>NC_057824.1:21810222-22113252 GCF_910594005.1 Cervus elaphus
GTCCCGACCCAGGGATCAAACTCGGGTCTCCCACATTCCAGGCAGATTCTTTACCATCTGAGCCACCAAGACAGGTATCTAAAGAGGAAGTCTTTTTCTCTCCCTGTGGAATGATGCCAAATATGAAAGTGTCAACTTTTTGCAAAGGTTGGGGTTGCCCCTTTATGAACCCCGCCAGGTCCCCATTCAGATCTATACTCCTGCACCCCCAGATCTCCCCTGTACAATCCTGGGAGTCCAAAGATGAGAAACATCCCAGCTTCCACAAGCAATGCCTAAATAATCTGTTGCTTTTCAATCAAAGACAAATGAACCTCCAAACTGAAAACCCTGGAGTCCAGGAGGAATTTGTAAACCAAAGCTGCCAGCACCGACCCCTCCTCCCCCAAAGATCCTTCTGCCATTTGCACTCACTAAACAGCATCCACCTGCCTCAGAATTCTTGCCACCTGCTCGCCTTCCCCATCGGCACCGGAGCCAAGTCTTTCTCCAAAACCCTCTCCCACCTTTGTTTTTATATCTCTTTTTAAAAAAGCTACTCTTTGATTATGGTTATTTTATCTGAGGTCACTGCTCAGTCAACTGTTAAATAAATTGCAAATTCTACAAAACACAGCCAGCAGAGCCATTTCTAACTGTAACGCCACAACTTCGAGCAAAATTACATCTGGCTACAATACTCTTCATATGCATAAATTATACCGCCTCTGATTATCTTAAAGAAAATTCAGCCATTAAACTTATTTTATAGGCACAGAACCAGGGGGAGTGCCAGAAAGAATCTGTATATCCTGAAAGTCACGGGGAAAGCAGAAAGAAACAAAATATAATTGGCAAACCTTCTCTGCCTGCAGTTCTGCCTAATGGGCTCTGCCTCTCTCCTGATTCTCCATCACCCCCCACCACCGACACCACAGCAGGAGAAGAAGGGGGACTGGGGAAGGGGGCGGTGGTGGCATGAGGCTACGTGTGGTTAGGACGGCTTGGGGAGGTTTCCTGGCTCCACGTGTGCCCCCAGAAGGGAGAAGCGCTCTGGGTGCAGAGCCGCAGGACACTCAGATTTCACACAGAAAGCAACCTGCCCGGGAAGATGAACAAGATAGCTTCTGAAGTGATGTGGAGCTTCTTTGCAGTAAGAGTCCAAACGAGTTCTACAGAGTCACCTTTCCCAGCCATACTGAAACTGACTGGCGTCATTTCAGGGGAAGCTCCGAAGAGTCCCCGTTCCATACCCCTTTATGTCGCAGTGTAGAGAAGAACTCAGTGAGAGCAAAGTGGTAGATGGGAAGTGATTTATAAGAACAGGACACTTGTGAGGCTTCCAGACAGGTGGGCAAGAAACGTCACCCCCTGAGAACTTACTGGGCTAAAGTTTTATCCTCCAAAGAAAATGGAGAGGAGGAGAAGACCTTCTTGGTCTTCCCTGAGTAGCCATCATGTTTTTATCATCAGCTCCTCCTGGTTGAGCAGGGGCGCTTTCTTGCCCCTTCTTGGTCAAGCTGGGTCCACAAATTACTGTTGTTCTTGTGTGCAGAGAGCATGTGCTAGGGATCACTAACTTACTGAGCTCACTGAGCAGGATGTGGGTCTCATGCCATCATTGTTTTATTGTTTTGGGGGGCATGTACCTTGCTTCTGTTGCATGGTTCTGTTGCTATGCAAGCCTGCTTTGGTTCTGGGTTAAGCTTTCTCAAGTAATCTTTACCAACTGAGCCACCAGGGAAGCCTAACTTACAGGGATCTCCCATTTTTTTTTTATTTACAATCCCCTAGTGGGATTAACTATTTAATCATCTATTTTGTCCCTTCATTCTGTCCCTATCAATATGGTTTACATATAACTAGAAAAATAAAAGTAATAATAAAGTGCTTACTATTGCTGCATACTTATTATGTGCCACCTATGACCCATTTAACCAGAAGAAGAACCAGTGGGATAGGAATTCTTTATCACATGCCTTCTAAGCATGAGGAAACTGATGCACAGAGAAATTAAGTTATCTTCCCAAAGACCTGCATTTAGGACGTGGTAGGGCTGGGACTTGGACCCAAAGAGTCTACCTTTGGAGCCTGTGACCCTAACTACCACACTGTTCTATTTCCAGCAGGATGAATTGGGTGTTAAGAGTCACTACCCAAGCTCTGAGTATAACTTTGTCTTTTAACCATAGCCCTCAAACCTCCATACTTGCTCTGGGATTAGAGATGAGGTCAGGGATGGAAAACTGATTTCAGCCGAGCCCATCAGATTATTGTTCCCAGAAATCTGGACCGGGAAGCTTGACCTTGTACCTTGGTGGTGGGGGCCATTTTCAGACCATCATGATGGGTCATTTAATGTAGTAGAGAGGGGCATAGCCTATTTTCTAGGAAAGGAGAATAAAGCAGATGAAACAGATATGAAAGAGATGATGATGAGAGAGAGAGTGCCCAAACCAGCTTGGTTCCAGTGTAGCTTTTCGGTTCCGGGAATCCGTAGTTCTCAGTAAAACTTGGTGGCACTTCCTGCCCTTGAATTCTGTCCATGGAAGCCCCTCAATCCTATTTCGTTGTGACAATGCTCAGTTCACCGAAGTTCACTCAGCGGGTTTGTACACCCAAGCCAGTCCTGAATAAGTGCCTGCTATGTGCCAAGCAGAGCTCTACTCACTTGATGATATTAACCCACAGGTGCGTGCTAAGTCATTTCAGTCATGCCCAACTCTGCCACCCCATGAACTGTAGCTTGCCAGGCTCCTCTGTCCATAGGATTCTCCAGGCAAGAACCCTGGAGTGGGTTGCTGTGCCCTCCTCCAGGGGATCTTCCCAACCCAGGGACCAGACCCCCATCTCTTGTGTCTCCTAGGCTGTCAGGCTGGCTCTTTACCCCTAGCGCCACCTGAAAAGCCCGTTAACTCATATAGGTCTCAGAAAACTCTACAACAGCCTGTCCATCTTATCATCATCCCCTTTTCCAAGATGGTCATTTCGGAGAGCTGAAATAACACACCTAAATTCACACAGTGGCACAGCCTGAATCTGAACCCACACATTCAGGCACAAAAGACCCAAAAGGCACATTCAGGACCCTTATAAGCTCCCTGCCTTCCCACCCCCACCCTCCAGCCCTTTGCTTTGCAGTGGGAATGACTGCTCTTATTTTATACCTGTCAGTGGTCCTTATTGGTTGTACCCCCCCACCTTTTCCCCTGCCACCCCCCCTCACATTTCTCTGTCTCTCTCCCACTCTTTAAGAATATTAAAGATGACAAATCTAAGTTGAAAACATACATTTTTGGGGTGAGATGGTAGACTTTCTCCCTTTTGGTGAAGATAGACACGACAATTTATAAACCCTGACACTGCTCTGATGGAACGGAATGGGGCCTTTCCAACCCGCCCCGTGGCGGGCAGCTTAGCACCCCTTCCTCTGACCTCTGGTGTGTGATTTAGGAGGAAATTGGGTCGGGAGGGGGAACTCTCTGGTGGGTGATTAGAAAAACTCTCTCTCAATTTCTGTAAGCAGTGGATTAGATCTTATCAGTCCTCATCCACCTCCTCCCCGCGCCGCACTCCAGGGAGTGCGTCCTGGGTGAGAGAAGGCTAAGACTGTCAATTTGTTAGTTGAAAACAGTTTTAAAATCCATTTCTCCCTGTGAAATGTGTCAGCCACCGAGAAGTTTCTCTCGACTTCCCCGTTGCTATGTGTATGTCATTTACGATAACAATGAGGGATGCTCCAGGGGGGAGACTCAAGTGCTTGTCCAAGGGGCTAATCTGAAGCGAAGAAAGTCTAAGGGATTCTTTTTTTTTTTTCCTC
This sequence comes from Cervus elaphus, assembly GCF_910594005.1. Classification (NCBI taxonomy): domain Eukaryota; kingdom Metazoa; phylum Chordata; class Mammalia; order Artiodactyla; family Cervidae; genus Cervus; species Cervus elaphus. The sequence continues at coordinate 21,814,022 of NC_057824.1, forward strand.
TGTGGGGCCACTCCCCCCACCCCTCCCAGAGCCTCATCCCAATCTTACAATGGGATTCACTTTACAAAACATGATGGTTAATTTTCTGTGTTAACTTAACAGGTTAGAAGATGCCCCAGAGAACTGGCCCAACATTATTTCTGGGTGTGTCTGTGAAGGTGTTTTCAGAAGAAATTCAGATTTAATCACTGGACTCATTGGGCTTCACTGGTGGTGATCCCTGGATAGGGGAGACTCCTTGGAGGAGGGCATGACAACCCACTCCAGTATTCTTGCCTGGAGAATTTCATGGACAGAGAAGCCTGGCAGGATACACTCCAGGAGTCATAAAGAATCGACTGAGTGACTAACACACGCGCGCGCATGCGCGCGCACACACACACACACACACACACACACACACACACACACACACACACACACGCACGACTCACAAATGCAGATGGAGTTCAGCCAATCCATCTGTTAATGCAAGTTCGTGTGCCCAACCCACAGTGAGGCCAAACAAAATGAAACATCAGAGTTTGCAGCAGAGAAAGGTTTACTGCAGGGCTATGCAAGAAGACAGGTGGCTCATGCCCTAAAAAGCCCCAAGGTCCTCAAAGGGTTTTAAAAGCCAGGTGAGGGAGGGGAAGAAGGGCTCACAGGGTCTGTGATTACCTAGTCCACAGTTCTCTGATTGGCTGATGGTGATACCACAGGGGGGTGTCACAGGGGGTAATTTATCAGTCCTTAGTCTCCAGGAGGCCCTGGGGCTGTGTACTCAGGTTAATCAAGTAGTTAACATCTTCTCTGTGGTGGGGGATTTTCACATCTGCAAAACCATTCAGGAAATTGGCACTAAATACTATTATCCAAGTACTTCAGAGAGGAGCTAAAGCTAGGATGTAGGGGAAGGCCCGTCCCCAGGAAGGACTCATCGGGTCCTGCAGGGTTACACGTTGAGGATCTGAATAGAACAAAAAGACAGGGGAAAGGCAAATTTACTTTCTCTGTTTGTTGAGACATCCATCTCTCCTGCCCTCAGACACTGGTGCTCCCATCCTTGGGCCTTTGGACTCAGATTGAATTACACCCCAGATTTTCTGGTTCTCCATCTTGCCCCCGGAGCTCCCGCAGAATTCCAAGATATTGTTATGCGAATTTCTTGAGGAGGAACCAGGATTCTGCTTTAATGGCTGCACTCCAGTTTCCTTCCCTGATTAGCAACTGTTTGAATATGCCCTCTGGGACCGAGGGAGGCCCAGGAGGCCGAAGTCTATATCACGCAAACAGGAAATGGGGGGCCCAGAAAGGCTTTGGTGCCCAGGAGGGCCCCTCAAAGTCCTGATCAGTTTCGACCCATTAATTAAGGCAGTTTACCTTCATCTTCCTCTAGTTATTTCTCCAGACTCCTCTCCTCTCTGCCCCACCTGAACTTTAAACCCCAGGCCAATTGAACCACAGTAAGTTCCGTGTACTTTCCCTTCTGTCTGGGATGGTCAACCAGCCTTTCCGATTTCCTCTACACTTCTCCGTTTTTGGCCAAGTACATATGGTAAAGTGCGTGCATGCTCAGTGGCTCAGTCATATCTGAGTCTCTGTGACCCCAAGGACTGTAGCCAGGCTCCTCTGTCCATGGGATTCTCCAGGCAAGAATACTTGAAAGAAAGTGGGTTGCCATTTTCTTCTCCAGGGGATCTTCCTGACCCAAAGATCAACCCCGTATCTCCTACAGCTCCTCCACTGCAGGCCAATTCTTTACTACTGAGCCACTGGGGGCATCCTATATGGTAAAACATCCTTAGAGATCACCTCCTTCAAGAAATTCCTAAATTCCTCCCTAAATTCCTGTCCATCCCCCACACGATTAATTGGACCATCTCAGAGCAACCAAACTACTCTGAATTTACTTCAATTACTCTGTAGGGATTTCCCTACAGCATATTAAAAAGCAGAGACATAACTTTTGTGACAAAGGTCCCTCTAGTCAAAGCTATGGTTTTTCCAGTAGTTATGTATGGATGTGAGAGTTAGACCATAAAGAAAGCTGAGCACTGAAAAATTGATGCTTTTGAACAATGGTGTTGGAGAAGACTCTTGAGAGTCCCTTGGACTGCAGGGAGATCCAACCAGTCCATCCTAAAGGAAATCAGTCCTGAATATTCATTGGAAGGACCGGTGCTGAAGCTGAAGCTGAAGCTCCAATACTTCGGCCACCTGACGTGAAGAACTGACTCACTGTAAAAGACCCTGATGCTGGGAAGGATTGAAGGCAGGAGGAGAAGGGGTTGACAGAGGATGAGATGGTTGGATGGCATCACTGACCCAATGGACGTGAGTTTGAGCAAGCTCTGGGAGTTGGTGGTGGACAGGGAAGCCTGGCGTGCTGCAGTCCATGGGGTTGCAAAGAGTTCAGTTCATGACTGAACTGAACTGAGGGACTTCCCTGGTCCAGTGGTTGAGAATCTGCCTCACAATGCACTGGACTCAGGTTCCATCCCTGGTTGGGGGAATAAGATCCCACATGCCAGGGGTCAGCTAAGCCTGCGCCCCACAACGAGAGAGTTTGTGTGCTGCAGCCAAGATCCTGCGTGCTGCAGTTGCAACTGAGACCCAACACAGTCAAATAAATAAAATATATTTCTTAAAGTACTCAGCAGAGTGCAAAACCATTAGCAGTTGGCTTACTCACCTCTCCCACCCTAAGGGCAGGGATGTACTAGGTGTTAAAGGCTGCTTTATTTTGTCATCTTCATTCACAATCACTCATTCACTGATAATTGTCTAGCACTTGCCATGTATCAGAATCTGTACTAGAAACATGGAATATCGAGGTGAGGAAGACAGACATGGTCTTAGAGTGACTGAGTGCGTATTAGTCGTTCAATAGTGTCCGACTCTTCGTCCCCATGGACTGTGGCCGCCAGGCTTCTCTGCTCCATGGAATTCTCCAGGCAAGTGTACTGCGTAGTGGGTAGCCATTCCCTTCTCCAGGGGATCTTTGAAACCCAGGAATTGAACCCATGTCTTCTTCTTTGCAGGCGGATTCTTCACTGTCTGAGCCACCAGGGAAGCCCCTGGTCTTAGAAGGCACTCATTAAATATCTGCTGAATGAATACATTCCTCTGAAGTTTTTAGAAAACATCGAACCTAAACTTCTCCTGTTCAGATTGAAATGCAGAATTTCCCAAATAGGGTCCAGCAGCTCAGATCTGGTAACGTGGCTTCCTCCAGAATCCAGTCCCCTGACTCTGGGTCCATGACTTTCCCCACAGCACCAGGCTCCTCCTTGGCTCTCTCTAAGGGGCCCAGTATCCGGCTCCCTCCAGAACTTCAGGAGGAGGGAGGCGAAGTCTGCTGGCTGCGGTGACCTGGTCTGATTACTCCACTGATTGTTCTAGGCGTCTCCAGCTCTGTGTTTCCGCATCAGTGACTGGATGAGTGACCTTGAGCAAATCGCTTATTCCCCCTGAGCCCCATTTTTTCATCAACAGAGCAAAGTCTAATGTGAAGATCAAAGGACATCATGGCTGAAAAAGCTGTTGAAAAGAATCAAAGGGAATCATATTTTTCTGTATCCTGTTTGGGCAGCTCACTCTGATGTAAAGCAGTATTATACAATACCTGAGTCATCCAAGCCCTGGGCCCATTTCCTGCCATCCTTGCAGAAAAGTTATAATGGTGAGGAGCTTGGGCTTGGAGTCAAATGACAAAATCCCAAACCCTGACTCTTTCTTTCCAGAGGTGTGCTTTCCTCATGATGCTTTATCCCACTACACCCCCATTCCTTTGTCAGGAAATAGGAATAATAGTCATAAACCTATTACACAATTACATATATAAAGAACTTAGCACCCTTGGGGATTTCCCTGGTGGTCCAGTGGTTAAGACTCTGTGCTTCAACTGCATGGGGTGCAGGTGTGATCCCTGGTCAGGAAGCTAAGATCCCACTTGTTTCAGGGTGTGGCCAAAAAATAAAATAAAAATAAAGAATTTAGCACCCTCCCTAGTGCTCAATTCGTCTTAACTATCCTTTCATTCATTCATTCATTCAATATTTATTGAGCACTTATTACGTGTTAGAAACTGTCTAGGCATGAGGAACATAGACGTGCAATATACATGAGCCAGACAGATGCTCTCTGCTCTTAGCAACCTTTCTCTACCGGCAGGAAAGCCTGGCATGCTGCAGTCCACGGGGTCGCAAAGAGTCAGACACAACTTTGCAACTGAACAACAGCAACAACTCTACTGAGGGGAATAAATACTAGCAGCGAGTTATTTCCACAAATTAGTATAAATTAAAACTGTGACAAGTGCTAAAGGAAAAATACAATGAGCCAGGAAGATATAGAACGGTGTATGTTGCAGACACTGAAGGATTGACAGGAGAAGTAAAGCGCAACTTCCTTCAAAATAAAGCAGAAATAGAAACGTCAAAGCAGAAATAGAAACATGCCCTTATGGCAGAAAGCGAAGAAGAACTAAAGAGCCTCTTGATGAAAGTGAAAGAGGAGAGTGAAAAAGTTGGCTTAAAACTCAACATTCAGAAAACTAAGATCATGGCACCCAGTCCCATCACTTCATGAAAAATAGATGGGGAAACAATGGAAACTGTGAGAGACTTTATTTTGGGGGGCTCCAAAATCATTGCAGATGGTGACTGCAGTGATGAAATTAAAAGATGCTTGCTCCTTGGAAGAAAAGCTATGACCAACCTAGACAGCATCTTGAAAAGCAGAGACATTACTGTGCCAACAAAGGTCCGTCTAGTTAAAGCTATGGTTTTTCCAGTAGCCATGTATGGATGTGAGAGTTGGACCATAAAAAAGCTGAGCACAGAAAAATTGATGCTTTTGAACTGTGGTGTTGGGAAAGACTCTTGAGAGTCCCTTGGACTGCAAGGAGATCCAACCAGTCCCTCCTAAAGGAAATCAGGCATGAATATTCATTGGAAGGACTGATGCTGAAGCTGAAGCTCCAATACTTTGGCCACCTGATGGGAAGAACTGACTCACTGGAAAAGACCCTGATGCTGGGAAAGATTGAAGGTGGGAGGAGAATGGGTTGACAGAGGATGAGATGGTTGGATGGCATCGCCCACTCAGTGGACATGAGTTTGAGTAGGCTCCGGGAGTTGTTGATGGACAGGGAGGCCTTTGCTGCAGTGCATGGGGTCGCAAAGAGTCGGACACAACTGAGCGACTGAACTGAACTGAACAAGGGAAGTCAATACAGGCAGGTAAGAAAGTAAAGGAAAAATAATAACTTTATTAAACCCTTTCTTCCTGACAGGCACTGATCTTATCTTGTTGAAAATAAAAGTGAAAGTGTTAGTCCCTCAGTTCCTGTCCGACTCTTTGCAACCCCATGGACTGGAGCCCACCAGACTCCTCTGTACTCGGAATTCTCCAGGCAAGAATTCTGGAGTTGGTAGCCATCCCCTTCTCCAGAGGATCTTTGAAACCCAGGGATCGGACCCAGGTCTCCCACATTGCAGATTCTTTATCTTCTGAGCCATCAGGGAAGCCCAGGAGTGGGAGTGGATAACCATTCTCTTGAATAATTATCTTATTTAACACTCATGTCTATACCACAAGGTGATACTATCATCATTTTCTGCATGAATAAAATTGAATCTCACTAAATATGTAATTTTTCTAGGAATGTGTGGCCTATATGTGAGGGAGTCAAAATGTACACCCAAGTCAGTTACTTTTTTATAATTAAGTATACTTGATTTACAATGTTGTGCTAGTTTCTAAAATATATATATATATTCTTTTTTAGATTCTTTTCCATTATGGTTTATTACAGGGCACTGAATATAGCTCCCTGTGCTATGCAATAGGACCTTGTTCTTCATCTGTTTTATATAGAGTAGTTTGTTCATCCCAAACTTCTAATTTATCCCTTCCCAACCTTCTTTCCCCTTCGTAACCATAAGTTTGTTTCCTCTGTCTGTGAGTCTTTTCTGTTCTGCAACTAAGTTCATTTGTATCATATTTTAGATTCTACATATAATTGATATCATATGATATCTGTCTTTCTTTCTGACTTCACTTCACTTAGTATGATAATCTCTAGATCCATCCATATTGCTGCAAATGGCACTATTTCATTCTTTTTTATGGCAGAGTAGTATTCCATTGTGTATATAGATCACATCTTCTTTATCCATCTGTTGATGGGCTTTTATTCCATGTCTTGGCTACTGTAAATAGTGATGCACTGAATATTGGGGTACATGTATCTTTTCAAATTATGGTTTCCTCCAAATACATGTCCAGAAGTGAGATTGCTGGATCATATGGCATTTTGCTTTTTAATGCCTGCTATCTTCCTGGTTCTGTAATTCAGAAGCACAGAAAACTTGTTTGAAATGTAACTTAGAGATCAGTCAAAATGGAGTAGATGATACTTGTAGGGAAATAGTAGTTGGTAATGTTAGGTAGTTAGAATAGGGAAAAGGAGTCCAAAATGGCAGTGGCTAAAAGACAAGGAAGCAAAAAGCCCGCGAAAATAGAACAGAAGAAGGTCAAAGGAAGGTCCAAGGACCAGAGTGAGGACTTCGGGTAGAACAGCGCTCCTGGCCAAGCCCAATTTGCATAGGGCAGGCCCAGGGGGAAGAAAAAAGACATAAAAAGAGGAGCCAGAGGGCTCTCTCTCTCTCTCTCTGCCACGCGTGCATATGTTCTTTCTCTCTCCCCCCCCACCCACCCCCCGCCCCCGCATGATGGGGTGCTCTTCTCTTCACGTCTTTGGATTGACGTGCCCTCATGCCTTGAAGATGGATTTTCCTGCTATCTTCTAAATAAAATTGAGCTGTAACACTGATTTCTCTAAGAGCTATAACACGGTCTGTCCAAGACCCGAGAGCTGTGACCCACTGAGGGGGCTTTAATGTCCGTCACTCCAGATCTTTGTTGTGACGAGACAAAGAACTGAGGAGCATACTCTTGCCTGACAGTAAGAAAATGCTGGGTTCAGTGTTTGAGGGGCAGGCTGTGAGAGTCAGGCTCAGAGTTCTGAATTTGTCCTATGTGTAATTGGTAGCCTTTGAAGGCATTTATGGGCTTCCCAGGTGGCTCAGTGGTAAAGAATCCGCCTGCCAAGCAGGAGACCTGGGTTCGATCCCTGGGTCAAGGAGATCTCCTGGAGGAGGAATTGGCAACCCACTCCAGCATTGTTGCCTGGAGAATCCCATGGACAGAGGAGCCTGATGGGCTACAGTCCATGGGATCATGAGGAGTCAGACATGACTGAGCAGACACATACCCTGAAGACTTTTGTAGATGAGTATCCAATAGCCCCACTCCACTTCACAGAGATGACCTAAAGGCTAACCTTTGGAGCTTAGCAGTATCCCCAAGGCAAGTGTGAGAACAGTTAAATAGGAAAATGGGAGTATCTGCTTGATCATGAAGATGCTGCAATACAACTCTTTTTTCACCTTTAATGTAGAATGCTTGGTGTCAGCATATGTCCCTAGATAAGGTTCCTCCTGCTGATAAGATTATTTAGACAAGGGAGAGGGAGCTTTGCCCAGAATGTCTCAAATCCTGTTGACTAGTCATTGAATTCTGGGCTTTGCACCCTCCCTGGCCAGTTATAAGTCACATGGTAGACTCAAAGCTTGCCTGAGGCTCTGAATGCTGAAGCTGCATGTCAAAAATGCTTTGGCAAGATATATATGGCTTTTAATTTGCAAGAGGGAGTGTACGTGTATGTGTGCGTGTGTAATGCATGGGGGAAGGATTTATGGTTCAGAATTCCAGGCTGGGAAACAGTGTGAATTTCTGTGAGTAAATCTACTCAGATGTTCCACGGGAACCGTTTCCAGTGGGAACAAGTGATTTTATTATGTTTTTGTTCTTGCAAAAGCCCTAGACATCTGCCAAAAGTTAATGACCAAGGAATGACAGAGGTGGAGAAAGCATAAAAAGGCTATGTCCATGCTAGTTTGTGTATGGTCTTCAGTTAAGGAAGTCAGAGTAGGACGTGAGTGTTTATTCACCCACAAATAGTTTTTCTGGGGTTCTGGGAAAGAAAAGGCGGCTTTCTTTCCTCTGAACATGATCATTTGCCCCAATTACTGATGACAGCCAGGAATCAGCCTTAACATGAGCTGAGGCTGAAAAAAAAAAGTGTAGAAAAGGAGAGAATCAGGTCAGCATCTTAATCACCCAGCCTGGTAGCCACACCTTCTTCTTGATTTCCAGTTAGGGGAGATAATACATGGATGCAATATTTAAGCCAGCTTGAGGCTATTTCCTGTTGCTTGCAACTCAAGGTATCTTTTTCTTTTTTTGACTGCGTCAAGAGCTTCTGGGATATTAGTTACCCAACCAGAGATCGAACCCGAGCCCCCTGCAGTGCAAGTTCAGAGTCCTAGCCGCTGGACTGCCAGGGATGTTCCACAGAGCATCCTTCTAATGCAAGAGATAAGTAGTATGACATTGTCCGATGGTCTGACCTTTATCCAGACTGAGGATTCTGAACCTTGGAGTTTTTGACATTACGGGATATTGTGAGGCACACTGTGGAATATTTAACAATGTCCTTGGCCTCAACCCACTAGGCGCCAGTAAGATCCCTTCCCCTAGTTGTGACAACCACATGTGTCTCCATATATTGCCAAAGGTCCTCTGGCGGGTAAAATCGCCCCCATGGAGAACCACTGATCAAGACCAAACTTGTTGGCCTTCATCAGTTATATCAGTTTAGAGCAATGATATTCTTAATTAATCTGGCAATAATGAGCATCTATGGGACACTGGATCTGTGTTCAGTAAAGACAAGTTCATAATTATGACTCTTATGCCCAGCATGATCCCTGTAATCATCAAAGAAAGATGTGATTATGTCACTCACATCTGCTAAAACTAAACATGGTTATGGGCTTGTAATCATTTTACAAATTGCAAGGCATTTGGTAAGCTACAAAGCGCTTTGTAATTATAATAGGGCTTTATAAGATGCCAAATACTTTGAAAATGATAAAGTGGCTTATACAAAGGAATGTGTAAACCATAAAAGACTTTGTAAACTGTAAAGTACCTTAGAAAGATACACCATATAAATTATAAAGTCTACTGTAAACTATACTTATAAACTAAAAAGTGCTTTGTGAAATGTGTAGTACTCTGTAAACTACAAAAAAAGATTTAGGAAGAAAACACTTTAAATTGGTGTTACTCAGACAGAAAATCAATCCAGACATTTTAGAAAGATTTGCAACTTAAAATAAAGATGCACTTTTTTTTTTTTTTAGCACCAAGAAAGTCCAAAAAAGGAAAAAGAAGTAGTCAGAACCTTCTTTACCCAAAGCATGTATTCCATTCTTTCATTTATTTATTTTTATAGCAAATGAGTTATCGTCCAGCTTTTGGAAGACTCCAGTGTGCTTGCTATAACTAACTTGGCATATTTAAAAGCAGAGACATCACTTTGCCAACAAAGGTCCATCTAGTCAGAGTTACGGTTTTTCCAGTAGTCATGTACAGATGTGAGAGTTGGGCCATGAGGAAGGCTGAGTGCCGAAGAATTGATGCTTTGGAAATGTGATGCTGGAGAAGACTCTTAAGAGTCCCTTGGAATGCAAGGAGATCAAACCAGTCAATCCTAAAGGAAATCAGTCCTGAATATTCATTGGAAGGACTGATGCTGTAGCTGAAGCTCCAATACTTTGGTCACCTGATACGAAGAGCTGACTCATTGGAAAAGACCCTTATGCTGGGAAAGATTGAGGGCAGGAGAACCGGGCGACAGAGGATGAGGTGGTTGGATGGCATCACTGACTCAATGGACATGAGTCTGAGCAAACTCCAAGATATACTGAAGGACAGGGAAACCTGGAGTGCTGTGGTCCATGGGGTCGCAGAGTCGGATACTACTGAGCAACTGAACAACAACAACAATGTCTTTGCATTGTTTTGTTTGAAAAACAAATGCTCCAGAATTTACTGGAGTATGGAACTGATAAACACTAACCCATTGGCCTTTAGCAAGCATGAAAGCTTTCAAATTTCTGACGGTAAATATTTGGATGATAATTCTCATGTGAATTTTTAACAGCTCCCACAAGACTCTACTGTATGTTTTTGCCTTATCCATGGAGCAGGAGAATTACCCCTGGTGAGCAGTGGCAATGAAACCTTGGGAGCCTGGCTTTGTGGAGAAGACGCCTGTCTGCCCCTACCCCCCGACAACAGGCACATCATCACCGTGGAGGAAAGGAAGGCCATCAGAGCTATCCGACCATTTCACAGCTTATATTGATTGTTTCAGGAGCAGACCAGCCCCAGAACCAAGGTGTATTCATAGCAGATGGATCCTTAGAAAATATTCAGGTTAGTAATTCTCAAAGTGTATTCCTGAAACCCTAGAGTTCTATAGAATTAGGGCTTCCCTTGTGGCTCAGCTGGTGAAGAATCCACCTGCAATGCAGGAGACCTGGGTTCGATCTCTGGGTTGGGAAGATCCCCTGAAGAAGGGAAAGGCTACCCACTCCGGTATTCTGGCCTGGAGAATTCCATGGACTATGCAGTCCATGGGGTCACAAAGAGTTGGGCATGACTGAGCGACTTTCACTTTCATTTTCAGAAGGTGGGGAAATGTAAGAAGAAGCTCTCTGCTTTGGCTGGAGCCATTCTGCTTTAGTCTGTGTTACAGAATGCAATTTTGTATAAAAGTGGAAATGTTAGTTGCCCAGTTGTGTCCAACTCATTGCGACCCCATGGACAGTAGCCCACCAGGTTCCTCTGTCCATGAAATTTCCCAGGCAAAAATACGGGAATAGGTTGCCATTCCCTTTTTGAGGGGATCGTCGTGACCCAGGGATCAAACATGGGTCTCCTTCATTGCAGGCAGATTCTTTACTATCTGAGCCACCAGGGATATCATGTATCTCAAATGATGCATTTCGCAGAAACACTTACAAAGAAAAATCGCTTATCCAAACCAGCCGTTTTACAGATGGGAAAACTGAGGCCCCAAATCATGATCTGTTTTGCCAAAGGTTTGCACAGGTTGTGAAAGAAGTGAAGTTGGGGTCTGCGTCCCTAGGTCAATGACCAATGTGCTCTCATCAAGGCTTTGATGGAGACGAAGAAGAGCCAGTTGTACACGGTCCTCACCAGACCCTTGTCATTGACTTATTGCGGCTTTGCAGTTGCCAAAGTTTTTCTCTCTTTTTCCTGTTTCCTCTTCTGTATTGGAAGACAGATTTGTTTTGTTTAGAACATGTACAAGCACCACAGAAATGTTCAGAATCTGTAAAAAGACGTGTGTCCATAATTGGGGTTTCTTCTTGAAGTTTCAAATCCAGAGAGGATAGGATGTTTGGGCTCCGGGGAGAAAAAGAAGTCAAACAGTACCGTGGCAGGTCTACACAGCCTCCTGGGGGTCTGCGCCTACCCCCCATCACCGGAGTTTTTCATCTTGCCTCTGTGGCATTCTGTCAGCCAGCCGAGAGACGTTTTAAATGGGACTGCTGTCTCCCCACCAATCCACTGACAGATATGAACGAATAATATAAATTCTCTAGCCATTCCTTGGCATTTATTTCAATGTAAGTGTATTTTTTCCCGAGTATAAAGCCCAATAGTAATTTATCAAGAGACAAATCATTTTTTTCTTGGCAGTGAAGTCTGCAAAATTCCCATTTTTAAGGCCTTAAATCTCCCTATTTTGACGGGAGTAAAAAAGCATTAGAAGCTTTGATTTAGCTGGATCATACAAAATAGTTTCTCATAATTATCCTTTTGGATGATATATGCGTGTCTTTCTCCCCTTCTTATTAAACCCGAGGTCCCCATTTTTCACCCAGCTGTATTACTAAATTAAATTGCCTTTTGTTGTATTCAAGTTAAACACTTTGCCGAAAGCTTTTCTTGTTCGGGGAAAATAACATTTACCCAATGTGTGCCCGTGTTTTACTGTTTGGATTTACTGTTCACAATTGTTTGGTTTGCCGGGTAATTTGAGGATACTGTTTGTTTTAATAGGAATAATGAATCACTGTAATTTAGGATAGTATCTTGGAGTACAGTATCTAGGAGGTAGAGAAGGGGGTGTTGAAGACCCATCACATGGAGAAAATGATTTTTCCTACTGCAAAAGCAGATGGGGAAAAGGTTAGAAAAAGTTACTGGAAGACATAAACAGCTGTGAGGTTGTTCTACAGTCTCTGCTCTTTCTCAAGTGAAAAACAAGCCTCCAACAGGGTAGATTGGGTGGAACTTGCCTAATTCCCTCTTGATTAAGTTTTTCAGAGAACTGTTTGTTTTTGTTTTTAATTTTACTGAAGTATAGTTAATTTATGTGGATGCATGCTAAGTCTATTCAGTCGTGTCCAACTCTTGGCGACCCTATGGACTGTATGAAGCCCACCAGGCTCCTCTGTCCATGGGCTACTCCAGGCAAGAATACTGGAGTGGGTTTCCATTTCCTCCTCCAGGGGATCTTCCTGACGCAGGGTTTGAACCTGGGTCTCCTGCATTGCAGGCAGATCCTTTACCACTGGGCCACCAGGGGAGTCCCCTGAGTCACCAGGGAAGCTCCTAGCAATACTGATCAAGAATAGAGAAAAAAAATCAATATCAGGAGTGAAATAGAAGATATGAGTACAATCCTGCAGATATTAAAAGCATGATCAGGAAATGTTATAAATATTTTTATGCATGTAAGTTCAGCATTTTAGATGATAGAAATACATTTCTTGAAAGCTCCAAATAGCCAAAACCAATTTAAGAAGAAATTTTAAAACTTGAATAGTACTTTATCTATCACAGAAATTGGATTTGCAATATAAACAACCTTCCTTCCCTGGTGGCTCAGCCAGTAAAGAATCTGCCTGCAATGCAAGAGACCCAGATTCCATCCCTGGGTTGGAAAGATCCCCTGGAGAAGGGAAGAGCAACCCACTCCAGTATTCTTGACTGGACAATCCCATGGAGAGAGGAGCCTGGGCTACAGTCCACGGGGTCACAAAGAGTCAGACATGACTAAATGACTAATACTTTCACTTTTCCCACAAACAAAACTGTAGGCCCAAATGACTTCACAGGTGAATTACAGCAAATATTTAAGGTAGAAACAATACCAGTACAATTATACAAAAGCTTTTTTTTCAGAATGTAGACAAGGATGGAGCAATTCTTGCCTTCTTTTACGAGGTCAATATAATTTCAATACTAAAATTCCAGAAAGACATTACCAAAAGAGGAAAAAATTACCCACCAGTATCCCTCATGAACATAAAGGTAGAAATTCTCAATGAAATATTATAAACATAAATCCAGCAATAATTTAAAAAGTATAACATGTCTTGATCAGGTGAAGTTTATCCTAGGAATACAAGGTTGATTTAACATGTGAAAAACAATTAGTGTAACATCATATTAGCAGAATTATAGACAAAAATTATATGAACCTCCCAACAGATGTAGAAAAGCATTTAACAAAATCCATCATCCATTTTATGATAAAAATTATCAGTAAACTGGGACGGCTGCTGCTGCTGCTAAGTCACTTCAGTCGTGTCCGACTCTGTGCGACCCCATAGACGGCAGCCCACTAGGCTTCCCCGTCCCTGGGATTCTCCAGGCAAGAACACTGGAGTGGGTTGCCATTTCCTTCTCCAATACATGATAGTGAAAAGTGAAAGTGAAGTCGCGCAGTCGTGTCTGACTCTTAGCGACCCCATGGACTGCAGCCCACCAGGCTCCTCCATCCATGGGATTTTCCAGGCAAGAGTACTGGAGTGGGGTGCCATTGCCTTCTCTGAAACTGGGACTAGAAGAGAATTTTTCTGTCTGATAAAAGGTATCTGTAAAAACAACAGACAACAACCACACACACACAATCCTGGGTATTAACATCATTCTTAATAGTGAAATACTGAATCTTTCTGCCTGTTTCAACATATAAGAGGTCCTCGCCAATGCAATAATACATGGAAGAAATAAAAATCATAAAGGTTGGAAAGGATAGAATAAAAGTGATTTTTTTCCACAGATATAATTATTTACAAGATAATAAGGAATAAACAAAACAAAAAGAGATAATAAGTAAACCCTCCAAACCCACAGATTTCAAGGTCAATATGCAAGAAGTTGGGGATTACCGGGTGACTCAGTAGGTAAAGAATCTGCCTGCGATGCAGGAGACAGAGACGATGGGGGTTCAATCCCTGGGTCAGGAAGATCCCCTGGAGGAGAGCCTAGCAACCCACTCCAGTATTCTTGCCTGGAGAATTCCTGGACAGAGAAGCCTGGTGGTATACAGTCCATGGGGTCATGAAAAGTCAGATTCAACTGAGTGACTGAGCAAGCATGCAGGAGGCAGGAAGTTATGTTTCACAGACTGTCAAGAAAAATTTGGAAAATATTTTAAAATTATATTATCAAATTAGAAATATCAAAATAGAAATTCTATTATCAAATTATTATCAAATTAGAATTATCTAATATCAAAAACTGAACCTCAACTCCTCTTTTACTTCATACATAAAAATTAATTTGAAATGAACCACAAATCCAAGCATATAAGTGAAAACTCTGCAACTTCTAGAAGAAAACAAAGGAAAATATCTTGAGATAGTTTGAGAACCTAAGGATAAAGACTTGTTGGAGACAACATGTAAAGCACTATTCAGGGAGATCCCTGGTGACCTAGTGGCTAGGATTCCAGGCTTTCACTGCTGTGGCCCAAGTTCAATCCCTGCTCTGGGAGCTGAGATCCTTCAAGTCATGCAGCACAGACCCCCCGGCCCCAAAAGCACCACAAATCATAAGAGAAAAAGATTGTTAGTTGGGCTTCAGATTACAAACTTCTCATCAAAGGACACTTTAATATATATAAATATATATATGTACATATATATATATATACATATAAAAAGCAAGCCAACAACTTTGAAAAAATATTTGCAATAGCTACATCCAAAAAAGGCCTTGCATCCATAATATATAAAGAACCATAACCTCATAATAAAAAGACAACATGGCTTTTTTAAACAGACAAAAGACTTCAATGGACCAAAGCAAGATACATGATTACATGAAAAGTTCAACATTCCAGTCATCAGGCAAATGCAGATTAGTACTGCAATGAGAGATCATTACATATTCATTACACAGTAAGTCACCTACCTGTGAACCATCAAGTCTTAAACTTTCAAAGACATAAATGTGCATTCCATCAACGTCAGGCATGAGGGAAACTGCAGCCCGCCCTCCGTCTCCTATTGCCGGTGGTCCTTCAGCTCTACCATCTCCCAGCTCCTTTCCCTCCTCCAGACAGGAATTCATCTTGCCTGTTCACTCGATGGCAGCTGTTGTATTGGGCTACTTCACTTTTCCAGGGACTGTACTATAAGATTTAAAATGTTTTCCTTATTTATTGTGCTTGTATTTTATGTATTATTCCTGAGAAAAACATTATAAACCCATTAAGTATAGGACTGCAGCCTGTCACACTCCTGTGTCCATAGAATTCTCCAGGCAAGAATATTGGAGTGAGTTGCCATTTCTTTCTCCAGGGGGTCTTCCCGAGTCAGGGATCGAACCCAGGTCTCCCGCATTAAAGGCAGATTCTTTACCAGCTGAGTTACAAGGGAAGCCCATTAGGTACAGGACTATATAGCCAACTGCGCTAGTTGGGTACCTCGGCTAACTTTGTTGGACTTAGGAACAAATTCGACTTACCAACGTGTTCTCACTTGTTGCAGTGAACTTACTGTACTGGAATGACTGACTGTACTAAGTGTTGGCAACGGTGAGGTTTCTTTATAGATTGCTCATTCATTACCGGTTAGGGTGCAACATTAGTAGTTTCACTTTGTAAAACTACTTGGTATTTTTTTTTACAAAGCTAAACATAAATAGGACTCAACAACCATAGTCCTGGGTATTTATCCAAGAAAAACGAACACATATATCTTTGAAAATGACTTGTACTGTTATTTTTCCTAGCAGCTTTATTCATAATAGTCAAAAAATTGAACATAAACCAAAGTGCCCATCCATCAGCGAAAGGAAAACATATTATGGGCTATATATCTTTGAAATTAAACTATATATATACATATGTAAAACAACATATAGGAAGATCAAAAACATCTTGATTGAAAAAATACAGATGCTACAGTTTTACTATATGAAATCCAGAACAGGCAAAGTAAACTATGCTGATGGAAATCAGATTAGTAGTTTAGGGGGGAATAGGGGTGGAAAGACCGCAAAGACTCAAAAGGGAACTTTATTGAGTGACAGAAATATTATTTATCTTGATGGGATGGTGGTTACATAGGTGTATACATTGACCAGAAATTACTGAAGAGTAAATATATATGCATTTTATTGATTGTGCAGAGGCAGGGGGAATATGGAAAACCTCAATACCTTCCTCTCAGTTTTGTTGTAAACCTAAAACTACTCTAAATCAATAAAGTCTTTATATAAGTAAACATGTATGTACTCAGTTATAAAGTCAGGTCCGACTCTTTGTGACCCCACAGACTTAACCCACCAGGCTCCTCTGTCCACAGGATTCTCCAGGCAAGAATACTGGAGTGGGTTGTCATTTCCTTCTCCAGGGGACCTTCCTGACCTAGAGATCGAACCTGGGTCTCCTGCATTGCAGGCGGATTCTTTACCACTGAGCCACCAGTGCAGTCCTATAAGTGACAACTATAAATAAACAAACTCGAAAACTAGATAAAAAGCATGGGCTCTAAAGTTATAAATGAGAAAAATTCTTTCTGGAAGAAGTAGAAAAACTCATAGCATAAAATTTAAATGATAGTCCAAGACCCTCTCCATTGAAAAATACACCAAGCCCATTTGATTTTCAGATCACTACTCTCTTCCCTTGAAAAATGCATGTAAATTTTATAATACAAATTGTTGATTAAACTAATACAAACAGTTAATTAAACTGGTTGGCAAGTGATAAAATGATGTTTTGAATTGTTTGATTCCACCTAGAGTTGCTCATGCTTTAGGAAAATGTGTTGTACTTATTCTGAAGTCTTGCATAATCTCAGACAAACCATCCACTTAGCCTCCATGGACACACAGCTCCAGAACCGTCAGGGTGCAGTATAGACGGTATTGGGCAGTTTCATCCAGTTCAGCCTTGCTAGGTAATTGTCAAGCGCCCCAGACAGGTCCCGTGATCCAAAAAACACATATGCTAGGGATGTGAATCCACCTGTGTGGGACGTGACTGATAGATGGATCCTGAAAGGTGAGTCCAAGGAATGAATGGAACTCTGTGATAGCAGGGCAATTTTTAATTTTTAAATTTTTCGGCCTCATCACGTGGCATGCAGGATCTTGTTCCCCAACCAGGCATTGAACCCGTGCCCCCTGCAGTGCAAGTACAGAGTCTTTACCGCTGGACCACCAGGGAAATTCCCAGAGGAATTTTTCATGGAGTAACTCCCCAGCATTCTGGAAGAAGATGTGCCCATCAGCTCTGTTTGGCTTCCAGACTTTCATCTCAGCAGCAGGCTGGACCAGGGGCCCCAAAAGGTGTTTGATCTATGTAGTATATGGTTTTGCCCATGAATGTGGTTGTGCAAAAACATGTGATTTTGTTTGCCATCTATAGTGGAAGAATTTGTGTGCATCCATGTATAGCTGTGTGTATGTACACGTACATTCTGTGTATGTGTGTCCATCTGTGTGCATGAACAACTGCAAGAGTGTACATTTCTCTGTGTGTGTGTGTGTGTAACAGATACTCAGAATTCACAGACGATGATGCCTGCTTCTTCCAGAGTGATGCTGAGTGATGCCACCTCTGACAGAGGGCTTGCCTTTTCTCCCATCCCCATCTATCTTCCAAAGATCTCTCAGATGCCATGGTCCGCCCGTCATCCCAAGACTAAAAGATCAGTCCCTCGACAACATTTTCTTTTACAGCCTCCATAAAAGCAGTAGACGAAAATGCACCAAACATTGTGGGGGGGGGGGGGGGGGCGGGGGGCGGGGAGGGACTACTTTCAACGTGTCGGTGGTTTCCACAAACCAATAAGCTGACACATGGGGGTGTTGATTTAAAAATCAGCAGATTTTTATACTTCACAATGTATTGGGGCTTTATCAGTGTCTCCTCCCCCTTTTTGTTCTTGATGTTTCATTACGCTGGCGATCAGTTCTGACAGCCTAAACAGAAGTTGATCCGGACAGTTTATTTTTTAAATGAATGAGTCTCACATCTTCTGACATCCCTTTCCATCCTCCCTGAAATGGGCTCTTCAACATCTGGCAGACCCAGTTGTAGCTGCCAGAACTTTCTTAATTTAATAATCAAAACAGGTGCCAAAGAAGTAAGCCTATGACTGTTAATTTTTCAAGTCCCACTCTTCCTTTCTACCTACCTAAATTGTTTGGAAGTGAATGTCAGCTTTCTGCTCCCCAGATTAAAGGTTATGGGCTCCTTGCATCAGAAAGAAAAAAAATGAAGAAGGAAAAAAAAGTCCACAGCTTGATCCTCTTAAGGAATATTTTCAAACCTCTTCTTGAAATGAAATTCAACTTTATTTTATTCTTTATTTAGAATGAATGAAGGTTAGGCAGGGCTCAGAGGGGCTGTCCTTTTTTATTTTCTAACACCATGATTCTCAGAGCATGCTGAAAGAAATTCCTGCATCAGAACCACCCAGAGATCTTTAAAATTATATAAAAGATTCAAAGTGCACTGATTCAAAATTGGGGTGAGAGAGCAAAAATGTGCATATTTGGCCAGCCCTCTGGGTGAATCGATGTCCAGTAAAATGTGAGATCAACTGATTTAAAGATGTTTACTCGAAAGGGATAAACAAACAAAGTCAAACCGAGGTCACTTACAAAAGACAATTCAGTCTCCCTTTGTCTCCCCCTTGAGAAATGTAAAACAGTTGGGTGAGTTGATTTAAAATTAGAATGGGGGGCTGGAAAACTTTATTCGGTAAAGACAAGAAATCCTGAAAAATAAATTCCAGTTTTACTCTGTGTCCAGTTAGGGAGTGAATGAAAAAGGAATGGAAAGGAAATAGTGAAGAAGAAAAGAAAAGAGAGAGGGAGAGAGGGCAGCAGCTTTTTCAAGTAGTCTCTGTAAGACAGGTGCAGTTCTAAACATTTCACATGAAGTACCACGGATAACCCTAGGAAGAGAGAGAATGGTATAGCAGAGAAACAGGAGAGGGAAAAAGACAGGGGGAGAAATAGAGAAAGAAAGAGAACATGCAATAAACAGATGAGAGAGAAACAGAAAGAGAAAAGCTGAAATACAGAGTCAGAGACTATAACCCAGGGAGACTCCGAGAGGCACGGCGAGAAAGCAAGAGCCGCAGAGAGCCAGGGAGAAGGACAGTACAGAGGAGCGCTGTTATTTTGCTCCAGCTGCTGTGACTAAGTCCCACACACTGGGCAGCTTAAACCCCAGAAATGCATTTCCTCAGTCCTGGAGGCAGGAAGCCCAGGATCAAGGTGTCGACAGGGCTGGTTTCACCCTCTCTCCTTGGTACTGGATGTACATCTTCTCCCAGTGTCTGCACATTGCCTTCCCTCTGAACCTACTGATGTCTGAATTTTCTCTACTTATAAAGACATCTCTTATCTAAGATTAAAACCCACCCTAAGGACCTCTTGCTAACTTAATTACCGATAAGGACTCTACCTTCAAATACAGCCACATTGTGAAGTACAAGGGCTTGAAACTTCAGCATATGAATTCAGGAAAGGAAGACACAGTTCAGCCCAAAACAGATACTGAGACAGAGGAAAGCATAGAGAAAACTAAGGCATACAGATAAGACCACTCAGAAAGAGAAAGATGAAAAGGGAGGCAGACTAAATGGAGAATTCTTGAAAAAATTTTGAAGCCCCTTTTAGTTGGGGGGTCCCACATTTTGGTCAACTTTTTTGTTGGATTAGTCAACATCGTTCAGTTTTATTTAAGACTCATAAAATGGTATGCTGCTGACTAATCATTTGTTGTTCATAGATTTCCATCAACTCTCATATTTGATTCATTGGCCCCATCAACCTCTAACCATTTGCAATTCTATTACTGCAATTTATTATTCTGTTATTTCAATTTATGCTTCTCAGTCTAACTTATCAGTGGAAAAACTTCGTTATCTGATTATCAAATTTTATGTAAAGAGGACATCACTGACTCCTAGAGACAACTTACTTCAATTACAAGCATAGCATTTTAAGTGAATTATCTTAACTTAAAAAACCCCAAAATTTATGATTTATCAGTTTTACTTTGTGATAATCCTAAAGACCTCTCTGTTATTTTGAAGTTACTTTCAAGTGTACTATTTTCAGTGATTTAAAGGAGACATAGAACCATATACTATCAAAATTTAGAAAATTTTTGAGACCACTGTGTAATAAAGTCACTAACATCATATGATTACTTATCCACCAGGGTAGAGAAAAAGAAAAACTGTGCTGTCTTCCATTTCCTTGGCTGGAGGAGGAGTAACAGTAACGGAAAACCTAAGGAACTCTGCAGGTTCCCATATGCCTAAACACAGGGTAAGAATACTAGGTGAAAGATATCTTAACAGATAAGAAATTGTAGTGCAGTAACTCTCAAACATTTCTGCATACAAGACTCCCCTGGGGAGTTCACTATTGATGCAGATTCCTGGTAGAAATTCTTAATCAATAAATATGAGGTGGGCTGCAATAATCTTCATTTTTACCAGAAGTCGAGGGAATTGGGCACAGTTCAGTTCAGTTCAGTTCAGTCACTCAGTCGTGTCTGACTCTGCGACCCCATGAATCGCAGCACACCAGGTCTCCCTGTCCATCACACTCCCGGAGTTTACTCAAACCCATGCCCATCGAGTCAGTGATGCCATCCAGCCATCTCATCCTCTGCCGTCCCCTTCTCCTCCTGCCCCCAATCCCTCCCAGCATCAGAGTCTTTTCCAATGAGTCAACTCTTCACATGAGGTGGCCAAAGTATTGGAGTTTCAGCTTCAGCATCAGTCCTTCCAATGAACACCCAGGACTGATCTCCTTTAGGATGGACTGGTTGGATCTCCTTGCAGTTCAAGGGACTCTCAAGAGTCTTCTCCAACACCACAGTTCAAAAGCATCAATTCTTCAGCACTCAGCTTTCCTCACCATCCAACTCTCACATCCATACATGACCACTGGAAAAACCATAGCCTTGACTAGACGGACCTTTGTTGGCAAAGTAATGTCTCTGCTTTTAAATATGCTATCTAGGTTGGTCATAACTTTCCTTCCAAGGAGTAAGCATCTCTTAATTTCATGGCTGCAGTCACCATCTGCAGTGATTTTGGAGCCCCAAAAAATAAAGTGTGACACTGTTTCCACTGTTTCCCCATCTATTTGCCATGAAGTGATGGGACCAGATGCCACGATCTTAATTTTCTGGAAGTCCAGGGAATTGGGCACTAATGGTCTTCAAATCAATGTTAAGAAACTCGAGAATGCTGGGGAGGTGGACAGCTTTGGGGATCAGTCAAATCTGGGCTCAGTGACATTGTGTGGCCCAGTTGCCTCCTGATAAATTCCCTATCTGAATGGTGAGATATGGAAACAGCTTGAAGGCTTGTTGCAAGGATTATATAAAATGATGTAAAATGAAGTGCTTAACACAGACACACAATGAACACCAGGCACTCCAGTGTTCTAACACCTAAATGCAGCTGCCCACTCCAAACCCCATTTAAATAGACATTTTATTTTAAAATATATAACAAAATCCTATGGCCTTCATATGGCTTGACAGACACAAAAACTCATGGAGGAAGAAAAAACTCATGAAGGAAATCTTCCAAGGCTTGAATATATCTTCTTCCAGACTCTAAGTGAGAGGCTCCGAGCCAGTCCCCTCACCCTAACCACTCACAGGCAGGATGGATGCCCTCTGTGGTTTATTTGTCACCATCATTCGTGATGTATTTCCTTTGTATGCTCAGGAAGTCAAGAGGCAGTCTTTGGGGTCTCCCACTTGTCCCGTGTTAGACTATAAAGTAATATATTCATTTTTGCTTGACACCGACTATACTTACTCTTTTCTTCTGTTAAAGCACAAGTGGAATGATATCGAATGGTCCTTTTCCAAACCACAAATTTCAGAATGATGGGTAAGGACTTTCAAAGAAATCTCATGACCCTAGAGGTCTGAGTTTGGGTGCTTAAGAGAAAATGGGTCTTTAGGAAAACTGCAGTGGATCGGTGGTATCTCAATTAAGTCACCAATTGTCCAGAATATTCACCTGTGACATCCTGCTACTCTCATTACCTTCAATAGCTCTTGATACTTCAGTTTTATTACCATTCCTGCTCCTATTTCTGTACTATAGTAATAACTATTAATAATCATCATTTCAAATATAATAGCTAACATTAATATGTGCTTCCTGTGTGTCAGGCACTATGTTAATTGCCTTGTCTATATTCCCTCATTTAATTCCAAAAATAAAACTAGGAACTACTTAGCCATTACCCTATATTACTAATAAAAAATAGAGGGTTAAAAGGGGTGAACACCTTGACCACAGGCCACAGAGCACGTGAAGGACAGCACCAGATATCCAATCCAGGGTTGCCTGACTTCAAGTGCAGCATTTCCAACCTTGGATGTGAGAACACTGAAAATTGAGCAGACCCACATGAAGCTGAAATTGCATTTTTAGTGTCTCTTGATTGAGAAAATGCATTGTGGCAGAAAAAAAAAAAAAGCTATGAATTCTGCAAATGTTTAAATGACTTTGCATTTTGCTAATCATAGCAACAACTGCATGCAGATACCCATGTGACATATCTTGCTGGAATTAAACTGAT
Source organism: Cervus elaphus (assembly GCF_910594005.1). Classification (NCBI taxonomy): domain Eukaryota; kingdom Metazoa; phylum Chordata; class Mammalia; order Artiodactyla; family Cervidae; genus Cervus; species Cervus elaphus. The sequence continues at coordinate 21,836,837 of NC_057824.1, forward strand.
ACTGAGATTGCAATGCATGATATCAGGCAGATAATTTCTGGGAAACGGTCCAGTTACCCCGATGACTCTCTGAGGTCTGCTGCCCTCAATTTGGAATGGGCTAAAGATATGGTAGCCAGAAATGGACTTTAGAATTTAGCTAATCCAATGCCCAAGTTGCCAGGGGAGATAACTGGATGCAAAGGTGTTAAAAGACCTATTTAAGGCCACCTAGTAAGTTAATGCCAAACGGTGGAAGCTAATCTCCTAATTCCTAATTCAAACATTCTGGTTTATCACAGTTTATCAAACCATTAGCTCATATTTTAGAACTCTCTATCTTCCTCCATCATTCCCTGTCCCATGGAGTTTTTATATTCCTAAGGGCAAAGGTCAACAATTTCTATGCAGAGTATATCATGTAAAATCCCATGATGGGTGACTCACAAGCTAGAATCAAGATTTCCAGGAGAAATAACAACCTCAGATATCCAGATGATACCACTCTAATGGCAGAAAGTGAAGATGAACTAAAGAGCCTCCTGATTGGGATAAGAGAGGAGAATGAATAAGTTGGCTTGAAACTCAACATTCAAAAAACTAAGATCATGGCATCTGATCTCATCACTTCATGGCAAATAGAAGGAAGAAAAATGGTAGTGACAGATTTTATTTTCTTGGACTGCAGAAATCACTATAGATGGTAACTGCAACCATGAAATTAAAAGATGCTTGCTCCCTGGAAAGCTATGACAAAATTAGACAGCATATTAAAAAGCAGAGACATCACTTTGTCAACAAAGGTCCTTCTAGTCAAAGCTATGTTTTTTTCAGTAGTCATGTACAGATGTGAGAGTTGGGCCATAAAGAAGGCTGAGCGCCAAAGAATTGAAGCTTTGGAACTGTGGTGCTGGAGAAGACTCTTGAGAGTCCCTTGGACAGCAAGGAGATCAAACCAATCAATCCTTAAGGAAATCAACCCTGAATATTCATTGGAAGGACTGATGTTGAAGCTGAAACTCCAATACTTTGGACACCTGATGTGAAGAGCTGACTCATTTGAAAAGACCCTGATGCTGGGAAAGATTGAGGGCAGGAGGAGAAGGGGCTGACAGAGGATGAGATGGTTGGATGACATCACCGACTCGATGGACATGGGTTTGGGCAGACTCTGGAGTTGGTGATGAACAGGGAGGCCTGGCATGCTGCAGTTCATGGGGTCGCTAAGAGTCAGACACGACTGAGCTGCTGAACTGAACTAAACTGAACTTACAGAAAGTTTGCTATCCTATGATTTAAAGTGCTATGAGAAATTTGCCTTTGCATCACCCATTCTCCCAGAAACCTCAGGAACATTCCAGAGATTTATTGCATTAGCAACTTGCTACAGACAAGTATCCAGCCCTTCCAGAAAAGTCGGGTGAGAGGAGATAGAAAGAAGAATAAAAGTAAACGGTCTGAGAATGGACAAAAGGGAAAGTAAATGAATGCATGCATTAAAGAATGATCTACATCTCAAGGAGGTAGAGAGCATCTTATAAGATAATGCTCTGTGAGCTGTTATACAGTTGTAACCAACAGATCGTCATTTTATCCCAATGCCCATTTGAGAATTGAAAATGCCTACGCAAGCTGCCAGAATCCCCTGCAGGGAACACTGAGGGTCTTAAAAGACCATTAGCCCCTCTGGGAAAAAGCTATGGTCTCCTTCTCTTTATGAGTTTCCATGGCTTGTACCATTAAAGAAACGTTACATGTTCTATCTATCAGCCTCATCACTACCCAAAATGACAACTGCTGAAGTTTAAATAATAAAAAATGGAATAAATGGAATAAATATTATAGCATCCTGGAATCCTGCAATATGAATACTGGGCCAGAGATCATTGAGAAGATAACAGAAAAATAGCCCTTGACTTAAACACTCTGTGTAGAATCTTCAGCAAACCTATCCTTTAGCTGCGTGACTCTGGGAGAACCACTCAACTTCTCTGAGATTCCCACTGACATTGTCTCTCTCTGGATCACTCTTACTGGGACAATCCAGCTCTTCCTAGCTTCCCATGGCCAAGCAAGTCCTCCTTGCCTTTCAAATATCAGTTCAAATGTCACCTCCTTGGTTTCACCGCTTCCCACCCCCAATCACCCACTTATCCACCCACTAGCTATCATCTCACATCATCCATTTCCTTTATTCATCTGTTTATGTTTCAAGCATCTACCTTCCCTCCTCCCCCCACCCTAGATTTCTAGCTCCACAATGACAAGAAGCTTTTCTATTACATGTGCACTTATCTCAGAACTAAAAAAAAACATGACTGGCAGACAGTAGGAGCTTGAAGGATCCTTGTTGAACAAGTAAGTAAATGAATGCATGCATTAAAGAATTATCTACCTCTCAGGGAGGTAGAGAGCATCTTACAAGGTAATGCTTTGTGAGCAGTTATATGGTTGCAACCAACAAATCGTCATTTTATCCCAATGCCCATCTGAGAATCGAAAATGCCTACCCAAGCAAGAAAACAAAAAACCGGAAACTTCTGACCCAAGATATTCACTAGTTCTTAAAAATGACAATATGAATACCGTTCATCTGCTTTATTTGTCCCCTTTCCAATGCTGCAGAGAAATCTGAACGTATAAGCCATGAATATATATTCATAGATTTGTTACCTCTCTCCCTCTCTCTCTCTCTCTCTCTCTCTGTCTCTCTCTCTCTCTCTCTCACACACACACACACACACACACACACACACAGTTACTCTGGCTTTAGAGTATGCAATTACACTGAATGCCTGCCTGTTCTCCTTAAGCACAGAGGAGCTAACAGATGACAGAGGGTCTCCACCAGCTTGAACACAGTTGTGTCTGTCCTTCCGTCCAACCTGATTTGTAGAATGGGAGAAGATGCGTATAGGCGGAAAGGCAAGCTGTACACCTCTGTGTTTATGTTCAGAGTTCTCAGAATGGACCTTTTTCTTCCTACCCTGACCCCACCGCGGTCTGCATGTGCGTCCAATGCTTTGATCACCTCTCCTGAGCCCTGCCCTGCTTCTACTTCTTCATTGCATTTCAGCTAAAGACTTTTCTGATCTCCACTCCTAGTCTGGGTCTGATCCCTTATAATTTACCTGCCTGCCATGCTTCAGACTAATCATGAATTTAATCACTGATGTAACCCAAACATGGGCTGTGTCTCCCTGCCCTTTTTCCCAGGGACTTGCTTCAGTGTGGATGGATCCCCAGGACCACGAGCTTTGATCACCCACAGTTCTCCCCTTGATTCTTGGAGTTCCAGAGAAAACTTGCTCAAGCAGATTCTCTCTGCCTCTATGCAAACCTGCCACCTGTCCTATTCCGCATCCATCCTGCGCAAAGCACAGCCACTTCTCTGGCGGCATGCTTCCAGCGTCCTGGGCGAGCTACTGGGGGGAGCTAGGGAAGATGTGGGGGTGCCCAGGGGTGTTCTGTCAGTCATCACCTGTGCTTCTGGTAATAAGCAAACCCATCTCTCCCTCCCCACTCTCTCTTCCCCTTCTTGTCTTGGCACGAAGAGAAAGTCTTCCCTTGCTGGAAGGGCAGGTCATCCCACTTGCAGGTCCCTTCTGCTCCAAAGACGAGTCATCAGGGGAGTTTTCTGAGTAAATATAGAGCTCATAGATTTAAGTTATAAAAAAAAGAAAGAAAGGAAACTCCTTTAAGAGTTTGCTTTGCCCTGGGGGTCTTGACACGTTGCCAAAAAGTGATGGTCAAAGATACTATTCCTGTTTGTGAAAGAGGCAATTAGCTCTCTAGGGTGGATCGTAAGAGGCATACAAAAGAACCCCTTTGCCTTCCAAAATCCAAAGTCAATACTAATGTGACTGAAGTTACCATGCCCTGTTTTTTATTTATTTTTTTATCTTTTGGCCACACTGGGTCTTCACTGCTGCACACAGGTGTTTGCTACTTGTGGCAAGCAGCCGGGCTACTCTCTAGTTGTGGCGTGGGAACTCATTGCGGGTGGCTTCCCTTGTTGCGGAGCACAGGCTCTAGGTGGGCAGGCTCAGTAGTTGTGGCGGATGGGCTTCATTGCCCCTCAACGTGTGGAATCTTCCTGGACCAGGGATCGAACCCATGTCCCCTGCATTGGCAGGTGAGTTCTGAACCACTGAACCACCAGGGAAGCCCATGCCTTGATCTTGTCAGTGCCTCAAATGCACATGAAGTAAGTTAACTAACCTCTCTTAGCCTCTGAGGTTCTGACTCTGATTCCACTTCTAATCACCAGCTAAGGTTCTGGAACCAACTACAGTGAATGGTGGGGAATGGGCGGGGCATTGGGGGGTTTTCCCCATACCCCCAAGAGGTTCTCTGACACCAGCTGGGTGTCCTCCAACTCAGCTCCACTCTGAAGCTGTCTAAATGGAGACAGAATCAGATCCCACAGGTTAAGGGCTCAGTCCTACAAGACTGCCCCCATCATTCCCCTACCCCAGACCCTCAGATGCCAATCTGAAGTCCAGATTATCACCTGTACCTCTGACCACCTAGCTGTAGATCTGAGATTCCAATGACCCTCTCCTTGGGTTTGATTAATTTGCTTGAGCGCCTCAGCACTCAGAGAAACATTTTACTGACTAGATTGTCAATTTATTACAAAAAGATGTAATTCTGGACAGCCAGATGGAAGAACCTCTAGAGCAAGGGGTGGGGAAAAAGTATAGCGTTTCCATGCCCTCTCTTCCCATCTCCATGTGTTCTCCAGCTCAGAAAATCTCCAAACACTATCCCTTTGAGTTTTTAATGGAAGGTTCATTACATAGGCATGATTGATTAAGTTATTGGCCATTGGCAACTGATTCAACCTCCAGCCCAGAGGTGGGGCTGTGTGTGGGCAGAGGATTGAAAGTTCCAACCATGTGGCTAGTTCTCCTGGCAACCAGCTCCCATCCGAAGTCATGTCCAACTCCTTGCGACCCCATGGACTGCAGCATACCAGGCTTCCCTATCTTTCACCATCTCCCAGAGTTGGTTCAGACTTGTGTCCACTGAGATGGTGATGCTGTCTAACCATCTCATCCTCTGCCGCTCACTTTCCCCATCTTGGGTGAGGTCCCTCGAAGTCACCTTATTAATATAACAAGAGTCATCTTTAAAGCTCTCAATCAGGAGGAAATTCCAGGGGTCTTAGGAACTCTGTGCCAGATGTGGGAAGAAGACCGTATACATATTTCTTATTATAAATCACAATATTACAGCCTCAGTTTCCTCGGTGGGGGCAATAATGCCAGCCTTATAAGGATTAAGATCCGTTTCCTTTTCCCAGAGTCCTCATTCTATCCTACTCCACAAAAAGACAGATGCTGAGTATGTGAAGTCGGAATTGGTCCCCGAGTGCCTTGAAAGGTCATATGCCAAGTTGGATTTGATTTTTTTTTTTCCTTGCACATGCTTTGACTCAGTGGGAAGGGGTACGCCGACTCAGACCCCAGGAGGCTGGGGAGGAGAAAAGACAGAGATCGGGGGGTGTGAACCCTTAGAAGAAAAAGAGATCATCCCGCAGAGTGAAGTGCCCTGCCCCTCCTTTCCCCTCTGGTGTTTGATTTGAGCCGCCTGGAAGGCTCTCGTCTCCTCTATAGGAATCCATTCACCCATCACTAAGTCTGAAAAGGATGTCTTTAACCTTCAGCCTTAGGTAGCAGCTAGTTGCTTTCTTCCAGCTCACAGAAGACATCTTTCTCTGCTTTTTAAAAGAACCAAATGGTGACACGCTAACCAGGATTGCTGTGCCTCCAGCCCACCTGGAAAACGGAGAGAGTCTGAGTTTCCTTCTCCCTCTCCACCCACCTTTCAGCATCAACAGGATTTGAGCCCCGTCATTGTCCTCCTCAAGTTTCCCAAGTGGCCCTAGTGGTTAAACAGCCTGCCCGCCAAAGCAGGAGACGTAAGATATGCTGGTTCAGTCCCTGGGTCGGGGAGATCCCCTGGAGGAGGGCATGGCAACCCACTCCAGTATTCTTGCCTGGAGAATCCCATGGGCAGAGGCGCCTGGCGGGCTACAGTCCATAGTATCACGAAAGAGTCGGACACAACTGAAGTGATGCTTGCATGCACGCATTGTCCTTCTGGAAACAGTCTTTCAGCCTCAAGCCTGATTCATTAATTTCGATGCTTTGGCTGGGTCATTTATCAAATTTCCCTCAACAGTTCAATTAGGAAGGACCAGCCTCCCAAATTGGGGTTGGTTTTCTCATCTCCCCTAGCCAGCTTGCAGTCTGCATTGCCGCCCCGGCCACCCCGGGTTTGGGGAGCACCAGGTGAAATAAATCACACCTCCCACTTATGGACTTCACAATTTTTGCAGCACAAAAGCACTGCCAAGGAGACGGGGCAAATAAAAGCTTTCCCTTCTCCTTGGCACCTAATTGTTGCTTCTACAGAACTGAAGGACAGGTCTTCATCCTTCCACTCACAGCCTCCCGAGCAGCCCTGTTTCCCAGATCCAGAACCACCTTGGGGAATCAGGACTGTGGGGAGATCTTCCTTCTAGCTCAAACCCTCCTCATCTCTCTTGCTGGTTTCTTGTGACTATGCCTCCCACCTCCATCTCACCCCTTGAGTCCCCATTTTCATACTGCAGCCACAGAAATGAGTCTGAACTGCAAATATGATGTCACCGCTCTCGCTCTTAAACCATCCGTGGCTCCCTATTGCCCCATGAGAAAATACAAACTCCTAAGCATGGCAGTCAACTAACTCCCTTTGATGTCTAAGCTCCATGAGATCTCCAGTTCCTAGACGAGTGCACGGCCCGAAGGACCTGCAGATGGAATAAAATCAGCCTGTTCTCTTTCTAGCCTCACCTCCTTCTCTCTCTATCGTTTTATTCTCAGCAGCACCAAGTGTTTAGAATTCCTCCTACAAGCCATACTGGTTCTCACCCCCTCCCCCTATTTTATAAGTGTAACCTCCCTGCCTGAAGTGTGCTTACCCCCCTCTTCAGCTGGCATCTGCTTATCCCTTAATTCACAGTCATCACCTCCTTCTGGAAGTTTCCCTAAACATCCCTCCCCGGGGCACACTGCCATATTGAACTAGAGACCCCCACCTCATTCCCCAACGCTGAGAACTGCCCGACCATGTGGGACCGCCATCAGCTGGAGGGCAGGGGCCACTCATGCCTTATCCATCTATGTCTCCCCAGCGTCTGATATACAGCCCTGATCTCTGTTCCCGTCACTGGGCTCCAAACCCACCCAGGGGCCTTGGAATACTTCTCCACGGTCCTTAGCTGCTGTCTCGGTGCTCTGCTTCTGAAGAAATGGCCCCAGAGAAGCGTTTCCTTTCAAATTATTACTATTTTAATTCTACTCAGAAGGGCAGCCTACCCTGGTCCTTCTACACTGTACTTTTCTTTCTCAGAAGATACAGGAAGTGGTTTTCTCAGAAAGCAAAAACTCTGAGAAATATTTCCTCTGCCTCTCCACTGACCACTTTGTTGTTCAGTCATGTCCAGCTGTTTGCCACCCCATGGACTGCAGCACGCCATGCTCCTCTGTCCTTCACTATCTCCTGGAGTTTGCTCAAACTCATGTCCATTGAGTCAGTGATGCCATCCAACTATCTCATCCTCTGTCACCCCCTTCTCCTGCCCTCAGTCTTTCCCAGCATCAGGGTCTTTTCCAGTGAGCTGGCTCTTTGCATCAGGTGGCCAAAGTATTGGAGCTTCAGCTTCAGCCTCAGTCCCGCCAATGAATACACAGTCCACTGACCCAAAGGATACCAGACCTGTGTCACTGTGTTCCCGCCCCACAGTTGATGTTCATCTGCTGGAGTTTGGTGGTCTCTGGCCCCTTTATAAGAGTGCAGTTAATTAGCCTTTTAGGAAAGCTGGATGTTGGCGCCAGAGCTCCCTGCACCCTTTTCCCACGAAGCTTCCTGAGATACGTACATAAACAGACCCCAGATGATTAATCCAGGCATTCCAGCCACACAGGCTAAGTCCCACTGTGACCGTCATCGTAATATTAACAATACTCCACACACCATGCTCTCACATTGTTTCATTCATTATTTTAATAACTATTTATTGAAAGCTCCCTAAGCAAGGCATTGGCATTGACAATAAGGAATCAGCGATTCAAACCAACCAACCAAGAAAGCAGGTGTGGACTCACGGGCTCCCCTGATGTCAAGAATTGGTTTAAGGTTCTTGGTCTGGAAGCATCTCTTAATAAACCCTGATCTGTTGGCCAGTTCAGATTCTTTGATCTGAACTGCAGCTGTGTGAACAACATCCCTGTTCTTGAATTCTAGTTGCCTCCACTCTGGTTAATTTCTCCCTCTCCATCTCCACTGGTCCCTAACTTCACTTAACCACTGGCAGTGATATTGCCGGTGAGAGGAGACCAAATCTCCAAGGAATAGCGACATGAATTTATCAGAATTAATTAATGAACCATGCAGTCTATTTTCAAATCCCTGTGTTCTCTGCTGGAGGACAGAGGCCAGCCAGGTCTGTCTTCTCCACCCTCAGAGCCTAGCGTTGCACTGTCTGGTCTTCATTAAAGAAGGACTGAATGAGTAAGCAAAGGAATGAATCCCTGCGATCTGGGGCTCTGGGGCCCAACCTGACTCTGACACATCTCTGTTCCTCACTGGAGTTTATTCCATTTTGACCCCAACAGCAAAGATCCCCAGAACTTTATTTATTGCAGAGCAAACAGTAACACTGATGCAAGTAGTAACGGTCCGTGTGTTGGCAATACCCCTGCAGGTTGATGGACTTCCATAGTAATTCAACATTATTATGTGTCAAATATAATTTATGGTTTAATACAATGCCAGTTTTATAACTGTGTTATTGTTATGTATTTACATCTGGAAAAAAAATAAATCACAGTGAAATTTTCCACTTTGAAGGACTTCATCTGCGATTAAGTGCCGAGTCAACCGAGGCAGTATTTACTCAGGCTCAAATTGGGGCAGCTCCAGGCCCTGAGAACAAAACCACTTAATTGCTTTCAGATTATACCATTTTTGCAAGTTATTTGCACCCTTTTGTCTTAAATTTCTGAACCTGTGCTGGGTATCTGCCCTCTATCTTTAGGAATTCAGGAGGTATGTGTTGCTCAGTCGTGTCTGACTCTTTGTGACCCCATGGACTTATACCCCACTAGGCTCCTCTGTCCATGGAATTTCCCAGACAAGAATACTGGCATAGGTAGCCATTCTCTTCTCCAGGGGATCTTCCCAACCCAGGGTTTGAACCCAGGTCTCCTGCATGGCAGGCAGATTCTTTACCATCTGAACCACCAGAGAAATCTCCTTGGAAAATCCAAACACCTGCCCAGAAAGAGTCAGTCTCTCTCAATAGCATAAGATATCAAAGAAATGCCTAGGACATTATATAAATGGTCTTGTGCCACGCATACTCTTCGGCTAGCTTGGTTTTTGTTATTTCTTTGCATGTGTGTCAGTTAAAAATTTATCAGTGATTTTTCTATTGTGGTAAGTATAGAACTGTATCATTTTAATGTAGATACTTGATTTACATACATATCATGATTTATACAGTTCTCAGTCCCATTCATGAGCATTTTAGGTTGTTTCTAATTTCTCATTATAAACAACAGTGCAAAGAACATCTTCGGACAACCATTTGCACACTTGTGCAATTTTTGTTTTATTGAGGAAAACACCTAAATAAATATCAAGGTCAAAGGAGAAATCTTTAAAATAAAAAACATACCTTGCAGCAGCCTTGATTAACATAAAAACTTCCATTCAACCTCAGACACCCACTCAGATATCACCTCCTCTGTAAAGCCCTCCTTGATTCCCCCAGGGCTATACCATTGGCAGACTTTATCTCTATTTCCACTCAGCTACCTCATTACTTTATATAAATTTTTGTGCAAGTATTAAGTTGCAGTGTCAATCAGTCATTTACACATTTGTTCATGTTATTGGATTATCATCCTATAGGGCATGTATTGTGTCATTTTTCATCTAGGTAGTTCCAGTGTCTAAAACATTGATGTTAATATCCATATGCAATGAATCAAAATGCCCTTAGGGAATTGTTGGAAGAGCTAACAAATTTTGAGTTTTCAATTCATTGTCTTAGGGGTTATAGAAAACCCTTTGAGAAGTCATTAAAAGGTTTTAATTGGGTTTTTCTCTGGGACAATTTGTGTGTGTATGTTCCATAAATTGTTAGTCGCTCATTCATATCTGACTCTTTGTGAACCCATGGACTGTAGTCCACCAGGCTCCTCTGTCCGTGGGATTTCCCAGGCAAGAATACTGGAGTCGGGTACCATTCCCTTCTCCAGGGGATCTTTCCAACCCAGGAATCAAACCCAGGTCTCCTGCATCACAGGCAGATTCTTACTATCTGAGCCACCAGGGAAGCCCTGGACTACAGACGGTCCCTCATACTGTACTGCCCAGGAGGGTGGGTGGGTGGCTGCCCAGAGACTTCTCCCAGGCCCTCTGCACATGGCCGTGAGAGCAGCCCCCAGGGTGGGTAGCAGCAGCTGGACTTCAACACATCTTCGCCTCCTACTTTCCCCTCCTCCTTCACATCTACCTCCCCAGTCTAGGCAGGCATCTTCCCTCACCTGAATGTCTTTGATGGGCTCTCAACTCATCTTCCTGTTTCCTACTCCCAACTCCAATTAGTTTCTCACAACAGAATCAGAATAAACTTGAGAAGAGATGGGAAGAGAAGGTCAGGAAACGGGTAGGAAGGAAAGAGAAAAAAAAATGAACAGGATTGGTGAAAGAATTTTAAGAGGTAGCTTCTACCGGCAGTTTTGTTCTTTCTCTCCATTTATCCTATTTAACCAAATGCATATTTTCCATCAATAAACATGTTGTAGTGTATTGGGCAGTTCACTTTCCTGCTTGTCTTTTGATCAGTCAGGTTTATAACCTAGTGTAATAATTTTAGATATTTTTACTTACTACAAATGCCCAACTTTAGAATTGTGTAGATCCTGCTTTTCAGATTAGAAGGGTTCCCAGGAGAAGATCTGTAGATGAATCCATTTTTCCATTGATTTCTGTTATGAAATTGAAGAGGAATTCCCAGATAGGGGTAGAAATCTTCAAAAGACCAAATTGAAAACTTCTATACAGTAACAGTTTATAATAAGAGAAAAAAAAAACTGGTGGTACAAAACATCCTTAATTCCAGGACAGTTCCGAGCTGTATATATGTTCTTTTCAACCTAATGTCAGGAGCAGTGGTGGGTTTTAGGAAACCAAGGCTGGTCTAGTTATTCTAAGGATTCAAGATGTGAAAAGAACTAGATTTCATACATAGTAGAAGGGTAAGATCTGGATTTCAAGAGGGACAACTCTGGAGAAGATGGAAGCCAGGAACAGATATTGAAGCCATAGCATCAAGTTCTTGGAAAAATATACAAGCAAGCAGGGATCCACCAATGTCTGGTTCTCAAATGCAGCTCATCTGATATCATGAACTGGTTGAGTGGTCCTTGGGCTGGGCTACATCATTGAAAAGTTTCCACATTCTTTTCTGTGATTAGTTTTCTTCCTTCTAGAAAGAATGTACTTGGTTAGTTCAGGGCTGTTCTAACAAAAATATGCCACAGACTGGCTGACTTAACAGAAATTGTTTCTCACGAGCTGCCTGAAGATTCAATACCTGTAGGAACCCACTAGAAGGTTTGCAGATGGCTGTCTCCTTGCTGTGACCTCACATGATGGAAAGCAGAGAGCAAGCAAACCCTTGGGTCTCTTCTGATAAGGGCACTAATCCCATTCGTGTGGGCTCCACCCTCATTACCTAATCACCTCCCAAAGACCCCACATCCTACTACCATGCATTGAGGGTTAGAGTTTCCACATATAAATTTTCAGGGGACACAGACATACAGTCCATAACATGCACTTAGCCAAACATGTAATATTATAAGAAAAAAACATCTAGCTTCCCTTTAAGATCTCAACTAGCAAAACCCACACCACATCTTTGGGAAGGTATGCAGTGGCTTATCCTTACAATTACCATGAACACAGCCTTTCTTCTCTATCCCAAATTTCCCAGACTATGATTTAAACCTGCTTTACTATTTATTATAACCAGCAATTAGATGTGGTTCAATTGTATCACCATCTTAAAAATATCTTGTCTTCAATGTCACAAATGAATTTTACTTTGAATCCCGGAACTGGGGAGTTAGAAAAGACTTGAGAAATTATCAGATGCAGCATTGTACTTTTTCCAACAAGAATCAGAGAAGGAGAAAGGGAGGTTTAGGAACACATGACCCAGCACACCAGAGTCTCTAGTCCAAGTCCCCCTGGGAGCACAGCCCTGATTCTCCCCCTTTGTCTCACCTCTGTGAGAGACATAGAATTGCCATAACTAACTGGAAAAGGCATCAGCTTCATTTTATGATGAAAAAGGACAGAAAGGAAACTCATTGCCACTGCACGATTTATGAGGTCGTTGTTAGATTCATTACTTGAAGATCAGTGGGTGTAATTAGTGACCCAAATCCAAGCAGATAAAACAGTTTGGCCCTTGTTTAAAATCTTGTCCTAAAATTGAGTAATTTCCCCTCCTCTAGACATAGTGCCTTTGAGGGTCATATTTAATGATCATACATCCCAGTGTGAAGTGACCCAGGAGGACAAGGGAGGACTTTGTAAATTGCACTCAAACTAATTTGCCCATCATTTGGCATTTCCTCACACCTTGAAGATTATTTTATAAGCTGCTAGTAATGATTCCTATATTTACCTGGTATTTTGCACTATCCAAATTGTTTGTCAACATACAACTCACATCTGGGACCTCATTCTCAATCAACAAATGTTTATTGAAACTATTTGGGTAATATCTCATTTAATCTTAACAGCAACTCTGAGTGGCAGGAAATATTAATAGAATAAATGCTAAATTTCCCATTTTGCATGAAAACATGGATTGGAGAATCCTTGGCTCTTTAAATCTCGATTTTCAGATTTTTGTTCTTGCTTCTAGTCTTTTTTCCTCATTTTCTCCTGGGTAGTGAGGTTGAGTTCAGGCTATTGAATTTCAGAAGAAAAAATGTGAAACAATACTTTCTCCACAGAAAGAACTTATTGCCCTTGCATTTAAAGTCCTTCTGCATGATGGAAAACTTTTCAAAATAATTTTGAGGGTCAAGCCATCTGTAAGGGAAGTGCCTGACATGTTCTCTCTTCAAAATAATCTACAGACTGGACTGAAAGCAGATTTCTTACAGATGATGAGGAGACCCTAAGGGCAGTCACAGATTCACAACGTTTGAGAATTGGGAGAGAATTGAGGATCTAGAAGTAACTCCAGCCTTCCCAGGTGATAAGTGAGGACCCTGAGGTCCAGAGACATTCAATGACTTATGAAGAGGTCACACAGGGAGTTAGTGTCAGAGTTGGACTCAAATCCAGTCTTGGGGTCTTTTTTTCTCTAGTATACCATTTCCTCTTTCTGAAATGTAGATCTCGGCGAGGGTTTCTCAAACTTTGACACTATTGACATTTGAAACCAGATAATTTCATCTTGAGAGAGGCTGTCCTTTTTAAAAAAAAATTTACTTTTTAATTGGAAGATAATTGCTTTACAATGTTGTGTTGGTTTCTGCCATACATCGACATGAATCAGCCACAGGTACACACGTCCCCTTCCTCTTGAACCTCCTCCCACCACCCCCACCCCACCCCTCTAGGTTGTCACAGAGCACCAGGCCGAGCTTCCCGTGTAGTACAGAAACTTCCCGTTAGTGATCTGTTTACACATGATAATGCGCATATTTCAATACCACTCTCTGAATCCATCCCGCCCTCCCCTTCCCCTGTTGTGCCCATAATTCTGATCTCTGTGTCTGAGTCTCTGCTCTGCCCTGTGGATGGGTTCATCAGTACCGTCTTTCTAGACTGAGAGAGGCTGTCCTTCACACTCTTCAGTGGCATCTCTGGCCGCTATCAACTAGAAGCCGATGGCACTCCCCTCACCAGTTGTGACAACAGCAAAAGATCTCCAGACATTGTCAGAGGTCTTTTGGTGGGAGCGGGCAGTGGCGGGGGGGAGGCACAGAATTGCCCCTAATTGAAAACACTGGGGCAGATGCAGACGGAGGACTCCCTAGGCTGTGTCCCTTAACGTGGGTCACTGTTGTTTCTTACGTTCATTCTTCTAAGACATTCCCAACAGTGATTCTTCCTTGACAGAGTTTCAGGATTGCAAACGAAAACTTACAGTCAGTTCCTTGGAATATTGTAGAAATAACAGAGCTAGTTTACTATGGAGAAACAGCCTGACTAGTCATCTTAAGAAGGTCTGATATTCTTAAGCACAACAGCTCACCTGTGGAGGTACACAAAGTTGCCCCATGACCTGATCCTTAAAGGTTCCATGTGGAAACCAGATGTCAGTGCATTCTTATAGAAGAAGAAATAAAGAACTGCATAGCACAGGAAACACTGCTCCATACTCTGTAATGATCCATGAGGAAAAGAATCTAGAAAAGAGTGGATGTATGTATATGTGTAACCAATTCACTTTGCCAGACTGCAGAAACTAACACAACTTTGTAAATCAACTATATTCCAGTGAAAATTAATTCAAAAAGGGAAGAAATAAGACTTTCCACACCTCATCACTGAATGCTAGTTAATAAGTAAAATTACAAACCAGAAAATTACTCCATAAACATGGCATCCCGGAAGGACTGATTTTTTTTTGCGGGGTGGGAGGGTATGTTTTTAAGTCATCTTAGCTGCTTTATGTTACTAAACTGGAATAACTTGATATCTCCATCTCCAGTCTAAAGATCTAGCAGTTCATGGCCCTAACATTCATTCTTTCATCCATTTACTGCAAAAGTGTTGACCTCTATGGGATGCAGTAAAAAAAAAAAAAAAAAAAAAAATACGGTAATCAATAAGACCTCATGATGTCAATCAACTTCCATTTCACCAGCAAAATCTCTCTGTTCCTCCCATCTTCCCACCCCAACTATCTTTGTCCTTTACCAATATCATCTCTCACCTGTACTTGATGCATCTCTGGTCTCCTCCGCTCTTCCTCTCCAGTCTCTGCCCAAGCCAGCCCCTAAACGACACAGTGATGTTCCTGCCACGTGAAATTTGATCATGAGCCACCACTGTCGTAAGCCAACTGGTGGCTTCCCACTGCCTCTCTAAAGACCAGGCTCCCAGACTTTTGTCCACATTGCTCCATCTGCCTCAAACACCCTTCGCGGCTCGCCATGACTTACCAACTTCCAGTCTTCAAGACTGAGTCAGCATCCTTTGATCCCCCAGGAGTTTTGCTTCCCATCAGGCTTGCTTGTGTTCCTATTCTGCCTTTCTAAACACAGCACCTTGGGTTCACTCCAGTATAAAGTTCACTCCAGTATAAAGTATACAATCCTGACATGTATTCCCCAAGCCCAATTCAAAACTTGGCTCTTCCCAAGAAAGTAGATCTACACAGCATCTTTGGTAAAGAGTCACTCAAAACAAAACTGGTCATTCAAGATGAAACTTGGGGGAATATCTTAGAAATTCCCATACCCACCTACTTCTCTATCAGGCCTGAGATTTCTCTCTTTGTTATAAAACTCTGTTACCAATGAGGCTCTTTCCAGAAATCGATGTGACAGAACCATTAAGAAGACTTAGCACTATGACCACCACCGCTTTTATCAGGAATTCACTGTACCTTTCTTTAAAATCAATTGTTATTGGAGTAAAGTTGCTTTACAATGCTGTGTTAGTTTGTACCGTAGAGCAAAGTGAACCAGTTATGTGTATACATATATGTCCTCTTTTTTTGGATTTCCTTCCCATTTAAGTCACCACAGAGCGGCAAGTAGAGTTCCCTGAGCTACACAGCAGGTTCTTGTTAGTTATCCATTTCACGCGTGCATGCTCAGCCTCTCAGGCATGCCCTTTGTGCCTGTGGCCCCATGGACTGTAGCCCACCAGGCTCCTCTGTCCTTGGGATTCTCTAGGTGAGAAGACTGGAGTAGGTTGCCATTTCCTCTTGCAGGAGATCTTCCTGACCCAGGGATCAAAACCACTTCTGCTTCGGTTCCTGCACTGTAGGCAGATTCTTTAGCACTGAGTCACCTGGAAAGTCCTATCTATTTTATACATAGTATCAGTAGTGTATATAGTAAACATAGTATCAGTAGTCAATCCTAGTTTCCCAATTCATCCCACCTCTCTTCCTGTCTTGGTGTCTTTTGTTTGTTCTCTACATCTGTAACTCTATTTCTGCTTTGCAGATAAGATGACATATCGTATTTCTATATTCCACATATATGCATTAATATATGATATTTGTTTTCTCTTTCTGACTGACTTCACTCTATGACAGTCTCTAGGCCCATTCATGTCTCCACAAATGACCCAATTTTGTCCCTTTTTATGGCTGAAAAATATTCCAAAAGCTATGACCAACCTAAACAGCGTATTGAAAAGCAGAGAGGTTACTGACAAAGGTCCCTGTAGTCAAAGCTATGGTTTTTCCAGTAGTCATGTATGGATGTGAGAGTTGGACCATAAAGAAAGCTGAGTGCAGAAGAATTGATGCTTTTGAACTGTGGTGTTGGAGAAGACTCTTAAGAGTCCCTTGGACTGCAAGGAGATCCAACCAGTCCATCCTAAAGGAAATCAGTCCTGAATATTCATTGGAAGGACTGATGCTGAAGCTGAAGCTCCAATACTTTGGTCACCTGATGTGAAGAACTGACTCATTGGAGAAGACCCTGATGCTGGGAAAGGTTGAAGGCAGGAGGAGAAAGACATGACAGAGGATGAGATGGTTGGATGGCATCACTGAGTCAATGGACATGAGTTTGAGCAAACTCCAGGAGATAGTGAAGCAAACAGAAACCTGGCGTACTGCAGTCCACGGGGTCTCAAAGAGTTGGACACAACTGAGCAACTGAACTGAAACTGAACTGAATATATGTACATCTTTATCCAAGGAATTCACTACATTCTTTATGTAGGTCATCACCTGCAAGCTCTGGACCCATTCAGGGAAAACAAACAGCCTAAAACTAGGAAAACACAAACCAACTCAAGTTCCTGGGTGAGAACAAACACTTACACAGTAAGTGTGCCCAGTGTCTCCTGGGCTCCCGTTTAGTGCAACAGAGAGCATTCCAATTACATAAATGCAGAAAAGAAGTGGGAAGGTTTAAGGGGAGAAATTAGTCTCCATATGCTTAACTTTGTAGCTTTGACTTACAAGTAATTTTAAGTGTGTTGTGTTAAATTGCTGATACATGCCTCTGGTGGATGTTCAGTACCCTCTGACCTTCCAGAGGGAGGAACTCACTGCCCGTTCTCCACCCTGGCATCCATGCCAGTGATGGATACACAGTAGGTATCTAGGGCCTAATGTGTGCCAAGATTTGGAAATAAATTCATTAGGGAATGTTATGTTCACCTGTGTCTGGTCAACTGGAATTGGGTCTGTGTTTGCCTGCAGGGACCTTGTATTTATTGTAGTTCTTATTTTGTTTCTGTCTGAGAAGCATCAGCCTGGAATTTCTTTTCTCTGAATGTAGTCTTCATAAGGGGTTACACCAGTACTGGATGAGTATTCTTCACTGGAACTTTCATACATGATCTCTGCCTCCCTTGCCTGAACACAGATGTCTAAAGTAGTAAATTTTTATCCATACAGAGAGGATGGGGGTAAATAATGATGGTCCTCACAGTGTCCCCTTTTTGAGAGTCACACCCATTTTTGGACACTGGGAACAGGATGCTCAGGAGAGGGAAGAAGGAGGAGGGAGGAGCCTGCATCACACGGCAGGTCTCAAGTCTGGCTTGCTTCCACATCTGTCACTTACCAGCTGTAAGTTATGAAACATTCTAACCTCTGAGCCTCAGTTTTCTCATCTGTAATTTGGGGATAACCATAGTACTGAGCACACAGTTCATTTCAGTTCAGTCGCTCAGTCATGTCCAACTCTTTGTGACCCCATGGACTGCAGCACACCAGGCTTCCTGTCCATCACCAACTCCTGGAGCCTGCTCAAACTCATGTCCATTGAGTCAGCAATGCCATCCAACCATCTCATCCTCTGTCGTCCCCTTCTCCTCCTGCCTTCACTCTTTCCCAGCATCAAGGTCTTTTCCAATGAGTCAGTTCTTCACATCAGATGGTCAACGTTTTGGAGTTTCAGCTTCAGCATCAGTCCTTCCAATGGATATCGAGTACTGATTTCCTTTAGAATTGACTGGTTGGATTTCCTTGCAGTCCGAGGAACTCTCAAGAGTCTTCTCCAATACCACAGTTCAAAAGCATCAATTCTTCGGTGCTCAGCTTTCTTTATAGTCCAACTCTCACATCCATACATGACTACTGGAAAAACCATAGCTTTGACTAGATAGACCTTTGTTGGCAAAGTAATGTCTCTGCTTTTTAATATGCTGTCTAGGTTGGTCATAACTTTTCTTTCAAGGAGTAAGCATCTTTTAACTTCATGGCTGCAGTCACCATCTGCAGTGATTTTGGAGCCCCAAAAAATAAAGTATGTCACTGTTTCCCCATCTATTTGCCATGAAATGATGGGACCAGATGCCATGATCTTAGTTTTCTGACTGTTGAGTTTTAAGCCAACTTTTTCACTCTCCTCTTTCACTTTCTTCAAGAGGCTATTTAGTTATTCTTCGCTTTCTGCCATAAGGGTGGTGTCATCTGCGTATCTGAGGTTATTGATATTTCTCCCGGCAATCTTGATTCCAGCTTGTGCTTCCTCCACAGGTAGTGCCCAAAGGCTAGCTTCATTTTTCATTAGAAGAGAGGATGAGGATTGGGATTTAAGACACCATGTCTCCTCTTAGCATTTTCTGAAATGAAAGATGTTCATGCTTTCCAATTCTGACTTACAGCATGAACAGGAGGGAAGGAAATGGTCAAAAAGAAGTGACTAAAGAGGCTGTCTCTTTATGGAAGAAGGATTAAAATCGGTACAGCACCCTACTCCCTCCACAATAAGGAAATAAAGATGATGAATCCCAGCTACGCTATTGATGAATTATGTGGCATTAGAAAGAATGCTGAACCTCTCTTATCCAGTTTCTCATTTCTAAATGGAGGATTAAAAAAAATAGCTACCTCTATTTGTGAGATAAATGCCACTCTTTAAAAGAGATTAAGGTTGATGAAGTTTTTATTCCCAGATGGGAAGATTTACCTTATTGCTTGTTAACTAGTGAATGGGACGTATTCACTGGATTATATGAGAGTTGGAACCTTAAATTAAAGCAGGCCAAACATTTTGAGGGCTTCCCTGGTAGCTCGGCTGGTAAAGAATCCACCTGCAATGCAGGAGACCCTGGTTCAATTCCTGGGTTGGGAAGATCTGCTGGAGAAGGGTTAGGTTAACCCACTCCAGTATTCTTGGGCTTTTCTGTGGCTCAGCTGGTAAAGAAGCCGCCTGCGATGTGGGAGATCTGGGTTCAATCCCTGGGTTGGGAAGATCCCCTGGAGAATGGAAAGGCTGCCCACTCCAGCATTCTGGCCTGGAGAATTCCATAGACTGTATAGTCCATGGGGTTGCAAAGAGTCGGACACGACTGAGAAACGTTCACTTCACCTCTCGGGGAAGAGATGAGGATACAACAAGGGCACAGAGAGGGCACACAGAATAGAATTTCAGGTTAAGAGCAGAGTCTCAACTAATAGGAGTCCTGCCCTCCAAGGAGATGGGGAGCAGGTTACTCAGTTCTCTGAGCCTCAGTTTCTATAATAGAGAAGCCATAGCTACCTGAAAATTATATAGATTGAGACAGATAAAGAGAGACTATAGATAGATAGGAGATAGATAAATAGATAGAAAAGAGATAGATAGATGAGAAATAGATGAGAAATGATAGCTATATATTAGATAGATAGATGATACATGGATAGATAGACAGATGAGAGAATGATAGGTGATAAACAGATGAGAAATGATAGATAGGTATTAATAGATTATAGGTGAAAGATGGTAGATTATAATCTATAATAGATTACAGAGAGATTACCTGTACCTGCATAACAAAGCACCCCAAAATTGAGTGGCTTTCAACAACAGTCATCTGTCTTCTTCAGCTCTGTGGGTCAGAAATCTGAGCATAGGTTAACCGGCATCTCTGCCCCAAGAACCCTCACAGGACTTACATCAATGTCTTGGTCTAAGCCACAGTCTCAGCCTGAGGAAGAATTTGCTTCCAAATTCCCGAACAGGGTTGTGGTCAGGATTCAGTCCCTGGACTGGTGGACTGAGGCCATCACGTCTTCCTTGGCTGCCAGCCAGAGCCTAGCCCCAGTTCCCGGCCACATGGCCTCCCGAGGGCAGCTCACCGCCTGGCAGGTGGACACGTGAGCCCGTAATGAGGGCTCAGGATGGAAGCCACCATCTCCATGGAACCTCTTCTCAGAAGTAACATCCCATCATTTCTGCCCTGTTCTACTGGCTAGAAGTGAGTCCCTAGGTCACATCCACAGTTGAGAAGAGGAGATTACACAAGGGTATCAATATCAGGAAGGGGAGGTCGTTGGGGGGCAACTTAAAAGCTGCGGACCATGGTACCAGTGACTATGGGAAAGTCTTCATGAGTCTATTAAACTCATTGGAGCCACATGTTAGCAGGAAGCAGTTTATTCTTGCACATCTTCCCATGTCAATTGCAAGTATGATTTTTTCCCACCCACGCTTGTTTCCTCTGACTTTGGGGTGCAGTCAGTGAGGTGGGGTCGGGAGAGTGAGCCCAACAGGACATGAGGGAGGGCAGTGAGCTTTGGATGATCGACAAGGCAGAGGCCAGCCCTGGCTGTCATAACACCTCAGCGTTTCCCATTGCTTATTTCCTCTATGTCTAGCTGCAAGATGGAGCCACCCCTTTGGAAAATTACATTTCATAGAAAATTGGCTGTGGTTCCACTTTCCTCTCCCTGTGGAAGCAAAAGATGGGAAGACCTCTGACTTGTCACAACTGTTGAATCTTTCTCACGCAAGATTTGGGTGAGGCCTGAGCTCTTACTCTAAGAGAGGTCCCCAAATGCGAGACCTTAAATAAGCAGCCCAAATGAGGTGAGAAGCTCTCAAGAGCAAAGTCCAGTACCCATGTGATCTGGATAAAGTGGAAATCAAGACACAGGCAAAAAGATGCAAGCTCACAGATAGAAATGAGATGTTTCCCAGAAATTAGGGTAGAGGGTGGGGGACATTTTCACTGGGGGAACGCTCTCCCAGTGAAAGAGTATTTAGTACCCTGAGCTTTGCCATCAGCCTTCTACAACGGACTCCTTCATCACTTTATTATGATGCTCATAAAATAAAGGTTAGTCCCATCCTAAGGAAATCTTCCACCTTTTCCAAACCATACTATTAAGTAGCATTAGCTCCTTGGGGTTAGGCCACCATAACACAGAGAATGTGTGCTCCTGTGGTTCGCCTGGAATTGTGCTCATTTAAAAACCTAGGATATCATGGAGAAAGTTCCCCAGGGGCTAAGATAAGTTTAACAAATCTAAATCTCAGCAATGAACTCATCTGCAAAGCTTCCAAAATAATTAGCCCCGGGAAGGGCACTACTTGTTCATTCTAGTCCCCACCCTCATCTCAGCAAATTGAATGCTTAGGAATTGAAAGACAGGGACTTCCCTGGTGGTCTAGTGGCTAAGATTTCACCTCCCAATGCAGGGAATAAGCAGCTAATCCTTGGTCAGGGATCTAAGATCCCACATGCCACACGGTGCAACCAAAAATTAAAAAAATACAGGAATTGAAAGACAGAATGAAAAATGTGTTTCTCAGTTCTGTGTGATTGAAAGGGTAAGTCTCCACAGACACTCAAAGGTGTTTATTCATCCGTTTGATCCAATGAAGAGGGTTGAAGCGCTTGATCTCTTGGCTCTGTGTATAGCCAGTGTTCTTATCAGCCCAGCATCACTTCCTCCTTTCGGTAACAGCGCCCGCCTCTTATTTCAGGGACCGCACTTTGGGAACTCCACATTATCCCTGGGAAGCTGTGAATCCTGGCATCCTTCTCTGCCATAGCCCCATTACAGAGTGGTCATGTGACTGAGGTTGACCAATCAGAGGACTTGTTTCTGCAGGGAGTTGGAATCCAAAAAGGGTATAACTCAGGCCAATTAGAGTTTTCTTTAAAATGTTTCCCCATTATAGTTGATTTTAAGTTATTGAGTATAGTTCCCTCTACTATACGGTAAATCTTTATTGATGGAACACATGGTTGCATCTTTGAAAGTTCACAACTTAAAGATTCGTATGTAGGGGACTTACTGTACAGCGTGAGAAGGTAGACCACAATTGTATGAATAGAAGGAAGTGTGATCCTTTTGGCCATCTCAAAGGCTGGCTTCACCTCTCTATAGCCTCAAAAGTCACACTGCCAACAGTCTGAAATACAGGCTTGCCAACAAGAAACTAGGATGACTTTGTCCCAGCCCTTGTGCTTAATAGAAATAGGAAGACGGTGACTATGGTATCCCTGCCAAATAGCAAATGGCATTTGAAAACTGCAATTAGTTCTCCTTTCAGGGAGAAGGTCTGTTCTGCTGAATGATCTACACATCGGTGCATTCCAAGCAGACATATTAAACGCCTTAGTAGATGCAGACGCTCAGCAATGCAATACCATCTTCAAAAGACATCAGCGAAATGCTCATTACTTGAATTGGCTTTAAGGAAAACGTCTGAAGGTCCAGGTTGCCTTGAAATGCAGCGCCTCCCAGTTTCAAGAGGGAAGGGTTATGGTTTCTACGAGTGTACACCCCTTAATTAACAGGCTTGCACTATCTGACCCCAGCCCAGCTCTCCATCCTTAGCGCCCACCCTTCCCTACTGAAACCCCATGCAAAACAGAAACAGTGCTTCCCAAAACTTGAAAACAGAAACACTGGTCCTCAAGACCAGAAGCATCACCAGGGATGCGCATTCACAGTGAGGGGCTCGGCTTGCCACGATGAAGGGACCTCAGACATAGACATTCCAATCCCAGGTTTCATGAGTGAGGTTGGCACAAAGAGGAGAAGCAAAGTGAAAGTTTGTGTTATACCAAACTTGATCAAGTGCTGCAGGAGCCTTCATCTGGGATTTATGATTGTCCCCTGTCTGTTTTCCAAACTGTGGCCAGATAAATTGCTCTGAAACCTTATTCTCCTCATGCCATTCTCCAGCTTTAAAACACTTCAGAGACTTCCCATTACCTCTAGGGGAAGGTATAAAATATTTAGCTAGAAGCTCCAAACTCTGGATCTCCTACTTCTCTTCCTCCTTCTCGGGGCAACAGTTGCACTGAATCTCTTGATGGGCCAAATTCCTTTTGCCTCAGGACCTCCCTTGTTCTTCCACATCCTCACCGCACCCCCCACACACACACCTTTACCATCCCTTCTAAGCCCCGTATCTCCTGTCACTCACTCCCAACCCAGCTTGCTCTTTTTTCTTTCCTTATTTGGCTGCGTTGGGTCTTAGTTGTGGCACGTGGGATCTCCATTGCGTCACGCAGTATCTTTTGTTGGGGCACATGGACTCTCTAGTTGGGATTGGTCACTCTAAGGTATGTGGGATCTTAGTTCCCCCAACTAGGAATCAAACGTGAGCCCCCTGCATTGCAAGGCAAATTCTTAACCACTGGACAACCAGGGAAGTCCCATGATTAGTTATTGATTACTTGTTGCCCGCTATCCAATGATAGACTCCAGGAGAGAAGAAACCATATTGGTCCTGCCCCACTGCTACAACCCCAGAGCCTGAGATGGTGCCTGGCATGTGGAGTTGCTCAACAAATACTTGTGGAATGAGTGAAGTTGAATAAAGATGGAATAGTCTGCAAACTCTGGCCCATGAACCAAATCCAGTCTACCATTGGAAGTTTGATTACAATACAGTGACACCCACTTCTGTTTGCCTCATTGCCTGTGGCTAATTTCATGTTATGATGGCAAAGTTGAGTGTCACATGAGCTGTCTGGTCCACAAAGCCTAAACTATTTAGCCCTTTGCAGAAAGTCTGCTGATCCCTGGGCTTGATGTCTGTGCTTCTCGGGAGGTAAAATGGATAACCTGAAAACAAGAAAGTCTTATGAAGCATAAATGCATTCTCCCTCATATCCATTTTATGTCCAGCAGAATGATGTAGATGGGCTAGGAGGCTGTGTTTCAGAGACTTCAGGAACTCGGCACTGTTGAACAAGCTGCAGTGAGCACTGAATATAATGACCTCATACCTTGGTTGCGGTGTAAGTGACTAGGTACTCAAACCTGTGACGACTAGTGATGATAGCATTCAAGGTCAAATTCAGAGGCTGGACTCTGACCTTATCATAGGTAGGGCCTTATCAAGCCATGCCTTGGCTTCTTGTCATTCTTGGTCTTAATCAGACCTAATGGACCTGTCACCTTCCAAGGCTGGGTGGACCCACTGCATGTTATGATTGATCATCTGTGTCATCTCAGGGTTTCTCAGAAACATCAGCTCATTTGTTTTGCCCTAAGTGGACAAGGGCTCTTTGACATCCAAGAATGACTTCATCGATGCACAGAGCAGAGCATCAACCCAACGGGGCCCTATAGACCAAGAGGCAGGTGGACTGGAGAGCTTGGCAAAGCAGCGGGGGTCTGTGGAGTGACAGTAAGTGTCCATTCCATGTTGGAAAGAACTGGTGGGGACTGCAGTGCACACAGGAAGACAGAACTCAGAACATCGAGGGCAGAGAGGACTGTGATGGTAAACAGCTGGCCTCTGAACTTAGGGCCATGCCTCGAAAACTAAGGATCACCAGCCTTGGGCTAGCAGAGCTTATAAAAAGCTTGGGCTTCTGGGGCCAGCTCACATGCCCAGAACCAGAATCCCTTGGGGGAATCTGGGACTCTATATTTTTAACAAAGACTCCAGGTGATTTGGGTGCCCCTGAGGCTTTGAAATGTTCTGAACTAAGTCCATACTATTTTCCTGTTTTAGTTTCTACTACCTAGACCCACAGATCATAGTTGAGGGAGGAGAAAGATTTAGGTAAACACTTCTCTTTGAAACAGAGGGGGAAAATTCAGGGATCAGCTTCACACTAAAGAAGACAGTTCACCTATAGACCTCATATGGTGTGTTTGAATGAGCCGGTCTGGCCATGTATTGGGTCCACTCAATAGCATTGCCTTAACTACTGCACCAACCTTGAGTCAGTGAAGTCTTTCCTGAGAGGAAACTGAGTCACAGGTTAGAAGAGCAACATGCTAAACAGCTCCCAAGTGGCAGAGCTGGAATTGAGACGTGGGACTGCTAATGACAAATCAAGGATTCTTCCTATTGCCCCTCAGATGTCTTCCTACAAAGAAAGCATTTATCCCTCCCATCCTGTCTTCTTGCCTCCCTTCCTCCCTCCCCTTCCCTTTGCTTCCTTCCTTCAGTGCTGGACACTAAGTCGTGCCCAACTTTTTGCAGCCCTGAACACTGCAGCCCACCAGGCCTCCCTGTCCTTCACTCTCTCTCGGAGTTTGCTCAAACTCATGTCCATTGAGTCAATGATGCCATCAAACCATCTAATCCTCTGTCGCTGCCTTCTCCTCCTGCCTTCAATCTTTCCCAGCATCAAGGTCTTTTCTAATGAGTCAGCTTTTCACCTCAGGTAGCCAAGGTATTGGAGCTTCAGCTTCAGCATCAGTCCTTCCAATGAATATTCAGGGTTGATTTCCTATAGGATCCACTTGCTTGATCTTCTTTAATATGGTGGGTCATTGGACTGTCTTAGATCAGGTCACTCAGAAGCAGACCCTAAATGAAGGATTCAAGAACACATGATTTTTTTTCAAGGAACCAGTCCAGTAAGGGAGTGGAGACATTACAATAGGGAAGGGGAAGAAGCTTCAAGGAGCAGTTGTGGGAGAAGTTCCAAATTCAGCCTGAAACCATACCTGTCTCTGGACCAAAACTCATCCCCAAACCTTGAGGGGAAGAAACTAGACTTCAAACTTTCCTGCTAGTCATTGGCAGGAGCCATTGGTGTGAAAGGTGAAACCCCCAGACATTTCTGGCTTTCAGAATAGAATCTTGGGAAACTCCAGCATTGAAGGACATGGCTTCCAAAGTCAAAAATTTTGGATATATCCCACAGTTCCCAGTCTGATTCTCTTCTCCCAGCCTTTGCCTGTGTTCATGTTAGTTTCTAGGGTCCCTAGAAGGTTGACATGGATTATAGGATTTAGGATTGTAATAAAATAGAGAAAATGTATTGCCAACAAGGGCATCTTTTATTACCTCACATCCGTTCTCTGCTCATTGCCAAGGATGCGATGCTTGCCTTAAAGCGGAAAGGTTTGAATGCTGATGCATTTGCATACAAATTTTCCTTTTGTTCCTTCCTCAGCCTAGCTGTAGCTCATTTGTTAAGGACTTGTCTGCTGATTCCCTATAACCTTCTTGCTTCTAGTCCTTTATGGCCTTGATGGGTACCTGAATTTCCCTCTGGTTTGGAAAAATGATTCAACTTGGGTTGTCAAAGACAAAATGCTCCAGACGATAAAGGAGATGATTTCAGTCAGGCTATTGCAATAGGAGGAACATTCATTAATGAGAATGCCTCCATCAAAAGGAAGGGGGTCTCGGGTTTTATAGAGGCAGGGAGGTAAGGAAGTCATTGACAAGTCTTACGGGGAATCATGAGAAAAGATGGGAACTGCCATATTTGAGTCATTGGGGGAAGTAGAGGTGAGTCTTATCTTGGGATATACAAGAGCAAGATGGTCCTTTGTGCTTTTTCATTTCCCTGGGAAGCTAAAAGGTGAGGGTACTTCCCTGGTGGTCCAGTGGTTAAGAATCTGCCTTGCAATACAGAGGACTGGGGTTCAGTACCTGATCTGGGGAGTAAGATCCCACAAGCCGTGCGGCAACTAAGCCCGCACCACAACTAGAGAGAAGCCCGCATGCTACACCAGCAACAAGAAAGATCCTATGTGCCTCAACTAAGACCCAGAGCAGCCAAATAAATAAATATTTGGGCTTCCCAGGTGGCATTCCTGGTAAAGAACCTACCTGCCAATGTAGGAGACACAAGACATGGGTTTGACCCCTGGGTTGGGATGATTCCCTGGAAGAGGACATGGCAACCCACTCCAGGATTCTTGCCTGGAGAATCCCATGGACAGAGGGGTCTGGTGGGCTGTGGCCCATGGGGTCACAAAGAATCAGACATGACTGAATCGACTTAGCGCAGCACACCTCTTAAGCACCACTGTTTTCTACGGGGACTACAGGGCTCGTGGAAAGTTCAACACTGCCAGGATCTTCATAAACGTGACACAGGCATTAGCCCCAGAAAGTTGGAAATGATTACCAAAAAACCTTGAGGGACTTCTGCTGTGGATACTCAATTAAGCTGATATTAACATCTAAACATCCAAAGCACTGCTGTGCATTGAAAAGAAGGGATTCCTCAGCCTAATCTCTATCCTTAGGGAAGAGTTGGAGTCATCAGTTGACTTTTTTTCCCTAGAACTTCTTGCTTTGGTAAGGACAACCTCCTCAAGTTTCAGTAGGTTTGGGTTTGACTTTTATTGGTCTCCCTGGGAGCTAGAGAACATAGCTGAATGGAAAGTCAGGGCAGGAAGAAAGCGGGTGTGGAAGACCAAGAGTGACCATCATGCAAAACAGCTCATACGGTTAGGCTGTTGTGAACAGAGACCTTGACCTCTTATTTACAGCAGGTCAGTAATCTTTTATAACTATTCAGCAATCTAGATGAGGGAGGCAGTGTCTGAGCTTTCGGGAGAGTGAAATCCAAGGAAAGAAACTACACCTAAATTTAATTCGGTGTAACAGGCATAAGCCAGCCCTCTACTCGCCAGAAAGTAGGAGCAGTCAACCCGCACCCCCGGCTGGCCTCCATCTGTTTGTCCATGCTGCATGCTCAGTCATTTCAGTCGTGTCTGACTCTTCGTGACCCCATGGACTGTAGCCCACCAGGCTCCTCTGTCCATGGGATTCTCCAGGCAAGAGTACTGGAGCGGGTTGCCATGTCCTCTTCCAGGGGATCTTCCTGACCCAGGGATTGAACCCAGGTTTCCTGCATTGCAGGCAGATTCTTACTATCTGTGTCACCAGGGAAGTACCTGCCTCTAATTGCAGGCCTTCTCTTGCCCCTTCAGGGCCACAGACAGCACCGTAATCACAGCTGCATATATTTGCACAGCATGCTAGACTTTTCCCACCTTTTCATCAGTTGATTCTCAAAGCGAAGGGGGCGGGGGTGTCTATCCCATTATACCTGTTTTTGCAAAGAAGTCAAGTATGGGAAGTGACCCACCACGCATCTCACAGCTGGAAAGTAGCATTAGCTAGAGAAACCCAGGTCTCCTGGGTGACGTTCCTGACATCCTGTCTCGTTGCCATGTTTCTCGCTTGAGTTATTTGCATTAATAAGTGGGGCTTGGAGACAGAAATTATCTCTGTCCTGATCGTGGATCTCAGCTACCCCATGAGGGGTGTATTTCATGGTCCCCCAATTGCTTCACCTCTGGGCATGGAGAAGGCTTCATTGGGTTTTTCTAGCCTTGCCCTTATCTGCAAAGGATGCTGCCCATAGAGAAATCTATTTTCCCCAAAGGTAAAAGAGAAGAAAAAGAAGGAAAAAAAAAACTTTAATTCTGTTTTCATTTAAATAGCCATGAGAATTGGAAACTCAAGATAACCAATCAGTTACTTGCTAGTGGAATTTTCCTGGTAAGGGAAAGCACTTAGACCCAAAATGTATACATTTCTTCCGAAATGTCATTCAACATCTATCTCTTTCCCAGATAGTGACAAACGCTCCATGTTCCTGTCAAAATGCCAGCTTTCAGCACCAGCCTTAATAATAAAAGCCAGATCCAAAATCCAACAGAGAAATTGCAACTTTGCCAGCAAAGAGTTTATCATCACATTTTATTTTAAGGTCCCAGGCTCACTTTTTTTTTTTTTTTTAAAGGGCCTTTACTGTTTTCTCTTAATTAAAAAAAAAAAAAATCAGCGTATGGAACTGCCAGGTGGTCCAGTGGCTGAGGCCTCACGTTCCCAATACAGGCAGCCCGGGTTCAATCCCTGGTCAGGTCACATGCCATGACCTGATGCAGCCAAATAAATAAGTAAATATTTTAAAAAAACTTCTACCCAGAAGTAATGCCTCTACTCACATTTTTTAAAAATTGTGAGTTTATTCCTTTCAGTTGAACTTCCTTCACGAGAACCTTTCACGAATACACGTTATTTTTTTACTTCCTGAAGTATGATTGTTGGGATGTTTCAAAAATAATTTGATAAAAGAGGACCAACACAGATATCATGTGTGATTCCAATTTGGCTAAAGCTGTTAGCAACTAGATGACACTAAATAATAAGCATAAAATAAAAATAGATAATTGCAATTATTTATTTTTTATTTGAGATAGAGGATCCATTTTTCCCTGATCTTTCTTTTATCTCCTTCACCCTGCCCCCACTTCTATCAGAGTCGGGGGTGGCAGAGCTGGGGGAGCTTATGAGCCAGCCATGCACTTAGGTTATGCGCTCTGTGTGTGTGTGTGTGTGTGTGTGAATTGCACAATTGTGTCTGACTCTTTGTGACCCCATGGACTCTAGCCCACCAGGCTCCTCTATCTGTGGAATTCTCCAGGCAAGAATACTAGAATGAATTGCCATTCTGTTTTCCAAAAGATCTTCCCGATCCAGGGATCAAACCATGTCTCCTGCGTTGCAGACAGATTCTTTACCGCCTGCCACACCAGGGAAGCCCACTCACTCTGTTTATGCTATAAGAAGTTATCAACATTATTAAAAGATTTATCCTTCTTGCATTTGCATCTCTCTGAAGAAACTCTGGGGATCCCAGCAATGAGACTCATTGGCCTGAATCCAAGCTGAGAACATCAGGATGAAGTGAGGACCCTGGAGAGGTGGGAATGCAAAAGAGAGAAGATGAGATACTAGAGGAAAGGAACTTCTGAAGGGGATTCACTGGGAAATTCCTAGGTACTGTGCGCTGTCCTAAATGCTCTACACAAATTATCCCGTTTTAACCTCACGAAAATACCACACAGTGGGTATTAATCTTGCCCCCATTTTATATATGGGAAAACTGAGGTTGATGGAGAACAGACTTGCCAATGTCACACAGTTATAAGTGACAGAATCAAGAATCCAACCGGGATAATCTGACCTCAGAGCACAGGCTCTGAAACCTTTGCTGTCCTTGTTGTCCTGGGGTAGTCCTCCTAGTCCCGTGGGGTTCTGGAAGTCTATATTTTTCTGGAAAGAAGGATGAGCTCTGGTCGGAGGTATCCTACCCTCCCGCCTTCCCCTACCAGAAGCCAGTGGACAGCTCTCTCTGGGACAGTGGAGACAGGGGCTCTTCAAGTGACTCTTGCTGGTCACAAGGGTCTGCTGCCCTGATTCTTGGCATTTCTGAATCTTCATGGCATCCAAATGTTAAGTACTTAACACCAGAAATCCTGCAACTGCTGCCATGGCACCTTCCTGGCCCCTTCCCACTGTCTTCCTAGACCCACACAGTAAAACCCCAGCCTTTGGAAATCACCCACCTGGGTCGGTCTGTGGTTTCTCTGGCCCAGCCCCAAACTCACTCTTCAGCCTCATTTCCTACCAAACTCGGCCCTACCCAGTGTCCAAACACGCCTCGCATGCTTGTGAAGCCCAGGCTAGGAACCACATGGTGCTGTTTAGAAGCACTGTCTCCTTCCATGCCCCAGCCACACTTGATGTGAGGCTTATCATTACCTTCCTTTGCAGATGGAGAAGTGAACCAGAGCATACATGACGGAGCAAGGATCTGACTCCAGGGGTGCCAGACTGCTGAGTCCACGTTCTCCCTACTGGGCTAAATGTCTATAGGGGGTTATCACAGTAACAGGAACAAAATAACCTTTTGGTATCCTTTGGGAAAAAGAAAAAAAAAAGTTCACAAAATTAATTCAGCTCTCTGGGAACAGATAAGCTCTAAGAGAACAGGGAGGGAACTTTTCTTAGATGCCTAGACTAGAATTCAGCACATAGTAGATGCTCAATTAAGAACTTTGAATGAAAAAAAAAAAAAAGAACTTTGAATGAATGAATGGTTTGAAGGCTCACTTGGTTCGTTTATTCTTTCAACACACACATCCTATGTGTCAGACCCAAGGATAGGAGCTGTGATTACAGAGATGATCCCCCAAGGAGTTCAGGGTCCAACGAAGGAGACAGGCATGTCTGACGCAGATTTCTAAGCTAGAAGGAAGCCCAGAGAGAAGTCTACATTGTATATGTCTCACCACTCTGGGCAACTTGCATTCACAGTAGGACAGGTCTGTAATTCAAGCTTTGACCATCAAGGGTTGCCATTCCCTTGTTGTGGCCTGAGCGTCAGAGAGTGACTCCGGGAATGTGAAATGTGTAGGGTCCCTCATCCCAGGAGGCTGTACCGGTGGACTGTGCACATCGGGTTTAATGAATTTGGTTCATCTGTCTGGTGAATGACTGTGCACATCAGGTTTAATGAATTTGGTAGATTGCTGTTTACAGGCAGCCAAGAATTATTCACCAGCTGCAGCAGACAGCAGCTGATAAAGAGCCCTGGCTCTGCAGACTGCGGTAGTCTGTCAGGCCTTTGCCACCTTACAAATTACATAAGAATAGGCAAATTAGCATCAATGAAGAATAGGTACACACAGACCCGGGATCTTTCTTTTCTTGAAGTATCAGCATGGAGAGAACTTAGAATAGGCAAAAGGCCAGCCACTCTTGGAATATGAAGAAAGATGGCTGGGGGAGGGAACCCCCAATTTATAAATTACTGGAGTGAGGAGATGCTACCTGGTGGGGGGCTGGCATCAGGGGGGCATGGGGAAGAGAGATGTACTCCATAATTTTTGGGTCCTGACATAACCCTGATGATTAGTCTTGGACTCAACATCCTTTCATTCAGCTGTCCATCACTCACCTCTCAACACATAGTTTTATTTTCTGAGCACCTCCTGGGTCCATGCACTGTTCTCTTTGCCCATCACACAGAAGTAAATGCCTTTTGGGATTTACATCCTATTGAGAGAGACAGATCGTAAAAAGAAAAATGAACATACAGCAATACAAGACCAGCAAATACAGACACGTACAATGTAGGCAATTAAATAGGATGATGTGATGGCAGACACAGAAGGAGTGAGGGGTGCCGTTCTGGCTGGGGGTTCAGGGAAGGCTCTCTGAGGGGCTGACATGAGTGGAGAGGTCAACCTCCAGACCTGAACTGTCTGGCCACGTGTGGTCATGAGCACTTGACCTACGGCCAGTTCAGATGGAGGTGGCCATCAGTGTAGGATCCACACTGGATCTCAAAGACAACGTACGCAGGAAAGAATGTAAACTATCTCATTAATAATTTCTAATACTAGTCAGATATAGAGACAATACTATCTGGGATAGTTGGGGAGGGAAAGACTAGGAGTTTGGGATTAGCAGATGTAAGCTACTATATATAGGATGGATAAACGACATGGTCCTACTGTATGGCACAGGGAACTATATTCAATATCTCGTGATAAACCGTAATGGAGAAGAATATTTAAAAAAAGAGTGTCTGTATGCATATAACTGATCTCTTTGCTGTATAGCAGAGATTGACACACGCTGTAAATCAGCTATATGTCAATAAAAATAATAAAAAAGATTAAGGTCATATGAGATCTAAGAAAAGCTGGGCAACGGAATACATGTAAATCCATGGCTGATTCATGTCAATGTATGGCAAAAACCACTACAATATTGTAAAGTAATTAGCCTCCGACTAATAAAAATAAGTGGAAAAAACAAAGAAAAGAAAAGCTGGGCAACTATTCCAGATGAAAAGATAATTGGTTGGGACTTCCCTGGTAGTCCAGTGGTTAAGGCTGTATGTGTCCACTGCAGGGGGAGTGTGGGTTCAATCCCAGGTCAGGGAACTAAGATCCCACCAGCGCAAAAATGAAAGTGTTATTCTCTCAGTTGTGTCCAACTCTTTGCGACCCCATGGACTGTTGCCCACCAGCCTCCTCTGTCCATGGAATTCTCCAGGAAAGAATACTAGAGTCGGTTGCCATGCCCTTCTTCAAGCCACAAGGTATGGCCAAAAAAAGAAATTCTTTTTTTTTAAATAAACAGACTTAGTAACTAAAAAAAAAAAAAAAAAGATATGGCTAAAATGAATTTTCTGGGTTTTTTTTAACATGATGCCTACAAAATGTAAACATTGCCTTCATGTCTCTCATTCATGGGTCACATTCTGTTTCCAATGGACAGCACAGCTCCACCCAGAAAGGAAAAACAGGCATAAGGTATGAGAACAACAGAGTAAGGAGTCCTTGTCCTGGGTTGGCCTCTTGCTGGTTATGTGATCTTGGGAAGTTTGGAGCATCCTGGGCGGTGAAAATGATGTTGATGTCCCCAAGTGGACATTGAAAGAAATACGTGCGATCACGCATTTGCATTAAGGAATTTGTCTCACCTACCACTAATAATGAAATACAGTGGGCCTCCTGACGGTCTTTGTGGCCCTGGACACACACTCCCCAGCATTCTGCAGAGTCAGAGCAAGTCTTCCATAATCTACAGGTCTGTCTGGGCTGTCAGCCCATCACCCCCTCAGCCCAGGAGAGTGTGTGCATCCCCTTCACACACACCCTCACCCCAGCCCTGGCTCCAACCAGGAACAGAGCTATGCTAATCTCCTGGGCCTTGCCTCTGACACCAGCACCCATTTCGCAGTCACTGTAGCCCTTTCTAGATGCAAGCTCGCTGAAAAAGACAAATTTCGTCGCAGAGACTTGGGGAGATTTTACTTCAATGCATGGCTGGAACAGAATGAAGTTATCCAAACTTGATTGAAGTGGGTCATTCTGAACCAGCTGATGGAAGGGGGAAAAAAGACATTTCTATGGAGACTTTTAATCTCTCTCCATAGCGGCAGAGCTGGGGATGGGGCCATTGGCCTTCTGTGGTACCTTTTGGACTCAGAACCAACTCAACTAGGTCTCCCCTGCTTTTTCTGCTGGAGAGCTTTTTGGTGTTTGTGTAGTTGGCAAAATGGGGGTAGTGATAACAACTGATGAGGTTGATGTGAGCTTTTAAAATTTTACTTATTTTTCATTGAAAGATAATTGCTTTACAATATTGTGTTGGCTTCCGCCATATATCCATCTGATTCAGCCACAGGTACACGTATGTCCCCTCTCTTCTGAACCTTCTTCCCACCTCCCACCCCATCCCACCCATCCAGGTTATCACAGAGCGCCGGATTTGAGCTCCCTGCGTCATACAGTAAATTTTACTGGCTATCTAGCTCAGTTGGTAAAGAATCCACCTGCAATGCAGGAGACCCCAGTTCAATCCCTGGGTGAGGAAGACCCGCTGGAGAAGGGATAGGCTACCCACTCTGGTATTGTTGGGCTTCCCTGGTAGCTCAGCTGGTAAAGAGTCCGCCTGCAATGCAGGAGACCTGGGTTCGATCCCTGGGTTGGGAAGATCCCCTGGGGAAAGGAAAGGCTACCCACTGCAGTATTCTGACCTGGAGAATCCCATGGACTGTAGAGTCGGTGGTTGCAAAGAGTCAGACACGACTGAGCAACTTTGACTTCACTTCCCTTCAGTCTCGCATACGGTGGTGTATACATTTCCAATACTACTCTCTCAATGTGTCCCACCCTTCTCCATGTCCACAAGTCTGTTCTCTATGTCTTCATCTCCACTGAAAATGAAAGTGTGAGTTGCTCAGTCATGTCCGACTCTTTGCATCCATGTGGAATGTAGCCCAAGAGGCTGCATTCTTCCATCCATGGAATTCTCTGGGCAAGAATACTGGAGTAGGTAGCCATTCCCTTTTCCAAGGGATCTTCCCAAGCCAGGGATTGAACCTGGGTCTCCCACAATGCAGGCAGACTCTTTATCATCTGAGCCACCAGGGAAGGCCCTGCATTTCCATTGCTGCCCTGCAAATGTGTTCATCACTATTATCCTTCTAAATTCTATATAAATGCATTAATATACAGTATTTGTTTTTCTCTTTCTGACTTACTTCACTCTGTCTATAACAGGTTCAAGGTTCATCCATCTCATTAGAAATGAGTCAAACGTGTTCCTTTTTATGGGTGAGCAATATCCCATTCTGTATACGTACCACAGCTTCTTTATCCATTCATCTGTAGATGGACATCTAGGTAGGCTCCATATCTAGCTGAATTTAATGAACAATAGGTCCTCAGTGCACTGTATTTGTATTTTATTTTATCATTATCATTTTCTCTGACTTGGGAAGAAGGAGATACCCATCTCTGACAGTTCTGCCACTGCTCCAGGGGAATCAACCGAATTCTTTTCCAGAACGTCCCAGGCTCCTGGGGCTAAAGACAACTTGGATGACCCTGCCCCAAGCCCCATCCTCACTGGAAAAATATCAGTGACCACCAGTCTCCAAGAGCCTTCTATGGGGAGAACCCTCCACCCTGTGCTTTATAGACATTATCTCTGTATTTCTCCATTTGACAGAAGGGAACTAAATTTCATAGCTCGTGAGACTTGACAAGCTCCCATGAAGAGTGAATGGGCAGAAACAGGACTCCAAACGCAGCCTCCTAAACATTCCATCACTGTCTCCCAGGCTTGTTCCAGAAAGGCAGCTCATCCTCTGCTTAAAACCTCCGGTGATGGGAACTCACTCCCTCACAAGATTATTAACTAGCGTTCGCTGTGTACAACAGGGTGCCCCACTCTGTTCTAAGAGCTCCCTGCACGCTCATTCAAATCAGTCCTGATTCTACTTCTGTGCATGGGTGCTCAGTCGTTTCAGTCGTGTCCGAGTCTCTGTGACCCTATGGACTGTAGCCCACCAGGCTTCTCTGTCCATGGGATTCACCAGGCAAGAAGACTGGAGTGAGCTGCCATTTCCTAACCCGGAGATCGAACCCGCACCTCCTGCATTGGCAGGTGGATTCTTTACCACTGAGCCACAGGGGGACCCCTCTACTCTGGTGAGGCAGGTACAATTATTGTCCTACTTGCCAGATGAAGTGTCAAAGTCTTGGTCTGCCAATGTGCCCACAAGCTAATAAATGACAAAGCGGAACCCTGTTGTTTGCTGTTGAGTCGCCAAGTCGTATCTGACTCTTCGAAACCCCATGGACTGCAGCACGCCAGGCTTCCCTGTCCCTCACCATCTCCCGGAGTTTGCCTAAGTTGTAAACTAAGTCCATTGCATCAGTGATTGATCTACCCATGTGTCCATAAGCTAATAAGTGACAAAGCGAAACCCTAATTGATGCCAAAGACCAGACTCAGAACCACTGCACGCTCCTGCCTCTGTGGTCCAGGAGGTATACTCATCCCTGTAAACACCGGCCACAGAGTTTGAGCATCTCCGTCAGTCTCCATCAGTAGAAACCACTCCAGGCCACGGGCATGCTTACTACGGCTGTGTAAGGACGCCCTGAGGACGCCTGTGACCCTCGACAGACAAAACAAACCCCAGCCTGGAACAAAAGCTGTCTGGGAATGATCCATCAGCATCCCTGAAGTAGCCCATGCCTCCCTTCATGATCGCCTCCTACTGTCCGTGATAAGCCGTGACGTATGGAGTTCATTTACTCCCGCGTCTCTGCAGAAATATGGCGGGCCCCATCAATTTCCCTGTTTGTTCTCTGACCCGCTGTTGCCGGGTTAAGCAGCCTGCTTTGTCTACATTTGTCAGTGGATACAGGCTTCTCCCTGCCATAGGCATCGCTATTGATGAACGTCGTCAGAATACCGGAGCCTTGAATAATGTATAAAGATTCAACATGCAAAGTCTGCGGCAGAAGGGGAGGGGGAGGGTGGGGGCGGGGAGAGGGAGTGTTATATGTTTTCTCTGTTGGAGCGCCTTAATTTACAAAGCATATTTGTCAAGTCTTTTGCTAAGAGTAATGCTGGGCAGCAACTTCCCATCATTCTT
This sequence comes from Cervus elaphus, assembly GCF_910594005.1. Classification (NCBI taxonomy): domain Eukaryota; kingdom Metazoa; phylum Chordata; class Mammalia; order Artiodactyla; family Cervidae; genus Cervus; species Cervus elaphus. Next base: position 21,873,806 of record NC_057824.1, read on the forward strand.
GTTAATGGGACTGTCTGTGTGTTACAGTAAACAGCTATAACTCTTCTGTTGGAGCCATTGTGCGGCAGGAGGACTTTTTTCAGCATCCAATTAAGGGTGTCTCCAATTTGCCAGCCGGGATCATGAGAGCTGTGACTCAGCCATCAGGCAAGCCGGGTATGGTGGAGGCTTCTCCAAGTGGAGAGTGACCTGGGACGGCAGAGCTGCCCTTCCTCCACTCGGATGAGGGTTCTGGAGCCCGGTTCTCAGCCTGGGCATTCTCTGCTGGCCTTTAAAGGCCACCGTGTCCCTGCAGCTAAGTGTTTGAAAGATGTTAGCCTAGGTGTTCAAGTCTTTTCTCAGACTCTTATAGAGGTGGGAGAACATATATGCCCAGTTACTGGTCCACACGCAATGTTATCTCAGTTCAGCCATGTGCTTGCTGTGTGACCTTAAGCCAGTTACTTAAATTCTCTGAGCCTTGGTCTCTCATGTGCAAGGTGACAGGTGTCACTCACGGTGACAGGTGAAGGCTAGATGCCAGGCCTGCCTGGATCCAGAGCCCTCTGCTCCCCACTTCTCTCAGATATAGGCAGACCCCACCCCAGGGTCAGCAACTCTGGCACAAATTACAACCTTTGAAACAACAAAGTCCTACTATATAGCACAGGGAACTATATTCAATATCCTATGATAAACCATAATGAAATAGAGTATGAAAAAGACTATGTGTGTGTGTGTGTGTGTATAAGGGCTTCCCAGGTGGTGCTGGGAACCTTCCTGCCAATGCAGGAGACATAAGAGACACAGGTTCAGTCCCTGGGTTGGGAAGATCCCCTGGAGGAGGGCATGGCAACCCACTCCAGTGTTCTTGCCGGGAGGTGCCTAGTGGGCTATAGCCCATAGGATCACAAAGAGTCAGACACGACTGAAGTGACTTAGCACGCGTGTATGTATAACTGAGTCACTTGGCTTCACAGCAGTAATTCACACAACACTGTAGTTCAACTCTACTGCAATAAAAAATGAATTCAAAAAATTATGACCTTTACTGATTGCTCTCTCCCATTTCTGAGTCCCAGGGAAGATTTTGAAGTCCTTAGAACCACAGAATATCTTGTTTTCATTCTACCATTTATTTCCTTTTTAAAACATCTGAGCTGCTAAGGACCCGAGCTCTTGCTCAACCTGTCCTCTGGGGTTTTATGAACTGAGAAGCTAACACCTTGTTTCAGGAGCACTCCCAAGGCCGTTCAGAGAATCTATAACAAAAGCAGGATTAGAACTCAGATCCCCTGACTCTCAACCCTCAAAACGTGCAGAGAACCAGCCTTTACAAAGATGCTTACTTATTTGGCGGCATTGGTTTTTGTGGTTTGGGGGAGAGCATTGGCAGGTCTTGAAACACTTCCTCTTTTCCAACTTGCATTCTTTCCACTGCAGCCCTACCTCCTCTTCCTCCCTACATCCCACCCTTCCCAGAAAGATGGGGAGTCTCTGGTACCTTTTCCTGCAAAAGAAAACTTTCTTGTTAACTCACTCAGTCCTTAGCAAACTGAGCATCATATTTGTGCCCCATCTTAAGCTGGGAGCTGGGGAGTCAGTGATGGACAAAGTATGATAGTCATTGGTAGACTTTCCTTAGAGCATTAAGGAAGAAAGAAAGATCACTAGGTAGGTGCAGTTCAGAGGGGTGCAGGCTGCAACCACTTCCGCCAAATCCTGCATGCAGTGCTCCATTTCTCAATTGGTTCTCAATGTTCGTCTGAGTGTTATACATGCATTCACCCACTGACTCCTCAAAACCAGAGTCAAGCAGGTTATCATTTCTTTTGTCTGAGGACGAAATTAATGCCCCAAAAGGCTTTAAAAATGTTTCTTAGTTCATGGAAGTGTGTGTCAAGTGCAACGGGACCATGAAAGAAAGTGTCCAAATTCAGGAGAGATTTCCAGAAAGAAGAGAGAAAAGAAAGAAAGAAAGCTTGTTCATGTTTTTAAACATAACCTTTTTGAAAAATGATTTGCCAAGAAAATAGTTGAGCAGTGGGAGTGGAGGCCTAGATGAAGGCAGGCAGATGGCAGATGCAAAAAAACTGTAAGACATTGGGACACAAAAGAACATGGCTTGTTTGGGGGACGGCAAGCATCTTTATGCTGCTGATGCTTTAGGAGAAGGTATCAAGGCAGGAACAGGCTGAGGGCATCTCTCAGCTTCCTGTTCCTCAGGGCATTTGCCCCTTCAGCAGTTTTTTTTGAAGTATAGTTGATTCATAATGTTTATTAGTCTCAAGTGTATAGAAAAACAATTCATATTTATAAATAGAAATATGTTCCTTTTCATATTCTTCTCCATTATAGGTTATTACAAGATATTGAGTATAGTTCTCTGTGCTATACAGTAGGTCCTTGTTGTTGATCTATTTTACATTTAGTCGTCCGTATCTGCTAATGCCAAACCCCTAATTTATCCCTCCCTGCTCCTTTCCCCTTTGGTAACCATAGCTTTGCTTTCTATATCAGTAAGTCTGTTTCTGCTTTGTGATCAAGTTCATTTGTATCATTTTTAAAATTCCACATATAAGTGATACCATATGATGTTTGTCTTTCTGTCTGACTTACTTCACTTACATGATAATCTCTAGGTCCATCCATGTGCTGCAAATAGCATTATTTCATTCTTTTTTTAAGGCTGAGTCATATTCTATGGTATATATACACCACATCTTTATCCATTCACCTGTTGATGGGCATTTAGGTTGCTTCCATGTCCTGCATACTGTAAATAGTACTGCTATGAACACTGGAGTGCATTTTTCTTTTTAAATTAGAGTTTTATTTATTTATTTTTTCAGATATATGCCCAGGAGAGGGATTGCTGAATCATATGATACCTCTATTTTTTTTTAACTTTTTTAAGGAACCTCCATGCTGTTCTCCATAGTGGTTGCCCCAATGTATATTTCTGCCAACAGGTTAGGGCCCCTTCATCAATTTTACTGAGTGTTTACTGTATGCCAGGTTCTGAGATGTCAGAGTGAAAGAGACCCAACCTAGGAACCTGGCAGGCTACAGTCCATGGGATCAAAAGGAGCCAGACAGAAGTGAGCACACAGGCACGCATCCACTTGCAAATCGCTCCCAGTCTAGTGGGACAAGCAGATTATCATAAGAATGACATTGCAAGTGCAGTGCTTGGCATACGCCTGGGGCACTGTGAAACTGCGGGTGTAAAGTAACAGAATCAGGGTGACCCTGAGAATGTGGTGCCTGGGCATCTTAAAGTCTGAGCGGGGAGTGAGACAGGTATTACCTGAATCTGAGGTCAGGGGATGACAGAAGAAGATGCGGCAGAAAAGCACAAGCAGGAGCGAAGACTCAGAGGTGTATAAAAGCTGCCTCGTGTAGCAGCCTCTGCTGGTCCAGTAGGCATTTCCTGCTTAGCTCTGGTCCAGGTATCAGCCAACAAGGTGCTCTGGGAAGACGGTCCCAGTCCTAGGACATGAATTATGATTCATCTGGAACAATCAAGGCCATGGTTATGCCATGCAGTGATGGCTTTAGACATGCAATCCAGTGGTAACCAGTAGGGGAACCTGGGGGAAGGCGGGGAACATTCTGCCCATAAAAAGAAATAGACATAGAAAAACATCTCCATCCTTCCTGTGGATAGAGCCATGGAGAACAGGATCCCTAAAGCAGTTCAGTTTCTTACAATGGTAAGGAGACAGGTTGGGGAGGGGAAAGACCTAGATTCAAAGAAGGATAGAACAGAGAGATGGAAAAAACCTGTATTCTTAGTGAAGTCATGTGTGTGTACGCATGCGTGCTAAGTCGCTTCGGTCATGTTCAACTCTGTGCGACCCTATGGACTATAGCCTGGTAGGCGCCTCTGTCCGTGGGATTCCCCAGGGAAGAATACTGGAGTATGTTGCCATGCCCTCCTCCAGAGGATAGCACCTTCAAATCAGGGCTTCCCAGGTGGTGCTAGTGATAAAGAACCCACCTGCCAATGCAGGAGTCATAAGAGACGTGGGTTCGAGCCCTGGGTCAGGAAGATCCCCTGGAGGAGGAAATGGCAACCCTCGCCAGTATTCTTGCCTGGAGAATCCCGTGGACAGAGGAGCCTGGCAGGCTACAGTCCATGGGGTCACAAAGAGTCGGACATGACTGAGTGACTTAGTACGCATGCACCTTCAAAGCCATGAGCCCAAGAACTGTCCACCTCTGGACATTTTACTATGTGAGCTATGAAAGTCCTGTGTGTTTTAAGCCTCTGTTGGTTTCGATCACCTCTTCCTTGAAGCCCAAAGTAACATCAAAGTCTATGAGAGACCACAAATAGCCAAGTGCTGCTAAAGCATAAGGCAATAGTGGCTGGTGGGGATGGGAAGGCAGGCCTGGTGTAAGGAAAGTTGACGCGTTCAAGAAAAGTTTTATCATAAGGTCAGCAGAGAGAATGGGGTGGGTGGGGGAAAGTGTGGGGCTGCCGGAAATGGAGGTTTAATGTTTGTGTAAATTGAAAGAAGGAACCTACTCGGAAATGAGAAAAAGCAAGATTAAAATGGAAAACACAGCCCCAAAGCCATTAATACCCAACAGATCCAAATTGAAAAATAAAAGCGATGGGTGAAGCATATAGTTCTCAAAATGAGTTCGTGTCATAAACCATTAACATCATCTCTACCTTATTACCTGTAATTCCAGAGAGAGGGGTTGCCAGCGGTAAAGGGCGGCTGTCTGATCGGAGACTGGCTACAGCTCTGCTCCCAGGCCAGCCCACTCCCCACCTCCTGTGACCACCCTGCTCTGAGCACCCCCTTCTCAGCCCTTCTGAGAAACCCCAAGCCGCCCTTGTCCCCAGGAGGCTGGCAGGCACCAGCAGATGCTGGTGCTGAGAGAGTCTAAACTCAGAGAGAACTCCGGTCAAACCACTGTTTCTTTCCTCCTCTGAGTGTCTCCCCAGTAGGGGCCTCCAGAATTGCCCTGTCCGTGCATTTTTAAAATTTTTATTGGAGTCTGTTGCTTTACAATGCTCTGTTAGTTTCTGTTGTACAGCAAAGTGAGTCAGCTATATGTACACATACATCCCCTCTTTTTTAAATTTCCTTCCCGTTTAGGTCACCAGAATATTGAGTAGAGTTCCCTGTGCCTTAGAGTAGGTTCTCACTAGTTATCTATTTTATACATCGTATCAATAGTGCATAGGGCAATTCCAACCTTCCAGTTCATCCCATCTACCCCTCCCCACCCCCTTGGTATCCATATATTTATTCTCTACTTCTGTGTCTCTATTTCTGCTTTGTAAATAAGATTATCTATACCAATTTTTTCAGGTTCCACACACATGCATTAATATACAGTAATTTTTTTTTCTCTTTCTGACTTACTTCACTCTGTGTGACGGCCTCTAGGTCCATCCACGGCTCTACAAATGGCCCAATTTCATTCCTTTTTGTGGCTGCATAATATTCCACTGTGGGACTTCCCTGGTGGCATAGTGGTAAAGAATCTGCCTGCCAATGCAGGAGACCCAAGAGATGCGGATTCAATCCCTGGGTCAGGAAGCTCCCCTGGAGGAGGAAATGGCAACCCACTCCAATATTCTTGCCTGGAAAATCCCATGGACAGGGGAGCCTGGTGAGCTACAGTCCATGGGGTCACTGGGAGTCGGACATGACCAAAATGACTTAGCACAGCATGCTAAATAACCAAAGCCCCTCTTGCTCCAAGTGGAATACTAAATAGCTCTTTGCTGTCTCTGCTTCCACTCTTTCCCTGCTCCATTTCATTACCACATAGGGCCATACTTTGTCACCTCACTGTTCAAGACTCATCAACAGTTTCCCACTGCACTTAACAGCAAGTTCAAAATCCTTCCTCAACCCAAAAACTCTTGACTCATCTCACCCATCGTCTCTCTCACCACTCTCCTTGATTGCGTGTCTTAGGCTAAGTGACAGTTTCCTCACCTGTAATGGTGATGGCCGAAGATGATGGAAGATGAAACAGGATAAGAGACAGAGGGCGTATGGCACCAGGCCAGGCATCCCCCACAGTTTGTGGGGTTTCCAAAAGGCAGCCTCTTACCCAGCAGGTGGGCTTGGTCTTCTGTTGCTGGGTACCCTCTGCTCTTCTCAAATGGGGCTCTCTTACCACCCTCTCTGCCAACCAGGCTACTCAATACACACATACCTACACACACACACCCCTAACAGACAGCCAGACGTGCTAAATTATATCCTGAAGAATTAGAGGACCTTAAGCACCATGCCATTAGCAGTAACCAAGCACTCCTTGCACAGAGCTACAGAGCTTATTAAAAGGCTGCCAAAGCCCCCGGAGTTTTGCATGTCTCCCCTAGAAGGCCCTCTGCCCTGAGGACCACCGCCTTCCTCCACAAGCCCACCCTCAGAAGCCAGCTCAAGACCATGCTCTACTCACTAGCGGCGCCGTCTTACCCTCCAGGATACAGACCCATGATCATCTGAGCTCCCTGGGGTGACCCCCAAGGGGGTCCATGCACATCCCTGTCCTTGTCCTGATGCTAAATGCCTAATGTTTGGTCCAAGAAATGCCTCCAACCAGCCGCAGTTAATTGATCATCAATCTTCAGGTCAGAAGAGCTCTTCAGTTCTTTCTACAAACTCCCCAGCAAATGTGAGTCCCATTTATTCTCGCAAGCGAGCTCTTCACATGTTCTGTGTAGCCATCCCAGCTTTAGGGCCTCCTTTGCATTAGGCAATTCTTCATAATCACCTAAATTTATGTCCCAATGAAACAAACCCAAGACTGAGATGGAATGCCTCTCTGATCAGTGTCTCTATATCCCTTGGTGCATTCATTTGGGTCCCTCAAGCCATCCCATATTACACTACTGGGTTTATGTTATCATGCTTATTTCTTCTAGCGCACTTTGAGCTCCTTGAAGATGGAGGCCATGTCTTCTTCATCTGTCATTCCATTAAATAATGTTTTTTTTGTTTTAAAAAGCAAAACAAACCAACAGACACTGTAGAGCCTCAAAGATATGAGTTCAAATTCTGGGTCTTCTACCCATCAGCTATATACCCCAGAGAAGAGACTTGATTTCTTTATGTCCTTCTCTTGTCTATAAAATGGAGATGAGGGACTTCCCTGGTAGTCCAATGGTTAAGAATCTGACTTGCAAGGCAAAGGATGCAGGTTTGATCCCTAATCAGGGCACTAAGATCCCACATTCACTGGGGGTAACTAAGCCCGTGAAGCACATCTGCTGAGTCCAAGTGAGCCCCAGAGTCACAGCTAGAGAATCCGAGAGCCACAGTGAAAGAGCCCACATCACACAGCAAACACCAGAGGCAGCCAAAGAAATAAATACTAAAAAATAATAAAAATGTTTATGGAGATGATCACTACATAATGTTGCCATGTTGAATACAGTGAATGAAAATATCCATCAATTGCTGAGTGTCTACTAACCTACTATTATTCCTGACACAGAGCAAATGCTCTATCAAAGTTCATTCCCTCCCATCTTCCCTTGACACTCTCTCTGCCCTGCAGGTGAAAGGGGCTCCGTCCTCACTCACTCAACTCCGCTCATAGTGTTCCTATCAAACATCACGCTTCATGCTGGGTACTGTGGATGCAGCGCTGAAGCAGGGTCACTCCCCATCTTCCAGGATTTTGCAGGTTGTGTTCAGTTGCCCAGTCATGTACGACTGTCTGGGACCCCACAGACTGTAGCCCGCCAGGCTCCTCTGCCCGTGGGATTCTCTCGGCAAGAATACTGGAGTGGGGTGCCATTTCCTCCCCCAGGGAATCTTCCTGATCCAGGGATTGAACCTGAGTCTCTTAAGTCTCCTTCACTGACAGGTGGGTTCTTTACCACTAGCGCCACCGTTTTGCAGTTTATAGTAGGATGAACCGAAGGAGTCCGGGAAATCATAATGAAGCATTAGAGGGGAGTATAGCAGGCTGTAGAAGAACAGAGGAGGGACCCCATCATGCAGGGCGATCAGGGAAGACTTCTCAGAGGAGATAATGGCAATGTGATCACTGGAGCTTGAACTAGACTTTGCCAGACCAAGAAGAGGGCTGAGGCACGTCCAGGGGACTGCAAAAACTAGAAGATACGAGAATGCAGAGATTAGCCGAAATCAAACCATGCTTCATTACTCACGATTACTGGCCAGGAGTGTTCTGGTTGCAAAGGACCAAGACTAAACTCAAACTATATTAATCCAATAGAAGAAGGGAGTAAGTCAGAAAGAGAAAAACAGATAATTTTAACACATATATATGGAGTCTTGAAAAATGGTACCAATGAACCTATTTGCCTGGTAAGAATACAGATGTAGACACAGACAGCAGACTCGTGGACACAACGGAGAAAAGAGAGGTAAGATGGATTAAGAGAGTCGTGCTGAAATATGTACGGTACCACTTGTAAAATAGCTAGCTAGTGGGAAGTTGCCGTTTAACAGAGGCAGCTCAGCTTGGTGCCCTGTGATGACCTAGAGGAGTGGGATGGGAAGGTGTAAGGGAGGTTCAAGGGGAAGGGAACATGTGTGTGTGTGTGTGTGTGTGTGTGTGTTAGTCGTTCAGTCCTATCCAACTCTGTGACTCCATGGACTGTAGTCTGCCAGGCTCCTCTCTCCAAGGAATTCTCTAGGCAAAAATACTGGAGTGGGTTGCCATGCCCTTCTTCAAGGGGATCTTCCTGACCCCAGGACCAAACCTCGGTCTCCTCCATTAGCAGGCAGATTCTTTACCATCTGAGCCACCAAGGAAGCCCAGATATATGTATACTTACGGACAATTCACATTGTCGTGTGGCAGAAACCAGTACAACATTGTAAAGCAATTATCCTCCAATGAAAAATGTTTTTTAAAAAAGACATCCAAGAAAAGGAGAAACGAGTTTACCTAGCCTGAAAAAAATACTAGGAGAGCTGCAAAACTAGAAGAAATAGCTTCAGGAAGCAGAGCCTCGAAGGCTGGAAGGATGACGCAAAGCCCCAATGCATTTTCCCCTCATCCATCTTTCATCTTTGCTTAACTTTGTTCTTCAGAAGAGCTGTGTACAAATCCTAGGGGAGACCAGTCCCAGATCCCCAAATCCATATTCTCCCAGTTTATCAAGCCCAGCTGAAAAAAAAGGCACAATTTTTCAAGGTCCGTATATCTTGCCCAAGGCGGGATTCTACTGGTTCTGTTTGAGGCCCTCTTCTTTACCCACTTCCTGTGGCCTGGGCATGGGGTGCTATAATTGACTGATTCTGGGTTGTATGCCAAGTGGGATGCAGGTAAAATTGAAATCAAGCATGGAGCTACCAAACCATGGTAAGGAGTTTGGTAGGCACTTGGTGACTGAATAAAATTGCTTAAATCTCTGACAGCTCAAGAAATCATGGTTGAACAATGCTATCTTTTTTTAAAATTTTTTTAAGGTTTTTTTTTTTTTTTAATGCAGACCATTTTTAAAGTCTTTATTGAATTTGTTACAATATTGTTTCTGTTTAACGTTTTTGTTTTTGGCTGCAAGGCATGTGTGTTCTTCCCTGGAGATTTTCATGGACAGAGGAGCCTGGCAAACTACAGTCCATGGGGTCAGACACTACTGAGCGACTAACACTTTCCCTTTCCTGAGGGGTCTTAGCTCTCCGACCAGGAATCGAGCCCACAGCCTACACATTTGAAGGCAAAGTCTTAACAACCAGACCACCAGGAAAGTCCCAAACAATGTGATCTTAAGAGGGAAGGAGAACTGGGCAGCTCGGGGAAATTCTAGATTCTTAAACTAAAATACTCCTGAAGTATATCTTCATTTACTCTTCTGAAGACTTTTCCCTGGGGTATCCAGGGCTGGCTCTCTGACCTTGAAAAATATAAATTCCTGGAGGTTTCTGCTGCTATGGGGGATGTCGAGGGGGAACACACTCTTCTCCAGACCCCAGAAATTAGGAGGCAGAGTCTTAAATCAGTTGACTGTCCAAGTTGAGGAAGAGTTAGTCAGTCACCTTCCCCTGTGTCCTACCCTGAGTAGACCACAAGCTTTTCTTCTCTCTCTTTGTCAAGAAAAGAAAAAGCATTTATGCTCTGCCCTGCCACGTGGCCACATTCCAAGGACTCCTTGTGACTTTCATAAATTTTCCTTTTTTTTTTTTTTTTCCATCAAGCCATCTGGGGCTCTGAAAAGGAGTCTCACTTTGTTTCAAGTGTTTTTCCTTAAGGCAAAGGATGAGTGCCCTGGGAAAGAGCCTTGTCAGACTCCTCAAGGTCATGGGATGTTGGGAATCTAGATTCCTGAGGCTCATGCATCGAGGTGCAGTGGATTGTGTCTGGCGCCTGCTCTTGTGTTGCTATGGAGATGGGCAGAAAGATGCACAGACCCCAGAGTCACATCCTCCAAGCCCTGGACAGCCTCCCCAGTGTCCTCCCCTTACTCTCTTCTGGGCTGGACCATTTTAGAATAAAAGAGAAGATAGTTGCTCAGTCGTGTCCAACTCTTTGCAACCCCATGGACTGTTGCCAGCCAGGCTCCTCTCTCCATGGAATTCTCCAGGCAAGAATACTGGAGCGGGGTGCCATTCCCCTCTCCAGGAGATCTTCCTGACCCAAGGATCGAATCTAGGTCTTCTGCATTGCAGGCAGACTCTTTGCTATCTGGGCCACCAGGGAAGCCCCTAGACTGAAAGTCTAGATGTGAATTCCAGCTCTAAAGCTGAGCAGCATCAAGCCCTTCTGACACCTTAGATGAGTCACTTGACCTCATTAAGTCTGGGCTTCCCTGGTGGCTCAGATGGTCAAGAATCTGTCTGCAATGCAGGAGACCTGGGTTCAATCCCTGGGTTGGGAATATCCCCTGGAGGAGGAAATGGCAACCCACTCCAGTATTCTGGCCTGGAGAATTCCATGGACAGAGGAGCCTGGCAGGCTACAGTCCATGGGGTCACAAAGAGTCTGACATGACTAAGCAACTAACATACACACAGTATCTGTAAAAAGAAGGAAGAGTCACACCTTGCAATGTCATCTTCTTACCTTTTTTTATCCTATTATTTTTTATCTCTATTAGCAAACACCACACACAAACGTCACACATTTCACGTTTACCAGACATCACTATTTTGTAGCAGAAACGGAGGATGGCAGGGACAGCCAACAAGCATTGAGTTTTATCATATTTGGGGAACATGGTTCTCAGTGACTGACACAGTTGGGCTTGATGAAGCCTCATCAGTAACCAAATGGCGATTTTGCTGCCATTGTCCTCACGACGCAGGCAAGGATATGGAAGTACGGAGTGACAAAGCAAGGGGCCCACAGTGACATAACTCGTAAGTGACAAGTGAGGATTTAAACACACATCGTCTGGTTCTGGAGCCTACACGCATGTGCTAAGTCACTTCAGTCGTGTCTGACTCTTTTGCAACCCCAGGGACTGTAACCCATTAGGCTCTTCTGTCCAGGGGATTCTCCAGGCAAGAATACCGGAGTGGGTTGCCATTTCCTTCCCCAAGGAACCTTCCCAACCAAGGGATCGAACCTGCATCTCCTGCATTAGCAGGCAGATTCTTTACCCACTGAGCCAGCAGGGAAGCCCCATATATAGGGAGAAAGCACTTGCAAGGAAAATTTTTCTTGACGATTTGAATATTCATTCATTTATATGAGTTGAATAAAACTAAGCATGAAACTTAGTTGAATAAATAAAATAAATAAAAATAAGTTGAATGAAACTTCTTATTTGTTTTTATCTTATTCCTTTATTTGACAAATATCTATTAAGCTCCTGTTATGTTCTGGGCATTGAGCTAAGTGCCACAGGCCTGACAGTTCAGTGGGAACAAGAGATCAGGCCAGTGTGGATGCCATAGTATGGGGACTCTTATAAGGAAGCAGTGTGCTTGTTGTGGATACACCAGGAGAACAGAGATTGTTTATTTGGGGGTGGCTCAGTTCAGTTCAGTCACTCAGTTGTGTCCGACTCTTTGCAACCCCACGAACCGCAGCACACCAGGCCTCCCTGTCCATCACCAACTCTGAGTTTACCCAAACTCATGTCCATTGAGTTGGTGATGCCATCCAACCATCTCATCCTCTGTCATCCCCTGCTCCTCCTGCTCTCAATCTTTCCCAGCATCAGGGTCTTTTCAAATGAGTCAGCTCTTTACATCAGGTGGCCAAAGTATTGGCGTTTCAGCTTCAGCATCAGTCCTTCCAATGAACACCCAGGACTGATCTCCTTTAGGATGGACTGGTTGGATCTCCTTGCAGTCCAAGGGACTCTCAAGAGTCTTCTCCAACACCACAGTTCAAAAGCATCAATTCTTCGGTGCTCAGCTTTCTTTATAGTTCAACTCTCACATCCATACATGACTACTGGAAAAACCATAGCCTTGGCTAGATGGACCTTTGTTGTGAAGTAATGTCTCTGCTTTTTAATATGCTGTCTAGGTTGGTCATAGCTTTCCTTCCAAGGAGTAAGCATCTTTTAATTTCATGGCTGCAATCACCATTTGCAGTGATTTTGGAGCCCAAGAAAATAAAGTCTGCCACTGTTTCCACTGTTTCCCCATCTATTTGCCATGAAGTGATGGGACCAGATGCCATGATCTTAGTTTTCTGAATGTTGAGCTTTAAGCCAACTTTTTCACTCTCCTCTTTCACTTTCATCAAGAGGCTCTTTAGTTCTTTTTTGCTTTCTGCCATAAGGGTGGTGTCATCTGCATATCTGAGGTTATTGGTATTTCTCCTAGCAATCTTGATTCTAGCTTATGCTTCCTCCACCTCAGCATTTCTCATGATGTACTTTGCATATAAATTAAATAAGCAGGGTGACAATATACAGCCTTGATGTACTCCTTTCCCAATTTGGAACCAGTCTGTTGTTCCATGTCCAGTTCTAACTGTTGCTTCCTGACCTGCATACAAGTTTCTCAAGAGGCAGGTCAGGTGGTCTGGTATTCCCATCTCTTTCAGAATTTTCCACAGTTTATTGTGATCCACACACTCAAAGGCTTTGGCATAGTCAATAAAGGTTTGGCAAAACCTTTCCAGTGAAGATAAAAATTTAGCTGAGCCTCAAGAGATGAGAAGGAAGTACTTTGGTCAGAACAAACAAAACAAAATGGTACCCCTCTGCACCTCCCAGTAATCAAGTCTCCCTACTCACCACATTACCACCTGGACCCATCCTCTCCAGGCAAAGGGTCTTGTGTGTGTGCTAAGTCACTTCAGTCATGTTAACTCTTTACAACCCTATGGTTTGTAGCCCACCAGGCTCCTATGTCCATGGGATTCTCCAGGCAAGAATACTGGAGTGGGTTGTTATGCCATCCTCCAGGGGATCTTCCCAACTCAAGGGTCAAACCCACATCTCTCACATCTCCTGAATTGACAGGCAGGTCCTTTACCATAAGGGTCTTGAGATGGGGACATTATCCTGGATTATTCAGAAGGATTTCGTGTAATCTCAGGGGTCCTTATAAATCAAAGAGGAAGGACTCCCTGGTAGTCCAGGAGTTAAGAATCTGCCTGCCAGTGCAGGGGACACAGGTTTGATCCCTGATCCAGGAAGATTCCACATGTCACAGAACAACTAAGCCAGTGAACCACAACTACTGAAACCCACACACCCTCGAGCCTGTGGTTTGCAACAAGAGAAGCCACCGCAACAAGAAGCTACAGCAAAAAGAAGCCCGCACACTGCAACTAGAGAAAGCCTGTGCATGGTGATGAAGACCTAGTGCAGCCAATAAATAAATAAAGAATGTTTTAAAAAATCAAAGAGGGAGACAGGAGAATCAGGGAGAGATGTGAAGATGCTACACCGCTGGAATTTGTTTTATGAAGAGCTTTATTTACGTATAATTATGTATACAAAAATTGCACATAGTTAATGTACACTCTTTGATGCATTTGGACTTTAGGTGTGTAGGGTGAAAATATCACCACAATCAAGATGAATAAAAAGGAAAAAAGGGAGACATACGAAAGCTCATGGAGGTGATGTCTATCACATTCCTGGCTTTGAAGATAGAAGAAGGGACCATGAGCCAAAGGATGCAGGCAACCCCTAGGAGCTGGAAAAGGCAGAAAAGTGGAATGCAGCCTAGCCAACATCTTTGTTTTAGTCCAGGAAGGCCATTTTGAACTTCCGACCTCCACAACTATAAGATGATAAACTTACGTGGTTTAAGCCACTGAGTTTGTAGTCATTCACTACAGCAGCAATAAGAAACTAATACGGCCCTGTTTCCAAACTTCATCTAAGTGTCTTTCTAGCACTTTCCCCAAAACTCAGCCAGCCCATCTGATGAGTTGGTTTCCTTCTCTTTTTGATTTCTCCCCATAATTGTCGAAACTCAACCCAACCGTGGTCATAATAATAATCACACGTTTAATGCCAGATGTGTGTGTGCACATACTTAGTCGCTCAGTTGTGTTTGACTTTTTGCAACCACATGGACTATAGCCCTCCACACTCTGTCCATGGAATTCTCCAGGCAAGAATACTGGGGTGGGTGGCCATTTCCTCCTGCAGGGGATCTTCCCGACCCAGGGATCAAACCCGCATCTCCTGCATTGGCAGGCAGATTCTTCTACCACTGAGCCACCTGGAAAGGCTGGACACTGTGTTTTATATGAATTGTCTACTTTAATCTTGACAACCTCGCTGTATGTAATCATCATCACCCCATCTCACAGATGGGAAAATTGTAGCATCAAGTCCCTAGATGGAGAATTTGATAGATCTTTGGTCTTTTGACTCCAAGTCTTTTTGATTAACCCCTAAGCTGCATATCCTATCCTGTGTCCACACCTCCCTTTGCACCTTCCCATCTCCCACCACTGATCACCTCTCAACTCAGCAGATTTGAATCTGCACCTGTTACTGGGAGACCTGGGTGCTTTTTCATCCTGGTTCAGATTTCACAGATGGCAGGATAATGGGAGGGATAACTTACCAGTGCCTCATTTTGGAGTAGAGATACCATGAAAACAAGAGAGAGCTGCGTGGTTTGTTCTGTTTTGATGATTTGAACCATGGCTGGATATAAGTCAGCGCTTCTCATATGACATCACCCACAACCATTTGGAACAACCACTGGAACTTTAGAGGGATCTGCCCAAGGTCAGCAACTTGGGCAGAGGCTGACCAGGGAGTTGAACTCAGGAATTCTAGCTGCAAACCATGCCTGCTTCATGCATTTTATATAATAGACTGTAACTGACAGAGCGTGCTTGCTCAGATACTCAGGCATGCCCAACTCGTTGCAACCCCATGGACTATAGCCCGCTAGGCTCCTCTGTCCACGGATTTTTCGAAGCAAGAATACTGGAGTGGGTTGCCATTGCCTTTCTTCCCAAGCCAGGGATCGAACCTGCGTCTTCTGCATTGCAGGCAGAATTTTTGCCACTGAGCCACCAGGGAAGCTCCTGACTGACATAGCACTTTCACTGATAGCAGGAGCTCTCCAGCTGGTGGTTCACAAACCAGCTGCATCAGAATCACATGGGAAGCTGTTAGAAGTGCAGGTATCCTTGCCCCATCTCTGAGACTTTGAGTCTGTTTATCTGGATGCGTGCCTGGGAAGATGAAGGAGGTTATTTGTTTTTCTTTCAAGCTTCTCGGGTGATTACCAAGGCCAGCCAGGTGCAGCAAACACAGGCATAAGCTGCAACACATATATTCTTGCGGACGTGGGATATCAGGATGCCTTCCTTCCACCTTTGTGTCAAATAAGATCAGCAAGTCACACTGGGCAGGGAGCTCATCCCTGATTCAGATGGTACCAGTAAGCACGTGGAGGTGATAATGGCCTCAGACAAGGCCATGGTGGGGAGATGTTCTGGACATATTTCCAGAAAGATCTCTAGAAACAAGTGGACAGTCCTGACCCAAGGCAGCCTTTGTAAAACCGGCAACCATCCCTTAAAATCATAGCACTCAAAACTTAAAGGTTTGGCAGTATCAGGTGTCAGTGGAGTGGAAGAAATGGGTATTCTTAAACACCACTGAGAGGGGGTGGTTATGATTGGCAGTGCCATTGAGGAGGAGATAGGGCTTCCCACGTGGCTCAGTGGTAAAGAATCTGCCTGCCAAGCAGTAGACCCGGGTCTTCTCTGGGTCAGGAAATGGCAACCCTCTCCAGTATGCTTGCCTGGGAAATCCCATGGACCAAGGAGGCTGGCAGGCCAAAGTCCATGGGGTTGCGAAGAATCAGACACAACTGAGTGACTCACACTTTCTCTTGGAAGAATCAGAAGGCTTGAGTGTATTTTGTCAACAGTCGCAACCTGTGTTCATGGAAAAAATTTTTTTCATTGACTCAAGTCTACAAAAGTAGAGGATATCTTGGGTATCAGGTACCAGAATAGGTACCAAGAGAAATGAGGGCTCATGAGACACTGGGGGCTCCCCAGTGGAGCTGAGAGTGTGAAGAGTTATACCATATTTAGTAAGGAAGGATGTCACATCTCTTGACACTTCTTTCTCCTCCTTCCCCACCTCTCTACCATCCTTATTTGGAACTTGATGTGAGAAGCATGGTGTGATGAACTGGTTTCAACTACCTAGCCATGGGCCAGTTGCCTTAAGATTTCCTGGAGGAGTGATTTCAAAATCCAGATATTCTGATTTAGTAGGTCTAGTGGGGACCCAGGAGTTTGTCTGTTCAACAGCACCTTCTGGTTTCTGTTAAACAGATCTTAGGCAGTTGGCGGCTTCACTGCTCACGAGCATTATGGTCTAACTTGAGTCTCATGTGCTATGCTTAGTTGCTCAGCCATGTCGACTCTTGGCAACCCCATGGACTGAAGCCCACTAGGTTCCTCTGTCCATGGAATTCTCCAGTCAAGAATCCTGGGTGGGTTGCTATGCCCTCCTCCCAGAGATCTTCCCAACCCAGGGACTGAACCCAGGTCTCCCGCACTCCAGGCAGATTCTTTACTGATTGAGCCACCATACTGGAGTCTCATAAGCTCTCCAAACTCAATTTCTTCAAAATGAGAATTATTGTAAATCTCTACCCTCTCTCACTCACCAGATTTTTGTGAAAACTAGCCTCTCCTCAGTAAAGAATCTGTCTGCCAATGCAGGGAATACAAAGAGATGTGGGTTGGATTCCTGGATCTAGAAGATCCCCTGGAGTTGGAAATGGCAACCCACTCCAGTACTCTTGCCTGGAGAATCCCATGGACAGAGGAGCCTGGCGGGCTACAGTACATGGGGTTGCAAAGAGTCAGACACGACTGAGTCACTCACACTTTCTCATAGAAGAATCAGAAGGTTTGAGTGTATTTTGTCAACAGTCATAGCCTGTGTTCATGGAAAAAACTTTTTCATTGACTCAAGCCTACAAAGGTTGACTGAGGATATCTCGGGTACGTGAACATACACATACATACACACAATGGATATGGAGTAGATCCTTAGGGTTGTGATTACAGGTTCCTTGTTCTCTTTATTCTAGGAGCATATGGGTGGTTATGGCTGTGTCCGTAGGACGGGGTCAGGGTTTTCTTGGCATCACGTTCTCCATCTCCATCTCCAACCCATCCAGTGAATCCCACCCCTGCCTCCCAGCACCCTCAGGAGTTGACGGTACACAGCATGACACAGCTAGAGTTAGAAAGACCTGAGTTTGACTTCCAGATGGGATATAAACTCCAAAACCTGTTCACATAATTTTCTCTGAGCCTCTTTTTGCCTCAAAGATAAAAGTAAGCATGAAACCATTTATCTGTTGTCATCATTCTAGGGATTTGATGAGACATGCATGCAAGTAACATCGTTTTGTCTTCTTTTAAATCTCAGACTTCATCATTACTGCTCTTATGGTTGCAATAACTCAAGTATTTCAGGAACCTCAAAATTAAGCCCCCATCCACAATCTGACTCCCAGAGCATGGCCCTTGTCCAGAGACTTCCCCAACGCCTGGCGTTGTTCCTGCACCCCCATTTCCATCCCAGAAAGTCAAACCCGATGCATTTTAGAAGCAGGCGTCCCCGAGCCAACAGCACGCAGGCCAGCTCTTTCTGCGGGCCACGTGCCAGCCGGGCTCCCGGCAACCGCCCCCAGCTGTCAGAACAACTCTCACTGTCAAAACTTTCTGAGAAGTCATTAGTTTCCCAGAGATGGGGAGAGGCAGGATGTTTTGCCTGGGGCATCTCTTTGAAAAGGTCTAACTTTCTTAAATGGTAAATAAGCCAGATTTCTTTTCCAGGGGTATACGGAGGGCAGGAGGATCTCCATCAGGGTCTGACCTCCGGGAGCCGGCTGGTGTTGGAAACATCATTACTTCCTGAAATTTTATCCCTCCCTCCACCGAGTTTCTGCGGAGCAGCCCGGGAAGCGAGCTCCGAGAGCAGCCTGCAGAGCCCTGATTACACAGGCCGGCGCTGCACTGAGGATTTTATTAGGTGGAAAGAGAAGTCAAAAAAAATAAAAAGGCGGAAAAGCCAGAACATTAGCTGGGGGAGGGCGGTGGGGGGGAAGAAAAGCCCTTCTGCCTTTAGATAAAGGTGAAAATTATAAGCTTCTGGAGCAGCAAAGCTTGTGAAAGGTGAATGTGGCATTCAACTCCACGCCGAATCTGCAGCTCTCGCAGCGCCTACATTTCTGAGTCAGCTCGTGTCGCCTCCAATGTGAGCAGGGGAAGTCAGATTAAGCCTAACAAGATATGACTGAAAGTCTGATGTCAGCGGTGACAGCCTCCGAGTTCAGATTTCCTGCCTTTGCTCTGAGGTCTAAATTTTAGGGTCTAGTTACTTCTCACTTAAATCCCAGGAACTCCTGTTCCCTGGCGTTCATCCTTTGTCCTCCTGTTCTCCTAGAATAAAATGCTCTGGAGCCCAGCAGCTTCACCCTTAGTGACTTCAGATGAACTACCACCAGCAAGTAATAGTCTCTCATTTTGAGAAAAGGCAGCTTGGAAAGGGGAAAGAAAGGAATAAGCGAAGAGGGGCATTTGCTCCGCTGGAGTCAGATAAACTGGTAGAGCACTGCCTGAAAATTCAGACCTAAGGGGCGGATAACTCCTCTCAATCCCCCATTTACAGCGGTAGGTACAACGAGCATCCATCCCCAAACTTTTTAGACATGGTGACAACGAAACAGAATCAATTCTTTTTATAAAATTTATTTATTTATTTTTGCCTGTGCTGGGTCTACCTGCCAATGGGAATTTGCTTATGGCTTGGGGAACTCAAACCCAGGTTCTGTAATAACCTAAAGGGGTGGGAATGGGTGGGAGGCAGGAGGGAGACTCAAGAGGGAGGGGACATGTGTACACCTATGGTTAATGCATGTTGATGTATGACAGAAATCAAACCCATATTGTAAAGCAGTCATTCATCGATTAAAAATAAATCAATGTTTTTAAAAATGGATAGGGCTTCCCCAGTGACTCAGCAGTAAAGAATCCATCTGGAGTGCTGGAGACGCAGGTTCAAGCCCTGGGTCAGGAAGATCCCCTGGAGAAGGAAACGGCAGCTAAAACAACAACAGCAAGAAGTATATATGTGGAGGAGAAAACTCCAGGTAGAGAAAAGCACATGGACAGTACCTAGTTCTGGAAGAAGTGTGATCATTCACACAAGCCCATCTGAGGATGGAGGAGGAAGAGCGGAGTGGGGGATGGGAGCGAGGTACAAACAGTCTGAGGAACAGGCAAGGGCCAAATCCTCTGGTGATGCACGTAGCCTCTAGGTTAACATTCCAGGTCTTTGACACAGTGGACAAGGCCCTTTGGGATCTGGCTTCGGGCCATTTTATCTTTCATCGCTTCCTGCTGACATCCCATGGAGACAAACCAAGCCACAGGGAAGTCCTCAAATGCTTCGTGCTCTCTCTTGCAGCCCAGCCTTTGAAAAGGATGTTCCCTGGGCGGAGTCCCTGCTCACTCTTGTCTTCTGTCTTTTTCATTTTTTAGGAGTCAGTTCGTAACTTAGCTCTTAGGGGAAGACTTCTCTGAGCCCAGAAGGTAAAATGCATTCTTCGTTTATTCAGCAGAAGCTTAGAGAGCTTCTATCCTGTCTGGAGACCTGCACTGTCTTGGGATAAGAGCTATAATGTTGATATCAAACATGTAGTCCTGGGACTTCCGTGGTGGTCCAGTGGCTAAGACTCTGGGCTCCTAATGCAGGGGACCTGGGTTTGATCCCTAGTCAGGGAACTAGATCCTATATGCTGCAACTAAGAGTTTGCATGTTGTAAATAAGACCCAGCACAGCCAAATTTAATACACAAAATTTTTAAAAGGTAGCCCCCTCCCTTGAAGCTCCCACCTGGGGTCTTCCTTCTGCCTTGCCCTCACGATCTTCTGTGCCTGCGTCAGTAATGACATTGGCGCATTGTTGTAGACATGTTGACACATAGGTCTCTCCCACTGGATGGTCATCTTTGCCTTGCCAGCTCCACTATGTCTGTCTTCTGTCTGTATCTTCATCTTTTCTTATAAGAACACCTGTTTGAGGGCTTAGGACCCACCCAAAGAATCCAGGATGGTCTCATCTTGAGATCCTTGACTGAATGACATCTGCATGTGTGCTATGTCACTTCACTTGTGTCCGACTCTTTGTGACCCTCAGGACTGTAGCCGGCCAGAATCCTCTGTCCATGGGATTCTCCAGGCAAGAATACTGGAGTGGGTTGCCATGCCCTCCTCCTGGGGATTATCCCCACCCAGGGATGAAACCCACATCTCTTATGTCTCCTGCATTGTTAGGTGGGTTTTTTTTACTACTAGCACCACCTAGGAAGCCCTTAATTATATCTATTGCAGACTCTTTCCAAATAAGGTCATATTCGTGGAAACTGAGTGGATATATCTTTGGAGATCACCATTTGAATGCTCTATAATGATTATATGTACCCCAGAAGTCAATGTAAGGATTTAATTGGTTAACTGGGTTTAGCACAGTACCTGGCATGTTGCAAGCAATTAAAGCATGACATATCATGCGTAAAATCATGCCTTGAACATCTACCATGCACCAACCAGCTCTGCGCATTCCGTACACATTCTCTCGTGAATCCTCACAATACACACATGGACCAGAGTACTGTAAGCTCCATGCCATAAACAACAACTCTCCAAGCGGTTCTACTGCATCGTGTTTCATCCAATTGACTTTGACTATCTATCCTTTCACTCAAGCATTGTTCTTCCTTGAAAGGAGTCACCCGGCTTCTACAGTGGGAGTTCTTTATTTCAACTCCAGGACATTTTACTGCCCGCACTTCTGTTGTTGTTGTTGTCACTCAGTCGTGTCTGACTCTTTGCAACCCCATGGACTACAGCACGCCAGGCTTCCCTGGCCTTCACTGTCTCCCAGAGTTTGCTCAAACTCAGGTCCGTTGAGTTGGTAATGTCATCCAACCATCTCATCCTCTGTCATCCCCTTCTCCTCCTGCCTTCAATCTTTCCCAGCATCAGAGTCTTTTCCGATGAGTCAGCTCTTTGCATCAGGTGGCCAAAGTATTGGAGATTCAGCTTCAACATCAGTCCTTCCAATGAATATTCAGGGTTGATTTCGTTTAGGATGGACTGGTTGGATCTCCTTGCAGTCCAAGGGACTCTCAAGAGTCTTCTCCAGCACCACAATTTGAAAGCATCAATTTTTCAGTGCTCAGCCTTCTTTATGGTTCAACTGTCACATAACTACTGGAAATACCAAAGCTTTGACTATAAGGACCTTGGTCGGCAAGTGATGTCTCTGCTTTTTAATGCTCTGTCTAGGTTTGCCAAAGCTTTTCTTCCAAGGAGCAAGCATCTTTTAATTTCATGGTTGCAGTCACCATCTGCAGTGATTTTGGAGTCCAAGAAAATAAAGTCTGTCACTGTTTCCTAATATTGACCAGGTAGGGCTGAGTTAAAACTCTGCCCATCTCACTTTAAAACTCCTTTATTTGCATTGTTTCCTGCTTGCAGCTAGAGCAGAAGACTTTTGAATTTTGTAAAGGTTTAATTGCATGAAGATGCCATTGCTGCAAGCACAGAGCCAACTTCTGTCATGCATTTTTCATGCAGCCTCAAGGGGCGGAGTGCAGAAAAGTTTCCCCTCTATGTGAAAGTCAATGGGCCTCATGGAGCCCTGCTCCCAGCAGCCTCTTCACACAAGAATATTAATTTAATTAATTTTATAATAGCAGATTTTACAACTGACCTCTATGGAGCCTAGAGGTGCCTCTTCTGAATCTCAGCAACCTAGAAAAGGTAAAAAGACATTAATTCTACCACCTGTGAATTCTAGTGGATTATTAAAGATAGAGGCTTAAGAGATAGAGGCCCCACTGGGGAAGGTGGGGGATTTATTCCAAAACCCTACATGTGTTTTAGTCACTTTAGTCGAGTCTGACTCTTTGCAACCCTGTGGACTGTAGCCCTCCTGGCTCCTCTGTCCATGGGATTTTCGAGCCAAGAATACTCGGGTGATTTGCCATTTCCTCCTTCAGGGGATCTTCCCAACCCAGGAATCAAACCCACATATCTTATGTCTCCTGCATTGGCAGACAGGTTCTTTACCACTAGTGCCACCTGGGAAGCCCGGAAACCCTACATGTGGTAGGAAAAAACACACAAAAGACCCAGGTTCAAACTTTAGCGATGCTTCTTGCTAGCTCTGTGTTTTTGGCCAGTTGCTTAGCTTCTCTGAGCCTCAGTTATCCCATCTGTGAAGTGAGAATAGCCTCACCAACCTTGTTGACACACTATGAGGATTAAATGGGATGAGAAAATAACCTGGAATACGAATATGTGGTAATTGGTGTTTGCTTCCCACAGGTTTCATATTCCTCAGGTTTTTCTTTTTTTCTTCTTTTCTCATCTTTAGAATAAGGGATTTGGACTCTGTACACCTCTAGTGAAATTCCAGATTTTACTGGTCTGGAAAATGCCTGGTAACTCATTATTTGCTCAGGAATGGAAGCCTAAAGGCTTGAATGCAGGAAAACTCACCTGCTTTCTCCCTGACCCCTCTGTCTTCTAGAGATTTCAGAGTTGTCTGGTTCCTCTTCTCCACCCAAATCAAGCAAAGAGATTTCTTAGCCAAGCAGACATTTTCCAAGGAACTTCTCCATGTCCATCTCAAAGCAAAGGTCATCTCAGACCACCACATATGAAAGAATTAGAAAGAAAATTGAGTCAGATAATGTAGCACAGTTAACTCTAAATGCAGAAAATCTTGGAGAGGGGGAAATCAACAAGTACTGAAACAATCCTGGGAGGCTTCTGAGAGGAAGAAAACATGGGATTATGTAGAAAAGGAAACTAATTAATCAATCATTTTCTTATGCCTACTATATACCAGGGACTGCTCTAGACATAAAGGATGTGGTGATGAAAACACTGAAGTTCCTGATCTCATGAAGGAGCTTACATTCAGGTGGAAAACAGAAGAAAGAAAAGATGTACACAATAATGGATAAGAAATCATTTCATGTAGATAAGATCATAAACTCGCATGGTGCACCAACCGATTAGTGTGGCGAATGACATTAGACTGGAAAGGATACTTTTCGTGAGACTCAGTGACCAGAAGGAGCATCCCTGCAAAAACCTGAAGAAGAGTATCCCAGAAGAGAGAGCAGCACGTTCCAAGATCCTGAGGCAGCAAGCTGGCCAGACCTGTTCAAAGCACTGAATGTGTGGCCAGAATAGGGAGGGGAGGGAAAAGCAGAGATGTGCAAGGAAATACAGAAGTCTGGGATTCCATGGAGAAAGAGGCATTAGAAGATGCTTGACTTCTGAGCTTCCTGCTGCTGCTAATTCCCCGGGCCCTTTAGAACCTTCCCATAATGACTCTCACCAAAGGATTAAATCAATACACTGGATCCAGAGCACAAAGAAGGTCAAAGAAGTAATGCCTGCCTTGCATAATCTTACAAACTGGATGGGAAACCCACTTTTAAGAAAGAGGACAAAATGTAGCTGCAGAAAATAGCAGATACTGTAACCCTCTCTGGGTTCCCTGGTGGCTCAGCAGTGAAGAATCCACCTATCAAATCGGGAGACTTAAGAGACTCCAGTTCGATCCTTGGGTTGGAAAGATCCCCTGGAAGAGGAAATAGCAACCCACTCCAGTTTTCTTGCCTGGGAAATCCCATGGACAGAGGAGACTAGCAGGCTACAGTCCTTGGGGTTGCAAGAGTCAGACATGACTTAGCACCTAATCTACCACCATAAACCCCTCTATGTCTGATATGCTTTGAAAGACTGGAAAACAACTGCCCATCAATTAGCTCATATAAATGTAACAACCATCCTGGGAGGTGAGTGGTCTGTTTCACTGTTTCTCTATTTTGCAGTTAAAGAAAGATGGGAGGTGATCTGATTGGTCCAAAGTCAGGTGTCAGACTCAGGACGTGAACTCAGATCTCTTCAGTGCTCCATGCTAATTGCTGAGCGAGCCAGACGTACAGCACAAAGGTTTAGTGGATGGAGAGATCAGCCTTAGACAGAACAGGTGGAAGTGGCTTTTAAACCGAGGTTCAGCTAGACATTTACTGAGCACCTGCTGTTTGCCAGGTACCCCACTAAGGGCCTTCAGCTCTAGATCAAGGAATTCCATCTTGCCAACAGTTCTGGATGCAGAACACTCTGATGTTCTCATCTTAGAGTGAGAAAATCCTCAGCTGGCACATCATAAGTGGAGTCTAGACTTAACTCCTCCTCGCTGTCTCTCCCTGCTTTTATGAGAATAAAAGATGGACTTTCTCTCAGAACCCATGGATGGTTTCCCTGGGCTGATTAATGTGAGGACACAGCCTCTTCCTTCTGGCTCTAGAAAAAGATTCACAAGAAGTGGCCCCCATCATGATGTCTCTGATCCCCTGAAAAGACGAGCTGCTCAAAGTGTGAAAGTGAAAGTGTTGTCGCTCCATCGTGTCTGACTCTTTGTGGCCCCATGGACTGCAGCCCGCCAGGCTTCTCTGTCTACGGGATTTCCCAGGCAAGAATACTGGAGTGGGTTGCCATCCCCTTCTCCAGTGGATCTTCCTGACCCAGGGATCGAACCTGGGTCTCCTGCACTGCAGGCAGATTCTTTACCATCTGAGCAGCCAGGGAAGCTAAGCTGCACCCCTGTCTCCTCCCTGTTTGTTCTGCCAAAGGGGAAAATCAGGGGCCTCGCTTTTTGCAACCTCAGCCAGAAGCACCTCTCCAAAAAAAACCATTCAGACTCATCAAAGGCAAAGACAGAAGACAGGCTGCATCCAACGCCTCCTTCTGTTTGTTGGTTTGCTGTAAAGTAAAACAGCTGCTAGGGAATGACAGGACTTATTGAAATAAATTCCAACATTTATAATCAATTACACAGCCCTGTCTGAAACCGCTGCTTGATTTAAGAACAATTTCAACAGCCGCTGAAGAGGCCGGTTTTCATCTTCCTTGAATTCCTTCCCTCCAGAGTTTTCTCCCATCTTTCCTGGTCTCTCGGTAAAAACAAAAATGATCCCTCGGGAAGGGTATGATTTTTTTTTTATTCCCTTCTTCTTCTCCTTTTTTAAATGTTTCCCCAAACCCAGCAGATCACATCGCTGCTGTTTGACCTTCAAGAACGCAGTCGAACGGTTGCATTTGTGCCAAGGGCCTTTCCTGACAGAAGGGCTTAAAATAAAGCCTTTAGGTTTTTTCTCGGCACAAGCTTCTTGTCATCTCTGCTGAGAGGCTTAGCGGACAGCGTAAGGACAGGCGTCTGAGCGGGAAGCAGTCCTTGGCCAGGCTCTGTGGCCCTTGCCCTCTAGTCCTTCAGCTGCAGACTTGAAATGCCCGTTCACTTATTTAATTTACTTTTTTAAAGATTTTTTTTTAATGTGGACCATTTTTAAGATCTTTATTGAGTTTGTTACAGTGTTGCTTCTGTTTTATGTTTTGATTTATTTGGGGGGAGGAGGGCCACGAGGCATGTGGGATCTCAGCTCCCCAACCAGGAATCAAACCCATACATTGCCCTGCATTGGAAGATGAAGTCTTAACCACTGGACCACCAGCAGAGACCCTATTTTATTTTATATTTCATTTTGTTTTATCATGGAAGGAACACTTCACATGAGATCTACCCTCTTAAGACAGTTTTAAATGCATAATACAGGACTGTTGACTCTGGATACAATACTGTAAAGCAGATCTTCAGCACTTAATCCCCTTGTGTGATTAAAACTCTATGCCCATTGATTGGGCTTCCCCGATGGCTCAGCAGATAAAGAATCCACCTGCAGTGCAGGAGACACAGGAAACACGGATTCGATCCCTGGGTCAGGAAGATCCCCTGGAGGAGGGCATGCAACCCAGCCCAGTGTTCTTGCCTGGAGAATCCCATGGCCCAAGGAGCCTTGGGGACTACAGTCCAAAGGGTTGCCAAGAGTGGGACACGACTGATCGACTGAGCATGCATGCACTATGCCTGCTGATTTGTAAATCGCCACTCCCCATTTTCTCCTCCACCATCCCCTGGCAACCATCCTTCCTCTCTTGACTCTCTAATTTTGACTCTTTTGGATTCCTCATGTAAGTGGAATCATGCAGTATTTGCCCTTCTGTGACTGGCTTATTTCACCTAACATAATGTCCTCAGAGTTCAACGGCATTGTCACAAATGTCAGGATTTACTTCCTTTTCAAGGCTGGATACTATTCCATTTTGTCTGCCGACTGCGTTTCTTTTACCCATCCACCCATCAGTGGACATTTAAGTTGTTTCCAGACACTTAGCACCATATCTGGCAGGCTCTGGAGGTCACAACTCCCAGGAGGGACCCAAATTTTCTGGGTGAGAACTCTTCCTAAATCCTATAAGCGTAAACTCTGTGGACAGAGGGGGGCATTGTTAAGAAAAATCCTGATGGCTTTAAATAATCTAATTAAAGAAATCCAAGTCAGTGGGACACAATGATCATAGAAATGAACACTGATCGGGTGTCTATTGAGTCCCAAGCACTGCAACATGCAAATTACATAGTTTATCTCATTACACAATGTGATCTGTGCCGCCGTCCCCACCCTCCACCCCCATCACCCTGTTACTTCCCTCGAGTCACTAAATCCTACCCCTGTGAGATATTTTTCTTTCCATTCCCTGGACTCTCCAAGCCTATTCCCACCTCAGACTCCTTACCTACCTGGATCTCTCTTTCTGGAACTTTCCATCCTGTGAAAATCTTCGCTGACATCCCATCTCTTGCTCTTTCTCACCCCTTTGATTTCAACATAAATTATCTGAGTGGACTTTCAGCACCACTTTCTATGACACTTTAAGCATAGTAATGTAGCGTTAGTTACTCAGTCATGTCCAACCCTTTGCAATCCCATGGAGTGTAGCCCACCAGGCTCCTCTGTCCATAGAATTATCCAGGCAAGAATACTGGGGTGGGTTGCCATGCCCTTCTCCAGGGGGATCTTCCCGACCCAGGGTTTGAACCCAGGTCTCCTTCATTAGCAGGCAAACTCTTTACCATCTGAGCCACCAGGGAAGCCCATGACACGTTCAGGAACACTTTAAGGCCCTACCTTTTAGCACTCTCTGCCATCATTGTGGTTCGTCTCTTTATTTACAATACGATACAGTTCTGCAGTGTTTGTTATTGTGGTTGTTGTGTCTCGTGTGTGTATTTTTTTGTTTGCCTGCTCTATTTTGGTCCATGGGTATGTTTCCTGTCTGTCTCCCCCACTACATGGATAGGCAAATCCAGAGAAGGGATTTTATTTGCTGTCTTGAGACTTCCTGGGTTCAAATCCTGCCTCTTCATACCCTAAATGCGTGACCTTGAGTTTCCTATTCTAGAAAAAGGCAATAGTAATAGAATCCGCCTCCTGTGGATGTGCTAAGTCGCTTCAGTCATGTCCAACTCTATGTGATCCCATGGACTGTAAACCCCGAGGCTTCTCTGTCCACAGAATTCTCCAGGCAAGAATACCGGAGTGGGTTTCTGTGCTCTCCTTCGGGGATCTTCTCAACCCAAGGATCGAACCCGTGTCTCCTTCCGCTCCTTCATCGCAGTCATCTTCTTTAAAACTGAAGCCACTGGGGAGACCCACCTACCTCCTGGGCCTGTTTAAAGATTAAATGACTTCTCAGTCAGAAACTTGGTGCAGAGGAAGCGTTTTATAAGTGTTTGTCATGGCTATTTCTTCCTTTATGGCTGTTTCTCCTTACCTCCAGCTCCTGGCGTGGTACCTGGGATAAAGTAGTCATTCAGTAAATGCCCGTCGGATGAATTCTGTTCTTTGCACATTTTATCTGCACTGGAAATTGCAGTAAAGTGGAACTTTCTTAATTGGCATCAATGGAGGTGGTAGAAAATGACCAATGCAAACTAATAGAATCACAGAATAATTGCCTCTTAGGGAATCGGCTTCAATGAATAGATAAGAATGACCTGCAATTCCCTGGCTTTTCTCCTTTTGTATGGAAAAGAGTGAATCCCAGGTGCTTCGGAATAATTTGTTCTCTTAAATAGTGTAAACATCTCCAGGACCATCTGTGTGCATTATTGATTTCCTCATTTAGGCCATTCTTTTAAGACATGCACAGGAGCCTCGAGCTGAAAAACCTTCAATTCCTGAAGTAAGGTATCTGAGTGAACACTGCCTTGTTTTACCCTTTCTGGGCCTGCCTTAACCAGCCACACTGACCACCTTTAGAAGGTGGCTTTGTGGTCCATCAAAGGACATAGAGAACAGACCTATGGGTGTAGGCAGTGAGGGGAGGAGGAAGGAGAGGGTGGGCTGAATGGAGAGAGTAGCGTGGAAACAGATGCACTACCATATGTAAGATAGATCCCCAGTGGGAATTTTCTGAGTGATTCAGGGAACTAAGAGTGGGGCTCTGTAACCACCTAGAGGGTGGGAAGGGGTGGGAGGTGGGAGGGAGTTTCAAGAGGGAGGGGACATATGTACACCTACGGGTGATTCATGTTGCTATATGGCAGAAACCAGCACAGTATTGTAAAGCAATTATCCTTCAATTAAAAATAAATATTACAAAAAAAACGAAAGAAAGGGGCTTTCTTACCTGGGTTGAAACTGACAAGGAGGTGACAGTCCCTCACAGATGATGGTTCTGGCCTCTGATGCCTGGCCATAAATCTAGTCTTCCCTATTGACCAGCTGTATAATCTTGGAAAAATTACTGAACCCCTGCCTGCCTCAGTTTTCTCATCTATAAAATGGAGCTAATCATGGTTTCTACCTTATAGGGTGGGTATAAGCTAATACATGGCAAGTGTCAAGCACAATGTCTATGCTTATACTAAGCATTCAATCTATGCCAGCAGTTATTATGCCTAAAACAAATAAACATATTACTAATACATAAACCAGTGGATAAAAATAGAAGTCATTGAAAAAGGTCCAGCCTCACTTCTGATACATACTTATTAGACAAGTGTCTCTGAGCAAGTTATGTAACAGTGATCATTCATTTGATTCGACATTATATGATCATTCATTCAATGATAGAGTAATACCTATTGGGAAAGGTCTTCAGGAGAATTAAACAGCACAGGTACAAGTGCTGACTAA
Source organism: Cervus elaphus (assembly GCF_910594005.1). NCBI lineage: Eukaryota > Metazoa > Chordata > Mammalia > Artiodactyla > Cervidae > Cervus > Cervus elaphus. Next base: position 21,903,295 of record NC_057824.1, read on the forward strand.
GATGCACGAAATGGGAGCTCTCCCCATTAGGAATATATGAACTTATGTGAAGTTTACAGATTGCTTTAAACTTCAGTCATTTTACAAAGGAAACGCCCCCCCTCCAAACAAGTGATATAAACACTGAAGGACAGTGTGCACACATAACAGGACCTGGTGAACATCGACAGAGAGCAGAGCAGATGCCTAAATGCAGGAGCAAGCTTTATCCCTCCTTTTGCCGCAGAGGTAGGCTAGGAGGAAGCTGGCCTTTTGGAAATTGACAAGGATGACACAGACTCTGAAGAGTGCGAGGAATCCTTGTATGTGTGCTTTTGCAACCCCATGGACTGAAGCCTGCCAGGCTCCTCTGTCCATGGAATTTCCGAGGCAGGAATACTGGAATGGGTTGCCATTTCTTTCTCCAGGGAATCTTCCACACCCAGGAATAGAACCTGCATCTCCTGCATTACAGGCAGATTCTTTACCGCTCAGCCACCGGGGAAGCCCAGAGGGATCCCGGCAGCTGCTGCTAAGTCGCTTGAGTCATGTTCGACTCCTTGTGACCCCATGGACAATAATCCACCAGGCTCCTCTGTCCATGAGATTCTCCAGGAAAGAATACTGGAGTGGATTGCCATTTCCTTCTCCAGAGGATCTTCCCAACCCAGAGATTAAACCCACGTCTCTTACATTTCCTGTATTGGCAGGCAGGTTCTTTATCAGTAGCGCCTCCTGGGAAGTCCATGGAATACTTCAGTTCAGTTCAGTCACTCAGTCATGTCTGACTCTTTGCAACCCCATGAATTGCAGCACGCCAGGGCTCCCTGTCCATCACCAACTCCTGGAGTTTACTCAAACTCATGTCCATCGAGTCGGTGATGCCATCCAGCCATCTCATCCTCTGTCATCCCCTTCTCCTCCTGCCCCCAATCCCTCCCAGCATCAGGGTCTTTTTCAATGAGTCAAGTCTTCGCATGAGGTGGCCAACCAAATAATACTGTTTAGCAGGAGCACCAAGGCTGGGATGGGTGGGAGAAAAGACTGCCAAAGAAGATAAAGGGAAGTGTTTATAAGAATTGGTTGGGGAAGCCACCACAATGTTTATGGAAAACAACAAATCTTATCCTCAGTTTTCAAGGGAGGAGACTGAGGTGCAGACATAGTAAGGACCCATATGGGCCACCCTTATAGCAAAGGCCTGAATCTAAGTCAGTCCACTTCCATTCTGGTGTTGCAGCCACATTGCCTTTTTTCTGCCCCTTACTCCTTCCACAGGACCTTTGCATGTATGGTCTCCACCCCTTGGATATGCCTCCTCATTTCCCCTCACATCCTTCAATTAACTAAACCCTGTCAACTCTAGCCACTTCTTCAAGGATCTGAGCCCCCAGCCAAGTCAAATCCCTCTCTTACACATCCTGCTGGTGACTGCAGCCATGAAATTAAAAGATACTTGCTCCTTGTAAGAAATGCTATGACAAACCTTAACAGCATGTTTAAAAGCAGTGACATCACTTTGCCAGCAAACATGAGTTTGCTATACAGGAAAAAAGCTAGGGTTTTCCCAGTAGTCATGTGAGAGTTGGACCATAGAAAAGGTTGAACGCCAAAGAACTGATGCTTTCAAAGTGTGGTGCTGGAGAAGACTCTTGAGAGTCCCTTGGACAACAAGGAGATCAAACCATTCATTCCTAAAGGACATCAACCCTGAATAGCCATTGCAAGGACTGATGCTGAAGCTCCAATGCTTTGGCCACCTGATGCAAAGAGCTGGCTCACTGGAAAAGACCATGATGCTGGGGAAGATTAAGGGCAGGAGGGGAAGGGGGCAACAGAGGATGAGATGGTTGGATGGCATCACCGAGTCAATGGACATGAGTTTTAGCAATCTCTGGGAGATAGTGAAGGCCAGGGAAGCCTGGTGTGCTGCAGTCCACGGGGTTGCAAAGAGTCGGACATGATTTAGTGGCTGAATGGCAGCAACACATCCTGAAAGCCACAGTCCTTGTACTAGAGTTCTTGTCACAGTTGCAATTTTTTATTTATCTCTGTGATTATCTGATGGATGTGTGTCTCCCACCAGGCAGTAGTCTCTTGAAGGTTGGGATCCTGCTAGTTCTCAGCATGCCTGGCCCATAAAATGCATTCGATAAATGTGTATGAAATGAACAAACAGAGGAATGAATGAATGAGTGATTACAATACCTGTGCAGATGATTAGGAGGAAGAAATCAGAAACCAAGACACTGAACCCCCCGTCGAGATCTTTGCCAGTGCTCAGCATATATGCTGGGGTGCTGGGGGTTGTTTCCTGGAACTCTGGGGGTTCATGCTGGGCCATGCTGGGGGCAGAAAGGAAATGTGTCTGACAGCTTCCTCCCCTGGGAAAAAGGGCTGGTGGGGTGGAGGGTGGGGTAGAGGGGAGTCACAAACAATTTCTGCTTTAATTAGAGCTCTGTCGGCTTCAGTTAGCCTGGGTGTTTGTTCCCTTGTGTGTGTCAGGGAATTTGGAATGACCCCAAGCTTGTGAAATAATTAGTACAATAGTGCCGATCTAGCCATTTCTGAAAAGAGTAATTTACTCCCAGTGTAGCCTCCCGGCAGAGCCACTCATTAATCAAACCAGGTTGCGTACATCAAAGCGGGTCCCCCTTTCCACCGCGGCATCCATCATCCAGGCGTTAGGAGCCACAGAAGCCTGAGCCGATATACAGCCTTTGCTGGGCTAAATCCACCTCCTGTTGTCACGGACTGCCCGGAGTGCGGACAGCGCAACAGCCGACTCTGAGGTGGGAGGGCAGGGCCCCCTCCCCTCTGGGTTGTGGAAACCTCCCCCTGTTTGGGGCCCAACTCCCAAGACGGTTTTCAGCATGTATCACCTCCTTGACCATCAGGAACAAAGACCTCACCTTAGCTCTACTGATCACTCTTTATCACGTTCCCTGTTCTGCCTGTGTCTCCACGGGTGGTATTTTTCATGCATCTGAAAGAAAGGGGCTTCCCTGGCGGCTCAGACAATAAGGAATCTGCCTACAATGCAGGAGGCCCTGGCCTCAATCCCTCGGTGGGGAAGATCCCATGGAGAAGGGAATGCGTACACAGGTGATCTTGCTTATTTACTCTTTATTTTCTGTCTCTGTCCCTAGAGTATATAAACATCAAGAGAAAAAGAGCCTTGTCATCTTCACCACTTCAAACCCTGAGCATTAGCACGGGGCTTGGCACACAGAAAACAGTTAACAAATCGTTTCTGAATAAGAGACTGAGTGACTTTGCAGGTTTCTCAGCACTCTTAGCTAAAGGTGACTCTTCATCCCTACAGTCCATTACCTGAAATTCTATTGGCCCTCCTAACATCCTCTCATGTAGCAGACATATTTGTTTACATTTCTCAGTTTCTCTATTGAATTGTTAGTTGCTTGTATGAGTCATCTGCTGCTGTGTAACAAGTGAGTTCTAAACTAAAAGGCTTTAAACCATAGGAAACCATAGACATTTACTATCTCAGTGTGAGTCAGGCATCTGGGTGTGGCTTAAACGGATACTTTGATTCACAGTCTCTCATTAAGCTGCAATCAATGTCATGGCCAGGACTGAGGTCTCATCTGAAGGTTCTACTGTGGACAGATCTGCTTCTAAACTCAGTGGGTATCATTGTTCCTCAAGGACTATTGGACTGAGGGTCATAGTTCCTTGCTGGGTGGACCTCTTCAGTGACGTCATGCTTCAATAAAGCATGCAAACTGAAAAAGCAATAGAAAGAGTCTTCCAGCAAGAGAGGAGACAGAATCTCTTGCAACCTAATAACAGAAGTGACCTCCCTCCACATTAATACAACCTGTTGGTTAAAAGCAAGTTACTCAAGGGGAGAGCATTACACAAAGTCAGGACTACCAGGTTACCAGGAAGTGAGGACGGTTGGGGGTCATCCTAGAGTTTGCCTATCATGAAATAAGAAAGAAACGGGCACACACATAATCACTCCTTTCTGTTTAGCATATCTCCCAATAGGAAATTATCCAAGTGCCTCTCAAGAGAGGAATATTGTCATTCAGTTGCTAAATCATATCTGACTCTTCATGGCCCCATGGACTGAAGCACCCCCGACTCCTCTGCCCTTCACGATCTCCCAGAGTTTGCTCAAACTCATGTCCATTGAGTCGGTGATGCTATCTAACCATCTCATTGTCTGCTACCTTCTTCTCCTTTTGCCTTCAATCTTTCCCAGCATCAGGGTCTTTTTCAGTGAATCAGCTCTTTGCCTCAGGTGGCCAAGGTATTGGAGCTTCAGCTTCAACATCAGTCCTTCCAATGAATAATCAGGGTTGATTTTCCTTAGGATTAAGTTATTTGATCTCCTTGCTGTCCAAGGGACTCTCAAGAGTCTTCTCCAGCACCACAATTCAAATAGAGAAATAGTTGAAATTAAATTATAGAACTTCAATTGTAAGAGAATGTTGTTCATTGAGGAGTGAAAAGCAGGTAATAGCTGGAAAGTGCACACTAATCCAAATTATGTAAACATACAAAAGTAAGATAAAGATAAATTAATGGCGAGGTATTTCCAATCCAAGCAAAACATTACCAAAATTTTTTTCTGAGAATGTTTATCAGCATGTTAGAAATGAAAACATTGGTGGTTTCAGCCAGGAGATATTCCAGCCCCTTTCCTTGGTTGAAAACACCTCATATTAAGTTTATTTGATGCCTCCACCTTCCATCTTACTCTCAGCCCAATTGGGATTTAAAACACATTCAGCATTAGTCTATTTTTGCTGTTTAACCAGGAAAAATAAAAAAGGAGATTCATAAATTATATAGACTCACTTTCATGTGAGATCATTTCTATTTGGTTCCTGAATGGATGGATATTTTTTCCTGTTGTTGGATTCTAGCTTGTTCCAAGAATCCATTTAACTTTGTCCTCCTGTGTCCTCTCCCTTGGCTTCCACTGTCCTTTCATAGCCGGGTGTCTGATGACCATAATCGTGACTTATTTCTTCCTCTTATCTCCCTGCAGTCTAGTTCAGAATTTGGCACAATGTGATGAAACAAATTGGAACCTGCCCGATTTCAGCCCTGTTGTAACTTCAGCCTGTGAGGTTTTAACTCCATTTTCCATAACCAAGTTAGAACTTAAGTTTATAGTGTTATCTGGCTCAACTACATAGTAGGAGCTTTCCATGTGTTTTTTTAAATTTTTTAAAATTAAATGAGGATGCTATACAATCTGTCTCAAGGGGGAAAGGGAAGAAGGTACCAAAATTATTAATCACCTCTTGTATACAGTCATTCTTATGATTATTTATATTCTTTCACTTAATACTCACAGAGTCCCAATGATATAAGTATTAAAATACCCCACTCTACAGATACAAAAAGGTAAAATTCTGAGTGATTAAGCAACCTGCCCAAGTATTCATTCCTAGGAAATCCCATGGACAGAAGAGCCTGGCAGGCTACAGTCCTGGGGTCAAAAAGCATCAAGACATGACTGAGCAACTAACACTTTTCACTTTTTCACTGCTGGTAGACACAGCAGGGCGGCTGGTAACCCTCAGCTGGTGCTTCATCCACCGTGTTGACCAATTTGCTGAATGTTTCAAGCTTGTCTGCCAGCAGGTTTGATTCTACACTATGGAGTCAGTTTTGTTTAAAAAGATGAATCCCAATGAAGAAATAAATGAGGACCATCCAAATGAGAACAAGCAAAGACTATTTATCCAGAGCTTGCTATAGCAAAGGAGTCGGCCACCATCATTTATGTTTGGCAGAGACTCCAAGGCAGGCAAGAGACTGGGGATGCTTTACAATGGGGAAAAAAAAAAGAAGGTTTTCAGCAGGGAGGCTTTTGGCATGGGGACGTGGAGGGAGGCTAACAAGAAGCAGGCATCCTTGTGATTGCCTGCTTGCATGCTCAGTGGCTCAGTCGTGTCCGACTGTCTGTGACCCCATGGACTGTAATCTGCCAGACTCTTCTGTCCATGGAGTTCTCCAGGTAAGAATACTGAAGCGGGTTTCCATTTCCTCCTCCAGGAGATTTTCCCAACCCAGGGATCCAACCCCAGTCTCCTGCACTGGTAGGTAGATTCTTCACCACGGAGCCATCAGGGAAGCCCCTCTTCTGTGATTGGTTATGGGCAAATATTTTCTCTCTCCAGTTTGTCCTAAATAGGAAGTGGAATAAAAATTAGGGAGGCCATCAATTATTGATCAAGTATCAGCCATTTGGGGCCAGTTTCTACAATCATTTGGCTTCCTAGGCTGGTTGCTGGGGCTTTCCAGGTGGCACTAGTGGTAAAGAACCTGACTGCCAATGCTGGAGACTTAAGAGACTCGAGTTTGATCCCTGGGTTGGGAAGATTCCCTGGAGAAGGGCATGGCAACCCACTCCAGTATTCTTGCCTGGAGAATCCCGTGGGCAGAGGAGCCTGGTGGGCTACAGTCCACAGGATCACAAAGAGTCAAACACGACTGATGGGACTCAGCAAGCACACTGGCTGCTTGCTGCAGGTTGCAGATGCAAGTTCTATTTTTACTCATGATCTGGCCATTATCTCTTTGTATATTCAACGTCTCATCAAAGAGATGTCTGCGGGCTTTGCATTTAGTTCTCTTCTTTTCCTTGTAAATTTTCCAAGCCTCATGGGGTTACTTTCTATTGGAAGGGAGTTTGGTATTCTGGGTAAAAACCCAGCCTGAGATTCAGAAGACTCTGGTTCATGTTTGGGAATCTTCCACTGATTTGTGGGATGCCTTTGGGCAGGTTTCTTTACCTGGATGGCTTTCAGCTGTACTTTGAGGATCTCATCTGTATGTACGTCGGGGTATATAGTCATTGCATCAATCACCTACAAGGGCCAGTATTAGCAGACACCACAGACTCCAACTGGATAAGCTTTAACAAAGAAGGGGCAGGATTTATGAAAACCAGTAAAGCATGCTCCAGTTGCCTGGGGATAGTTGCAGAAGGAGATGTTACAAAGTTTAAGCCACAGGAGCAAATGAGGGAGAGAGGGAAAATGTTGTCTGATAGGAGCTGTGGACTTCAGTAAGGGGACGGGACCAACCCACCATATCCAACAGGAAGAGAATTGAGGAATACATACTCCAAGCTTGCCTGCCTGCTCAGTCGCTCAGTCTCATCCAACTCTTTTGACCCATGGACTGTAGTTGCCAGTTTCCTCTGTCCATGGGATTGTCCAGTCAAGACTACTGAAGGGGGCTGTCATTTCCTCCTCCAGTGGATCTTCCCAACCCAAGGATTGAATCTATGTCTCTTACACCTCCTGCATTGGCAGCTGGGCTCTTAACCACTAGAGCTATCTGGGCTTACTCTCCTCTAAACCTCAGCTCTCTCCTGCCATTTCCTCCCATCAGGCAAGCCCAGTTAGAAGCTAGAGAGCAAGACAGCCAGTTCATACAATCCCTAGAGATCAACCCCCCAGCTCCTGGAGTAGAATGGAGAATATAAATAAATGGGGAAAAAAATGAAAAAAAAAAAAAAAGAAAGAAATGCGTACGTAGTTGGGAGGGGCTGGAATATAACCATTCACCAACTCAGGGGTTCATCTTATACTAAAATTATTAAATAACTTTGTTCACAAAGAAGTGACACTGTTCTTTATTACAAGAGTATAATGGAGTCACCACGGCTTTCCCAAACCCGACACAGTGATAACAAAACTGACCATTTATTGCTTATATTGTAGAAACACATGGCATACATGCTTTCGTTTGACCATCACAATAAGCCAATGAGAGAGGGATGGTTGCTACTCCCATTTTACAAATCAGTAAACTAAGTCTTAGGGAGGTTGAGGAGCTCACTCTAGATCATAACATCCAGGCAAGGGTGCTGCCTGGTACCCAGAAGACACTCAGAAATACTAAGGGACCAGGGCAGAGAACTGAATCCTGGTGTTTCAACTCCAGCACCCAAGTTCATAACCATTTTGCTATACAGCCCCGCCCCCCCCCCCCCCGGCTTAGTGAGAAATCCCCCAAAGGAGATGCTCTATGGTCATCCTGTGAGTGTCTGGGTGTTATTTTTTTTTAAATTAAAACAGCAATTTCTTTTCAACTTTGGAAGTCTTCCCTTGTGGTGCTCCTGGTTCTGTGTCCATTGCTGTTGAGCACTGGTGGTCATCGCCTCCTCCATGACAAACCTGTCAGGCTTTTTCAGGATGCATTGACCATAGAATCCAGGAGGAGGTCCCTGAGTTTTATTGTCTCACCTCCTTCCTTTTCATCTCCCACCCTCTACAGTCTAACTGTTTCTTAAAACAAGCTCATCTTTCTCCAAAGCACTATCAGAGATGCTGTCAGTCGAGGAGAAGCACAAAAGATTTTGAAAGATGCAAGAAAAGACTCCCAGTGATGCTTACAGTCAAGGACCACATCATCCCAGGTTGAAGGGGGAAACACACCTGTGCGGTCTCTCTGCTTCCTCTCCTCTGAAATTCCTGTTTCTAAGCTGGCCAACTAACATCTGCATATTGCCAGGTAAATAAAACTTTGAAGAGAGCAGAACTACCCAATTAAGGGCGCCAGGTGAAAAGAAGGTGATAAAACGCTTCATTTCAGCAGGCATGTCTTTACGGAAACGCCAGAATCCGTTCACCAGTTGCATGTAAATGAGCTGTGCGGGTACCGTAATTACATCACCTAGCCGTCTTGCTCCAGAGCGGAAGCTGATGGTTCTCTGGTCTGTGGACACCTTGAGGAAGGGGGCCCCCTTGACTCCCCCAAACCAAGAGGGTGTGATCCCAACAGGGGAACCTTAGCTCAGCCTCTGAGCTCGCAAACTGTTCGTTATAATCCCCAAACTGTCACATCGTTCCCCCTAATGAGGGTGTACATCTTTGGCAGCCTCGGGACAGTAGTAACTTATTTCATGACACATCCTGGGAGTTTTATGTGCCTGCTCCATAAAAAAAGAAATGCGCCGTTTCCATAGCAATGCAGGGTCTTTCGGGCAGCCCTGTTGTGACAGCAAGAGTCCCTGCGTTCTTCTGGGAACTGTTCTTTTTTTTTTTTTTTTTTTTTTTGGAAGCTCTTAAATTGTCCCCCAAGCAGTCTCCTCTGCCCTCATTTCAGAGAGGACCAAATGGCACATTCCCAGGTTTTCCAGCCTGATGATTCAGCTTAGAAATTCTCAAAAGCGCTCCGAGCATCCATTCCAGACCCTGGCAAACCTGAAGAAGAGGATCATCTCCACTCTTGGATTATGTGCTCAGTCGTGTCTGACTCTGCAACTCTATGGGCTGTAGCCCGCCACCCTCCTCTGTCACTGGGATTTTCCAGGTGAGAATACTAAAGTAGGTTGCCACTTTCTCCTCCAGGTGATCTTCCCAACCCAGGGATTGAACCCACATCTCCTGCGTCTCCTGCATTGCAGGAGGATTCTTGACTGCTGAGACATCAAGGAAGCACCCCCACCCCTTGGATTAGAATAGATACATTTCGCTGTGTAATACAAAGCATTTGCAATACAAAGAATTGCAAGGAACAACACTTTTCAGTGGCTGGCGGTATCTTACGATGCCAATCTATGGCTTATAGAATTGCAATGGAAATGGGCTGGGGCAGTGGTTGGGGCAGAAAAGCCCAGTTCTGATGCTGGTTCTGCTACCAGCTCTGGGCAAAGAATAAACACTCCATAGCCTTGCTTTGGTCATCCCACTGACTTGGGTAGGACAGGACCAACTTACCTCACTGGGTTGTTGAAATCATTAGATGGGATGATGCATGTAAAGAATAGTACCAGACTCTTTATAAGTGACAGATAAAGGTTAGCTAGTATTTTCCCATCACCTTGACAGTCAGGTCCAACAAGGCCATTATCCTTCCAAACATCACTCAGTCCTAGTAACTTTCCACTGGCCACCTGATGCAAAGAGCTGACTCACTGGATGCTTTCCTGATGCTGGGAAAGATTGAAGACAAAAGGAGAAGAGGTTGGCAGAGGATGAGATGGTTAGACAGCATCACTGTGCTGTCTCTACCAGCTCAATGGACATGAATATAAGCAAACTCCAGGTGACAGTGAAGGGCAGGGAAGCCTGACATACTGCAGTCCATGGGGTCACAAGTCAGAGAGGACTTAGCGACTAAACAATAACAAAAGTCTGTGTGTGTGTGTGTGTGTGTGTGTGTGTGTGTGTGAAGGATCTGCCTGCAATGCAGGAGATACGGGTTCGATCCCTGGGTTGGGAAGATCCCCTGGAGAAATTTCCCTTGCCTGGGAAATCCCATGGACAGAAGAGCCTAGCGGGCTGCAGTCCATGGGCTCCTGAAGAGTCGGACACAACTAAGCAAAAATGCACACATGCACGCAGTCCATGACACAGAGCCACCATGGGTTCAGGCAAGTCTCCTTCTGGCTTTCTTCATGTATGCCCTTTATTATCAGCCCCCAGCCCCGCTTTTGGCAATCACGCTCCTGGGTCCACTATGTAACCTTTCCCTTGTGGCCCTGTCTGTTGCATATTTAGGGTTTATGCACCATTTTAATTGCACATATGGTCCAGGTTATGCCTTTCATCCTGTGCCTTTCTTCTTTGTACCCAGTGCTATGTTTTTGGGTGCTGTGTTGCTCCCCAAATACCTGCTCATCATCCTAAAGATGCACAGGGTTCCACAGTGTGCGACCCCCTGCTTACTTATCCCTCCCCCAGGGACCAGACCCACTTGGCTTCCTGCCCCCACCTTGCATATCACAGGAAATATCTCTACTCATAACCTCTAGGAGCCCAGTGGAGAATCCCTTCAAGATACAAGCCCAGAAATGCATTTGTCAGGAAGTGGGCCATGTATATTTCCATTTTAACTGACCAAGTGCTGCCAAACTGTCTTCAGAATGTCTGCATCAATCCACAATCCTAGGCCAATGTTTCATGTGTCTATTTCAATACTGGGGGCCTTGGGGATTTCTTTGAGAATCTGGCGAGACACTTGGAAACTTTTTCCTAGAAAAAGTAAGTCTTATCACAATAATCATTAATATTTCTTTAGTGAAACAATATTAATATTTATTTATCCACATATATATATTAGTTCATTTAATTTTCACAACTTTTAGAGGTACATATTACTGTTTTTTAATTGAGATAACATATAATATTCCATTAACCATTCTAGAGTGTACAATTCAGTGGCATTGAATGCATTCACAATGCTGTAGAACTATCACATCTCTGTAGTTTCAAATTTTTTTTAAATTTCCTTTGATTTTTCCCAGCTTTATTGAGATGTAATTGATACATAACAGTGTGTAAGTTGAAAGTGCTGATTCCATATATTTACAAATTGCAAAATGATTACTAAAGTAGTACAAGCTACCCCCTCCATCCCAGGTGAGAACTCTGTCTTCTTCAAATAAGCATTCCCATTTCCCCACCTCCACCCCCCAAGGGGCAACCAAGAATCTGCTTTCTGTCTCTATGGATTTGACAATTCTGGACATTTCATACAAAAGGGCTCATACAATATGCAACATTTTGTGTCTGACTTTTTAACTCAGCATATTTTCAAGGTTTATCCATGTAGTAGCATTTGACAAAGATATTTCATTTCTTTTGTGGCTGAATAGTATTCCATTTTATATATATACCATAAAATGAAATAAACATTCATTTACAGGTTTCTATGTGGACATATGTTTTCATTTCCCTAGGAGTGAGACTGTTGATCATAAGGTAATGCTATGTTTAACTTTTTAAGGAACCACCAAACTCTTTTCCACAGTGGGCATACCATTGTACATTTCTCCATGTTCTTATGAACACTTGTTATTTTCTGACTTTCTATTGTTGTTATAGCCAGCCTAGTGAGTGTGAAGTAGTAGCTTATTGTGGTTTTGATTTGCATTTTCTTTTTTAAACTAAAGTATAATTGATTTACAATATTATGTTAGTTTCAGGTATACAGCAAAGTGATTTGGTTTTATAAGACCCTGATGCTGGGAAAGATTAAAGGCAGGAGGAGAAGGGGACAACAGAGGATGAGATGGTTGGATGGCATCACCAACTCAATGGACATGAGTTTGAGCAAGCTCCAGGAGTTAGTGATGGACAGGGAAGCCTGCCATGCTGCAATCCTTGGGGCTGAAAAGAGTTGGACACAACTGAGTGACTGAACCGAACTGAACTGACATATATATATATATATATATATATGTATATATATATATATGCTTTCCCGGTGGCTCAACAGTAAAAATATCCACCTACCAATGTGGTATTCCGATCCCTGGGGCAGGAAGATCCCCTGGAGGAGGGCATAGCAACCCACTCCAGTATTCTTGCCTGGAAAATCCCATGGACAGAGGAGCCTGGCAGACTACAGTCCACAAGGTCACAAAGAGTAAATCAGTCACAACCCAGGAACAAAACAGCAACAACAAGTATATACATATCTATACTCTTTATGTATATATATTCTTTTTTGTTCTACTCTATTATTGATTATTATGACATATTGGACATAGTTCCATGTGTTATACAGTAAATCCTCATTGTTTATCTATTTTATATACGGGAGTATGCATCTGTTAGTTCCATATTCTTTATCCCTCCTCACCTTATTAGCATTTTCTTAATGAACAGTGACTTGAAACATCTTTTCATAGGCTTTTGGCCTTTTGCTTTACTTCTTTAAAGAAGTACCTATTCAGGTCCAGAGGAAGATATCACTATGAACATCACTTTATAAATTAAGGAACTGAGACCAAAATAAGTTGGGAATGGAGATGAGCAGATAGCAGAGTTACTGAATAGGAATGCCCCTCTTTGCATTAGGTTTGTGGGGAGGGAGTTACTGAACACTCTCCCCCAAGATTCTGTAGATTTCATGTTCAGAATTCTGCCTGGGATAGTGAGTCTAAGACAAGGTGGGATTCTCAGTAAAAACTCGGGTAAATAAATGAAGCAACTACAAGTCCCTTCTTTCCTGGTGGCTCAGATGGTGAAGAATCTGCCTGCAATGCAGGATACCTGGGTTTGATCCCTGGGGTGGGAAGATCCCCTGGAGAAAGGAAGGGCTACCCACTTCAATATTCTTGCCTGGAGAATCCCATGGACAGAGGAACCTAGTGGCCCAGAGTCCATGAGGTCACAACTGAGTCAGACACAGCTGAGGGACTAACACACACACACACACACACACACACACACACACGTCCCTTCAGAGTTCCCTTTGCCTCAAAAGAAACAAGCTTATCACACAAGGATTCATAATCCAGCCTCAGACTCTGTGTATACCCCAGGACATCTTCAGAGGGTCCCCACCCCCTGCAAGCAGAAGCCGCCTTCCTGGTACCTTAAGGGCACCCAGTGGAAGCCTGACTGTCTAGTCTGGGTTGTTATTACATCTGGATCAATTCTTAATCTTTCAGTTTAGCTTTGAGCAACTTGGTGACCTCTGACAGATCAGCATAAATCATTCCATCCAGACTGGAGTGAGAGATAACTCACCAGCTGTGGTCCCATGACATTTGCAACTTACTTTGAAGGCCAGCCCTCCTCTAAAAGCGGGGTAGAGTTCTCAGCCGAGACTGGTTCAAAGGCAGGCAGATTTCACAGCTTTAGGTAGAGGTGAAATTAGCAATAGCGTGTCAACTCTGTCTTTGCTCTAGGTAGAAAGAGACAATGCTTTTCATCCACTGACAAAGCACCTTGGTGCTGGGAGTCACTTTCTGGGATGCCATAAGTCTGATCTACATTATTGATCTAGTTCAGAATTTGTACTTTTTGAATTCAGAGAGGCAGGCAGTGAAAAGTGGAAAAAGGAGAAATGCATATTGGGTTGGCTAAAATATTTGTTTGGGTTTTTCTGTAAGACGTTACGGGAAAACCTGAGCAGACTTTTTGGCCAACACAGTATTTAGTAATCACTTCCTATGGGTTGGGCTTCCCTGGTGGCTCAGATGTTAAATCATCTGCTTGCAATGCAAGAGAACTGTGTTCGATCACTGGGTCAGAAAGATCCGTTGGAGAACAGAATGGTTACCCACCCCTTTACTCTTTCCCGAATAAATTCCATGAACAGAGGAGCCTGGTAGGCTACAGTCCATGGGGTTGCAAAGATTTGGACAGACTGAGCAACTAACACTTTCACTTTTCCTATGGATTAAGCAGTGGGATCAACACCATCACATAATAAACCATTTACTCTCTCATTTAATCATCACCAGCAATCTCGTGAAGCAGTGATTATTGTCAGCATTATTTTACAGGGAGGAATTTTAGTTCCAAGAGCTAAATGACCTTATGGAGGTCATAGGGTGAGTAAGGACTGAATTGAAAATCCAAATCTGCAGATTGTCATTGCTATACTCTTTCTCATCTCAAAATCTCAGTAAGTCCTTATGTTCTACCTCACCCTTCCCAGGAGTTTCTCCCTCCAAATACATGGAAGATTGAGGAAAAGCTCTGTGGCTGAAGAAACCCAAGCAAGGTAAGGTATGGCCAGAGCTAATACGTCAGTGTAAACTGCTTCAACTCACTGCATCAGTTTTCTCATCTGAGGAAGATGGAATCATTGTGAGGATAGTCTGTGTTACGAGAATTGAGTACAGTTTGAAAATTAACTGTCTCATTAAAAAATTTTCTGTTGAGTTATTCACATTTTCAAGAAGGTTCTTAAAGATGACATAACTTTAAGACCAAAAAGGATACTTATTGAATGTGAAATTTTAGAAACTGGAACAGTTCCTTAAGCATATCATGAAAAAGCACCTTAAATTACATCTCATGAGTAGCCTCACGTAATACAAGGGAAGACACATGGTAAGATTGGCAAGGACCTAGTCACTGAAGAGAAAATATTCATACTTTGTCTTGTAGGTAATCTAATACCATCTTCAGGAAAAAAGCAACTGAAGTCTCAGCGTTCTATCTGCCAGGACTCTATCAGTGGAAAAGACAGTCTGATTTCTGATTTATTTATTTTGAAAGTTATTCTATCACTCTGACTCCCAGGCAAAGAGAAGGCTCTTTTTGGCCAATGAGGGCTAAAAGAACCTGGTCAATGGAAAATCGATCTGTCCGTGATGTCTCATCAAATCCACAGTTGGATTTGATGCAAGCAAGATGGAGAAAGGTCAACAGAGCTTCATTCTTCTGATGCGGAATCATGGCCCAACTTTTTTCTCTCTTCTATTTATGAAAAGTTTTATTTCTCCTTATACCACTTTCTCCTGATTTGAAATGAAATATTTGAGTCAATCAGTCAATCAGCAATGGAAATGGTGATTGCAGGGAAATGGTGTTGTGTCCTTGTAGCAGAAATAGGTGTATTAATACTAGCAGGGGTGGTTACAGGGATTGTAGTAGTAGTAGCGACATGCTAACTTTGCTGGAGTGCTTACTGTGTGCCAGGCACCACTTTAATCCTTTTTATTCTTACAACCGTCCTATGATATATGACATGATTAATTATCCATTTTCCAGATGAGGAACTTCAGGTATAAGAGGTGAGGTGGTTTGCCCAAGATCACAAAGCTACAAAGTGATGGAACCCGGACCTGAACCCAGGCATTCTGACTCCAGAGCCCTTGCTCCTGGGCATGACGTTATTCTGTTAATAACAGGAGCGACCACAGCTTACTTTTACTAAGTGCTTATTGTGTGCCTGATTCTTTCTTATCTATACCTACAAGGTCAACTTACCCCTCCTGAACAATAACAAGGGATGTCAAGAATTCATATTGCAGCAGCCTCATCTGTTGCCCCAGCCCCATGCCAAGCCACAGGTCCACAGGATAATGAGGTCTGTTGCTCTTCAATCCAAAATCCCTTCCAGGTAACAATGTGGATTTCAGAACAAGCAGGGTGACAGGATTCATGAACACCGAATCTATTGGCACTGAGTCAGACCAGTCTTCATCCAAAACCACAGGATGCTCATTAGCATCTGTATCAATATGGTTTCATGGATGTTTATCTTATTTTCTGGGTCAAAATCCAATATTATCATTATTTGGTTTTGCTGCTTAAATAATTTTAACTTAATGATGGTTAGAAGGCATCACCAACTCAATGGACATGAGTTTGAGCAAACTCCAGAAGACAGTGAAGGACAGGGAAGCCTGGTGTGCTGCAGCTCATGGGATCACAAAGAATCAGACATGGTTTAGTGATGAACAAACAAAACAGAGGAACTAAATACTCTATCAGGTAGACTCTTAGATCCCTTTAGCATGCCTTCATCCTTTTATCTTCTCTTTCTTCTTCTTCTTTGCATTTCCTTACTTTCTGGAGCTACAAGATGCTTCAGGTTCAATTTTTGTTATCTCTGCCCCATCTCTAGATTCAGGCATTTCCCTAAGGAAATGGATAATGGAATTTAGAAAACAATATCTGGGCCTTAGCTATATTTTAATGAGTTTATTTCTAGCAACAGTCCCAGCCATAGTTTCCTTCTCCAATAAAATTACTGTCTAAAACATTACCCAACACTAGACCTGGGGCTAATCTTTTTATGTAAATGCATACATTGTCTCATTCAATCCTTAACAAATCCTAAAAGGTAGATCTTAGTGCACATCCCCATTTTAGCAATGGAAAAAGCAAAGCCCAGAGGAGTTCATTACTTTTGGCACTGCCACACAGCTGGAAATTGGTGGAAATTGGTGCCACACAGTTGAGTTGGAAGCTCAGTCTAGAAGCTGAGTCTAGACTCGTCAATCTTGCCCTCCCCCTGTGCCTTGAGATCTAAGAGGAGTGAATTTGAAGTCAGACCAACCCAAGATCAAATTCTATCATTTCCTAGCAGTGCGATCCCTCTGAATATCCTCATGTGCAACATGGCATTAATAAAACCTATTTTCACAGGTTGCTGTTAGCATTAGAGTGTACATGTATTGCATACCTAGTACCAAGTACTTACCTTTTATGAGGACATGCCATTCCTGTTAGACTTGGGTAAATGAATATATTCTGGGATCAATATTTTAATTCAAATGCTGGATCCACCGCATCTAGCTACTTCTGTCTTTATGCCTCTATTTTCTCTTCTGAAAAGGGAGGCATTTTGTAAGTGGGATTACAACGGGCACCCAATGCAATAACATCTATAAAGCATTTACTACAGTGTCTGATGCATAAGAAGAACTCAAGAAACATGGATTGTTATCAGTATTATCACTCGATCCCCAACATCCCAAAAAGCGCCTGGCTAGATGTGCTTGGATGAATGCATTTGAATGAACGCTAGGCTCAGCAAAGGTAACCCACAGCACACTCCTTTCAATTCAGGATCAATATATACATTCTGCCCATCCCTCTGGATGCCTCCCTGCTGGTCCATTCACCTGGTTGCTCCATTCCTCATCTTCCTCGGAATGTGTCTCCGTGTAGTACCCCCATGAAGAGGACTCTGTTGTGATGGATGGTTCTGTTGGAACTGCAGGGCGTTGACAAACGCTAGCTTCATACATCACAGGGCCATCAGGACTGGCACTTTGATAATGTATTATGTGAATACATCGTCAGAATGCTGTCACCCTGGTGACAGATTCATCAACAGACAGGGCTGTCATGGGAAGGAAGGATAAGAGAGTGTAGGAGGAAGGGAAATCCTCTGCTTGATGAGGAGGAGGTCTTCACAATGAGATACAGTGTCCCAACTCATCCAGCTGATAAATGCTAAGAGTGTCCTGGGGGTGGGAAAGAGGGCAGGGTATCACAATGGATGGATGATTAGTCTGAAGACCTGGAGCCTTGGGGTCCAGTCATGACTCATCTTACGACTCCTACTAAGCCCTCATGACCTTCTCTCATCAACAAAGTGAGCATGTTACAGAATACTGCTGAAAAGTGAGGCACAGTACTGAAGGGCTTTACATCAATGATCTTATTTAATTGACAAAATTACCACATTCTATAGCCATCACTGGGCTTCCCTGGTGGCTCAGTGGAAAAGAATCCACCTGCAGTGCAGGAGATGTGAGAGATGTGAGTTCGATCCCTGGATGGGGAAGATCCCCCTAGAGAAAGAAATGGGAACCCATTCCAGTATTCTTGCCTGGGAAATCCCATGGACAGAGGAGTCTGGACGGCTATAGCCCATGGGGTTGCAAAAGAGTTGGACATGACTTAGTGACTAAACAACGACATGGGCATTACTAAAATTATCCTCAGTATTCATATAGGAAACTGAGGCTGGAAGAGTTTAAATAACCTACCCAAGAGCAAGTATGTGGGATGTATTCAAACACCAGCTGTCAGACTTCCAATCCTGTAGGCTAAATCACTATGTTACTATGACCCACCCCTTACATAAATTAAGGGACTCTATGAAGGCTTGATCTCCTTATGACCAGTGTACAAGTCCACCCTGAGTACTACTAACTATTGAACTACAAAGTTCATTGGCTGTACCTCAGCGTTTTAAAGATGAGCAGACTCTTTAAAACCCTGAATTCTTTCCTTTTAAATTGTTTTCTTTTACAGTGGAGTATAGCTGATTAACAATGTCATGATAGTTTCAGGTACACAGCAAGGGATTGAAATTCCAAGGGACTGAAAGGGACTCAGCCATACATGCACAGGTATCCATCCCTCCTCCCCAAACTTCTCTCCCATCCAGACTGCCACATATTGAGCAGAGTTCCCTGTGCTAGACAGTAGGACCTTCTTGGTTATCCATTTTAAATATAGCAGAGTGTACACGTCCATCCCAAACTTCCTAAATAGCCATTCCTCCATCCTTCCCTTCTGGCAATCATAAGTTTGGAAAACCCTAAATTCTTTGACATTTTTTATGAAGAATTTTCCTGCAAACATGAGGAATTCCTAAGTCAACATTATAGAATAGTATTATTACAAACTCTTGGAATATCATCATCAGCAAACTCTCCCTAGCTTTCATGTCTGGTGTTGAATACCAATGGCGATGTAGACAGGGCACATTATAGGACTTGAGGGAAATAAGCTTACAGTGTTCAAACTCCTCACCTCCCCTGGAATTTACACAGCCAACCGGTTTGCTCCTACCCAGAACCAAATCTGGTGTGTCCAACTGCAACAGATACCAGACAATAAATGACTTAGAGCAACCTTTATGATGTAGCTACTTATACATGAGGGATAGAAGTGGCAGAAATCTGTATTACCTGCAGGAAAATCATGGAAGTCGGAGTCAGAACACTTGGCTTATTGACTTGCTAGCCCTATGACTTTAGGGCAAAACATTTTTGTTTCTCATCAGTCTCCTAACCTTTAAAAAGGAAATCTCTAAGCTGAACCATCGCTGAGGTTTCCTCCCATTCTGCATCCTGTGATTCTCTGAACATTATGCTCTACACTCTAAACTCACCTCATTTGCAAATTTCAAGACTACAACAAAGGCTACCAAAACACCAGTGGAACGAAGTACCTAACCCATCAAGTCGCAGCCACTAGCATGCGCAAAGTGAAAATGCTAACTCCGTGGATTTGGATATTCACCCTGTAATGGTGAGATTTAATTTCAGCAGAGAGTTTCTATCTCACATAATGGTGTATCATTGCACTATGTTTTACTTCCCTTAGCAAATAAAGTATACAGGGAAAAAAATTGAAAAGAACATACATTGTTTTATTGTCTTGTGAAATGTCTGGGTTTCAAGCCAATAGAATGCCTTAATGCTCAAGTTCTCTAGGGTGATACAAAGTGCAGTGCATCTCTGTTTGGGAAGCTAAATTTAATAAACAGAGTAATCCCCTGGCAGACCCCAGGATTTTTCTAATATCCTGATGGTGTCAAGGGAGAAGGGCTTGAGATGTGAAAACCAGCATAAGACCTTACAACCAAGACTTACTAGAAGCAATCACCCTTTAATTGAGGCATCCGCTTTTTGCATGTTGTGGTGCTGAATTGGAAATCACATTAATGGTGTGTGTGCTGTTCATGAGCCTTGGGGCGGGTGCTGTCCACAAGTCATGGTGTTGAATCAGAAGCCTCTAAATCTGGTGTTGCACAGCCCAGTCTTATGTCACAAAGATCTCCATCATTTCTCAGCTATAAAGGCATCTTTATCCTGTACCCCTTCAGGGTATTTTAAATATATGCTGGTAATCTCACTGGAGAAGTGGCTGTGTGGCGCTGGAGTGACTTTAAAGAGATATCTCACATCCAAGTGCAAAGAAGAAGCCCCAGCAAGATGATAGGAGGGACGAAATCACATTTAGAATCAAACCGCATACCTTCCAGAGATGCTCAGAGGGCTGAAACAAACTTTGTGTGCACCAGGACCCAGGGACCCCAAAGAGACTGATACAGAATGGTGTTTGAGTGTCTGCTGAGGAGGTAGGGGTCAGCAGTAGTCTGCCGCAGGGGCAGGGGCTCTGGGAGCAGCAGACCTGGGTATGGCATAAGCCCTCTTGGAGGAGGTCACCGTGAACCCACCATAGAGCTGCCAGAACTTACACAGGCCTGGGGAAACAGACTCTTGGAAGGCACAAACAGAACCTTGTGCACCAGGACCCAGGAGAAGGGAGCAGTGACCCCACGAGAGACTGACCCAGACTTGCCCGTGAGTGTCCAGGAGTCTCCAGCAGAGGCGTGGGTCGGTGTTGGCCTGCTTCAGGGTTGGGGGCATTGAGTGTAGAAGTGCCTGCATGGGACCCTTTGAAGGAGGTCCCCATTATCTTCATTACCTCCACCATAGTTTGGCCCCAGGTAAATAACAGGGAGGAAACACAGCCCCACCCACCAACAGAAAATTGAATTAAAGATTTACTGAGCATGGCCCCGCCCATCAGTAACTGGAAGACCCAGTTTCCCCCTCAGTCAGTCTCTCCCATCAGGAAGCTTCCATAAGCCTCTCATCCTTCTCCATCAGAGGGCAGACAGACTGAAAACCACAATCACAGAAAACTAACCAATCTGACCACATGGACCACAGCCTTGTCTAACTCAATGAAACTATGAGCCATGCCATGCAGGGCCATCCAAGATGGATGGGTCATGGTGGAAAGTTCTGACAAAATGTGGTCCACTGGAGAAGGGAATGGCAAACCACTTCAGGATTCTTGCCTTGAGAACCCCATGAACAGTATGAAAAGGCAAAAAGCTAGGACACTGAAACATGAGCACTCCAGGTCAGTAGGTGCCCAATATGCTACTGGAGATCAGTGGAGAAATGACTCCAGAAAGAATGAAGGGATGGAGCCAAAGCAAAAACAGCACCCAGTTGTGGATGGGACTGGTGATGGAAGTAAAGTCTGATACTATAAAGAGCAATATCACATAGAAACCTGGAACGTTAGGTCCATGAATCAAGGCAAATTAGAAGTGGTCAAACAGGAGATGGCAAAAGTGAATGTCAACACTTTAGGAATCAAGTGAACTAAAATGGACTGGAGTGGGTGAATTTAACTCAGATGACCATTATATTTACTACTGCAGGCAAGAATCCCTTAGAAGAAATGAAACAGCCATCATGGTCAACAAAAGAGTCCTAAATGCAATACTTGGATGCAACAGAATGATCTCTGTTCCTTTCCAAGGCAAACCATTCAATATCGCAGTAATCCAAGTCTATGCCCTGACCAGTAATTCTGAAAAAGCTGAAGTTGAACGGTTCTATGAAGACCTATAAGATCGTCTAGAACTAACACCCAAAAAAGATGCCATTTTCATTATAGGGGACTGGAATGTAAAAGTAGGAAGTCAAGAAATACCTGGAGTAACAGGCAACTTTGGCCTTGGAGTACAGAATGAAGCAGGGCAAAGGCTAACATAGTTCTGCCAAGAGAACGCACTGGTCATAGCAAACACCTCTTCCAACAACACAAGTGTCAACTCTACACATGGACATCACCAGATGGCCAATGCCAAAATCAGATTGATTACATTCTTTGCAGCCAAAGATGGAGAAGCTCTACACAGTCAGCAAAATCAAGACTGGGAGCTGACTGTGTGGATCACTACTAACTGTGGAAAATTCTTCAAGAGATGGGAATATCAGACCACCTGACCTGCCTCTTGAGAAATCTGTATGCAGGTCAGGAAGAAACAGTTAGAACTGGACATGGAACAACAGACTGGTTCCAAATAGGAAAAGGAGTACGTCAAGGCTGTATATTGTCACCCTGCTTATTTAACTTATATGCAGAGTACATCATGTGAAATCCTGGGCTGGATGAAGCACAAGCTGGAATCAAGATTGCCGGGAGAAATACCAATAACCTCAGATATGCAGATGACACCACCCTTGTGGCAGAGAGTGAAGAAGAACTAAAAGAGTATGACAGACAGCCCTAGTTTGCCAACCATGGTAATGATCATTCTTGAAAGTGAATCTCCTGGTTGAATCACCCCACTTGATGCTGCATCAAACCAGGGTTGCACAATTGAGCAAAATAAACAATGGTTCCTGTTTTAAATCACCACGGTTTAGGAGTGACTTACTTTTTGTAGTAGTAACTGGAACAGACAGACTATAAGAAAATGATAGAAAGAAACAATCTGAATATGGGTGAAGCACTTACAGTGTCATAGAGACATCCTAAATTCTCATCAAGGATGAAAGTGAAAGAGGAGAGTGAAAAAAATTGGCTTAAAACTCAACATTCAGAAAACTAAGATCATGGTATCTGGTCCCATCACTTCATGGCAAATAGATGGGGAAACAATGGAAAGAGTGACAGACTTTATTTTGGGGGGCTCCAAAATCACTGCAGATGGTGACTGCAGCCATGAAATAAAAAGACACTTGCTCCTTGGAAGAAAAGTTATGACCAACCTAGACAGCATATTAAAAAGCAGAAACATTACCTTGCCAACAAAGGTCCATCTAGTTAAAGCTATGTATGGATGTGAGAGTTGGACTATAAAGAAAGCTGAGTGCCAAAGAATTGATGCTTTTGAACTGTGGTGTTGAAGAAGACTCTTGAGAGTCCCTTGGACTGCAAGAAGATCCAATCAGTCCATCCTAAGGAAATCAGTCCTGAATGTTCATTGGAAGGACTAATGATGAAGCTGAAACTCCAATACTTTAGCCACCTGATTTGAAGAACTGATTCATTGGAAAAGACCCTGATGCTGGGAAAGATTGAAGGTAGGAGGAGAATGGGATGACAGATGATGAGATGGTTGGATGGCATCACCGACTCAATGGACATGAGTTTGAGTAAACTCCGGGAGTTAGTGATGGACAGGGAGGCCTGGTGTGCTGCAGTCCACGGGATTGCAAAGAGTTGGACACAACTGAGCAACTGAAGTGAACTGAACATTTTTTCTAAAACATCTGATCAGATTACAACAGCAACAATAATGATCATTCCGTCATCACCTTGCATTGTGTTGTATACAATACTCACACTTCTTATTATATGTTGATCCTATAATAATACCCCTGCAGTAAGTGTCCCTGGGACTGTCTGTCCTAGGTCAAGTTCCCTAGGAACACAGCCTGCATTGGGGGGTGATCTTTATGCAAATGATTTATTAATGGAGTCTTCACAAGGGGAAGAGAAGGAGGGCAGGGAAAAAAAACATAGACAAGGGCAAAGAGACCAGATTCAATGTGATCCCATGGGAAACTCTGCAACACAATGGCACCACTGAGTTGATTCCACCTTGAGACAAGGGACGAGCCTTTTAATACCACTGTGTCAGTCAGCTGCTGGCTGTGAACTTCCAAGAGGAAAGGATACCTTCCAGGTGAGGTGACTCCCATCTGGCCCAGGGCAATTCTCCAAAAGAGGGCAATGATCACCACTCATAGGATCTAAGAGATGGGGCACACCAGCACAGTAAAGAGAATCCAAATCTAACCCCAACAGCTTCAACAACACTGTAAGTGCTTCACCCGGATTCAGATTGATTCCTTCCATCATTTTCTTTTAGTCTGTTCCAGTTACTACTACAAAAGCAAGTCACTCCCAAACCTTGGTGATTTAAAACAGGAACCATCATTTATTTTGCTCCTGATTGTGCAATCTTCCTGGTTTGATGTAGCATCAAGTGGGGGTGATCAACCAGGAGATCCACTTTCAAGAATTATCTCTCTCATGGTTGGCAAACTAGGGCTGGCTGTCACTAGAAACTTCATCACAGCAGAGGGCTGGAGTTCTTGATTCCCATTTCTATAGGTCTTCAAGTGTCCTGAGCTGCTTTAAAGTACTATATCTGGGTTCTGTGGGCAAGTGTTTCAAAAGAGAACTGTATAACCTCTTGTGGCCAAACCTCGAAAGTTACATAGCGTTGTTTCTGCTGTTGTTTATTCATCACGGCAGTCACCTATACCCAATCGACTATCTGTAGCTCTTGAAAAGTGAAACTGTTAGTCGCTCAGTCGTGTCTGACTCTGTGTGACCCCATGGACTGTAGCCCACTAGACTCCTCTGTCCATGGGAATCTCTAGGCAAGAAGACTAGAGTGGGTTGCCATGCCCTTCTCCAGGGGGTCTTCCTGACCCATGGATCATACTGAGGTCTCCCACATTGCAGGCAGATTCTTTACGATCTAAGCCTCCAGGGAAGCCCCAAGGGAAGTAGTAAAATCCTTGAAGAGTTTAAGGAATGGGAAATACACCATTTGGGGAAATATAGTTTTGCAACATAAATCCTCTCACCAATTTCTGTGTGGTTTTATGGTTTATTTTGATTTTTTTTTTCCCCATGGCATGTGGGATCTTAGTTCCCCAACCAGGGATGGAACCCGTGCCCCCTGTAGTGGAAGTCTAGAGTCTTAACCACTGGACCCACCACCAAAGTCCCTATGTGTTTTTCTTTTAATGACTGATCCTTGTAACTCTTCTTGGAGAACTGTAGAGAAACCCAGAAGTGTCCAGGAATGTAGCCCACGTAGGGGCAGCCCCAGCCAATGATGACAGAAGTATGAAAAGCTCCTTGTTGCATTTGGAGGCAAACTCAAGAGATGCAATATACATTCCAGAGCTTCTCTGCAGGATTGCTGCTGCTGCTGCTTAGATGCTTCAGCTGTGTCTGACTCTTCGCAATTCCATGGACTGTAGCCCGCCAGGCTCCTCTGTCCATGGAAATTCTCCAGGCCAGAATACTGGAGTAGGTTGCCATTTCCTCCTCCAGGGGATCTTCTCAACCCAGGGATCGAACCCTCAGCTCTTGCATCTCCTGCACTGCAGGTGGATCCTTTACCCCTTGAGCCACCAAGGCTGAAATCATACCCTTATTTGACTTCTTCCCCACCTTACCCTACTGCCCGCACTTCAGCCAGGACTATTTCTTTAATCATTTGCAGATAAATCCTCATCTTAGAATCCATTTCTCAGGACCCTCACCTAAGACACCCTCTCTCTTTGGAAGTCATAATACTTATTCACGATGTCATTTATCTAATATTTAGACACGTATCACTTTGTAATGTCCTGTTTCATATGGTTTCACAAACTCTGATATCATCATTTATCTTGATGCTTGATTTCCCAAGCACTGGATGGAGCTGTAACTTATTTATCTCCATTTCCTCCCATTGCTGAAAATTCACGTGGGAAGAGAATGTATCCTGTTGAACAGCTTGCCCTGGTGCCAGTCACTGTGAACTTCTCTGTGGTCATTATCCCACCTCGTTCTAAAAACAACCCTTATGAAGAAGGTATTCTTGGATCATGCTCTTTTTATAAACTAAGATGATGATATCCAGAGACAGAGAAATTGTGCTATACCAACTGCAGTAGGAGCCATGAACAGGATATTCTTTGTGAGAGCAGAGAGAATGGCGCCCCCTAGAGTTATTTTGTTTTTCAGTGGCTCGTCATGTCCAGCCCTTTGTAACCCCATGGACTGCAGCACACCAGGCTTCCCTGTCCTTCACTCTCTCCCGAAGTTTGCTCACACTCATGTCTATTGAGTCAATGATGCCATCCAACCATCTCATCCTCTGTTGCCCCCTAGAGTTGAGCAATATACTAATCTTTGGAAGGATAAAGAAGCTTCGCTGAGATTGATCAGCTGGGAAGTAACAGAGCACAGATTTGACTGTTTGCTTCCTTGCCTTTATACTCAACCAAGATGCCTTCTGGCAGTTAAGATCTGTGGATTATTTTTAATCTCTTTCTTTTGCCCCAGGTCACATTTTTAAGATGGCATGATGAGGAAAATATTTTTTTATAATTGTTTATTTAGCTGCATCATGTGGGATCTTAGTTCCCAGACCAGGAATGGAGCCCACGCCCCCCTGCAGTGGAAGCATGAAGTCTTAACCACTGGACTACCTGAAAAGTTCCAAAAATATTTTTACTAATAGTGAAATAGATTCTTCATCATGTGAAAATAGTCTGCTTTATTCTATAGTCAATATCTATGACAGGGGAAGGAATTCCCTGGTAGGCCCAGTGGTTAGGACTCTACGCTTTTACTGCAGGGGACACTGATTTCAGTCCCTGGTTGGGGAACTATTATCCCATATGCTGTGGGGCCAAATAATAAAGGACAGAAAATTCAAGTCTAAATAGAACTTTTTTAAAAAGTCTATGGCTGGGAAAGGGCATGGAGTGGGGGCGGTTTCATCATAAGTCCCGGTGCCCTAAGAAGGCAACTTCCAATGAGACTTCCAATGAAGATTTCAACTTCCAGTGAAAGTTGAGTGGGAAGTTACCAGAAAAAGGATCTGGCCCTGGTGAACCGAAGAAAATACAGATTGTCTGCCAAGTGAAGCCACGTTTTTCTCTTCTGATTTTCTAGCTGGCTGCCTCACTCACTGCCTTCCCTGCAATCAGCACCTCCACAACTGTGATTGGGGAGGGTGGGGGGGTTGACATGCTCTAGCCCGATGCCTCATCTCAAGTGTCAGCCTCCCAGTCTGAAAAATTGAAGTTTCAGCTCCAGAAATTGCTGTTTTCAGAAGTGACGTGGTAGGAGCACCATGCTCTTGACCGAGAAAAGAACCCCATATGAATCTCCTAGGGTAACTGTCAGGCCTTTCCAAGTTATAAAAAGCCTGGGTATTGAAACCAGATAGACCCAGGTTTGATTCCCGGTTACAGTGACCTACCTGCCGTGTCGCTGAAACCTTGGAAGCCTCAGTTTCCTCATCAGTAAGATGGGGATTCATGTTATATAGGTAAATGGAAGAACGGACACTAATCAATTCAGTATTTGGAGCATACTGAGCTATTACTGTTTTTGCTAATCATCTTTCTTATTAGTCATAGGGCCATTCTAGATTCAAAATCACGGGCTGCACATTTAAATGCAAATGAAAAGTCCAAATTAATTTGATTTTCCTTTAAACCCTTGGGCCTGGCTATAATTTTTCTTAACCCTAAGAACCTCACATCTTACAGTTCTCCTCCCCTCCCCAGTAAACACACACACACACACACACTAACTTCTGGGCATCGTTAAATTATATTTTCCAAGCCAGTTGCTAGTGGTTTTTGTTCAGTCGCTCAGTTGCATCTGACTCTTTGCAACCCCATGGACACCAGGCTTCCCTGTTCCTTCACAATCTCCCAGAGTTCGCTCAAACTCATGTCCATTGTCCAGAATTTTTTCCAGGTAAGTATTAACAGCCGCCAGTTAGTGGAAGGGCTGAAGTTAAAACTGCAAGCAAACGGTCACCTAAAAGGCAGCCCATGATTCGTTTTTGAAATGATGGCTGTGTCTCACATCTCTGTGATACTTTACCATTTAGCATGTGCCTTTGACATTCATCATAGCACATGACCCTCTCAACATCTATGCGATGGATACAATTACTAGGCAAAATGACTTGACCAGAGTCACACCGCCGGCCAGAAAGTGGGAGAACTGAGGCTCAGACCTAATTGCACTGCCTCCAAACCTGGTGCCCTTTTCACTCTACCTTTTTGCCTCCTAGCATTGTCGGAGCATTTCACAGCAGACACTTCCTCCGTGGCTGGCTGATTCTAGGGCAGATCAGCAATAACCCAGCAGGTCCCGCCAGGCCTTGCTGAGTTTTAAGATGTCGAAGCAGAAAGAGTTTGGGGGAGAGAGGCAAGTCTTCTCCCCACCACCACTCCAGGAGCCTGACACACATCCCCGTGCTCACAGATGTCACCATTAATGTCCTTTTCCCCAGAAGACTCAGGCAGGGGAGCTGGGTAAATCCATCATGGCCCCAAACATAATGTTGATGAATGATCTCATTAACCCGGCAGCCTGTCCCACGTCAACAGTGGCCCTGAGTCTTGGTGTGAAACCTCCTCTCCCTTCCCTAATGATATCCCACCCCCCACTGCCGAGTCCCCCATCCCCACATGCACCAGGCTACAAAGCCCCGTGTAATCACTACCTTCCCCATACACAAGCCTCAGAGCTGGTTAATATCAACTTCAGTCATATAGATAAAGTCACTGAGAAACGCATGGGTTAGATGAGTCATTCAAGTTCCAAGGGCCTTCAGCTCATATCTGGCTGACCCCAAAGCCTTGTTCTTGTCTCAACACAATACCAACTTTTCTAGACATTTTAGCAGCTTGCAAAGTCTTATGAAAATTTTTATCCACTCTTAATTGAAAGATAATTGCTTTACAACATTGGTTTCATTTCTACCATGCATCAACATGAATTAGCCATAGATGTACATATGCCCAGGAGCCTGGCGGGCTACAGTCCACGGGGTTGCAAAGAGTTGGATAGAACGGAAATGACTTAGCACTCACACGTCCATATACCCTCTCCCTCTTGAATGCCCCTCTCACCTACAGCTCTTTCCCCACCCCTCTAGGTTGTTACAGAGCCCAGGTTGATTTTCCTGGGTCATAGAGCAAATTTCCATTGGCTGTCTAATTTACATATGGTAGTGTATGTAGTTGCCCAACCAATCCTATGGGGTAGACATTCATTCTCACAACCAGACTTGGTAAGAAACTTGACAAGCTGGTTTAAAATTTGTGTGTAAGAATGAAACTTCCAAAATAGCAAAGGACATTTGGGGAGTTACAAAGGAGGGAGAGAGGATGACTCACCCAACCTGTTATTATGATATCTTCCAAAAGCATAGTAATAAAAGCAAGATGGTACTGGCAGGGGAAAAAAAATATGTGTATATATATATATATATATATACACACACACACACACATATATATACACACACACACACACATATATATATATGCCAATGTAATAGGGTATATAGTATAAGACAGAGAGGTTAAGAGAGAGAGAAAGAGAAATTTGACATATAATGAGGTAGATGGACTTCCCTGGTGGTCCAGTGGTTAGGACTCTGAGCTCCCTGTGCCATGGGTTCAATTCCTGGTGGAGGAACTAGATCCCACATGCCACAATTGAGAGTTTGCATGCCACACTAAAGATGGAAGATCCCATGGGGCACAACTAAGACCAGGAGCAGCCAAATAAATAAATATTTTTTAAAAAAGAAGAAGAAGTAGAATCACAAATTTGTGGGGGAAAATAATGGATTGTTTTATAAGTGTTTAGCATATTTGGCAATTATTACATGTATCATAAATTTATTTATAGAGAATACTGAATCTCTGCCACACACCATGCACAAAAACAAGCTCCAATTACATTAAAGGTAAGTCTTTCCCATTCAAACAAAAGAAAAATGTAAATAGTTTTGTGACCTCAGGCTATAGAGTGATTTCTTAGGTGAGTTCCCAAAGGCACAAACTTGGGGTGGAGATATTATTTTTTTTTCACTTTATGACAAATTTAAAGCGTATTTTCAATGAAGAGCATCATTGATGGCTGGCAGACTGGAAGAACGTATTTGCAATATCACAGAAGGAGAAAAAGTTGACAAGAAAGCATAGGATGTAGGGCCCCAACTTCTGGTATTTAGGGGAATAAAAGTGAAAGCAACAATAAGATGCCATTTTTAAATTGTTTGATATTTATTTATTCATTTGGCTCCACTGGGTTTTAATTGCAGCATGCAGGATCCTTAGTTGTGGCATGTGGGATCTAGTTCCCTAACCAGGGCTTGAACCTGAGCCCCCTGCGTTGGGAATGTGGAGTCTTAGCCACTGGACCACCAGGGAAGTTCTGAGGTGGTATTTTATACCCTTCAGATGAGCAAAAATTCTACCTAGGAAGGGTATTTTATATGAGGACATGATGAATCTTTCTGTATCAGGAATGACAGTATGAATTCTCACAGTTCCTCAAACTGGAAGAATTAGAATGCCTATGATCCAGCAAACCAAGTCTTGTATACATAATCTGGAGAAATCCTCACAAAGGTCCGTAAAGAAACACATAGGAAGATAATCAGGCCAGCCTTGCTTATGGTAGCCATGATTGGAAGAAACCTGGATGTCCATCACGGGGGGATTAGATAAATTTGGTACGAGAGACTGTGAAGCACCATGGAGCATTCAGGAGTGTGACGTAGGTTTATATATGGTAACAAGGACAGATTCCAAACTATAACACCGAGCCAATCAGTAAAAGAGGACTAAAATACAATACCATTAATGCAAAATTTCAAATACAGTTGCCCAAAGCAAAATTCGATGATACCCACATATCTAAATAAATATAGGAACAGTAGAATGGGATGTCATACAATTAGTACACAGAGTGCCTATGAATCAGGGGAAGGAGAGGAGGGTGGAGATGCTACATACAGGGATGAATAACAAAATAATCATGTCTGACTCTTTTTGACCCCATGGACTGTAGCCCACCAGGCTCCTATGTCCAAGAAATTCTCCAGGCAAGAACACTGGAGTGGGTAGCCATTCCCTTCTCTAGAGGATCTTCCCAACCCAGGGATCGAACCCAGGACTCTGGCACTGCAGGCAGATTCTTTACTGTCTGAGCCACCAGGGAAACCCAAAAATAAAAGAGGGTCAGTGCAAAATCTGATTATAACAGTATGTCATAGATCGAAAAGGCTCCAGTTCGTTGAAGTAATGAATCAAGTGATAAAAAGGAGGAAGCAGAGGATCACAGGGGAGACCAGGAAACAGGAATATTAGATCCTCATGTTCACAGCGTGCTCACTCACGTTCGATTATTTGCAACCCCACGGACAGTTAGCCCACCAGGCTCCTCTGTCCATGACATTTTCAGGCTAGAATACAAGACTGGGTTGCCATTTCCTCCTCCAGGGGATCTTCCCAACCCAGGGATCAATCAAAGCCACATCTCTTGAGTCTTCTGCATTAGTAGGTGGATTCTTTACCACCAAGTCACCTGGTAAGTCCATTAGATCCTCAACCTCCTGTAAAAAAAGAAAAGAGTGTGAAAATTGGAAGGCTTGGGGGTTGAAATAAAGGAAGAAATAAGGCAAAGGAGGAGAACTGTTTTTAGGGCAGTTTTGGAAGAGTGTCAGAGAGAATCATACGGAGGCTTGAGAGTTTATCACTCAAGCTGCACACAACAGGAGAGAGAATGCAGTGACTGTGGGCCAGGTCAGCACAGAGGGACCTGGGCTAGAATTATTCCGAGCAAAGCCACTGATAGAAAAGCCAGTGTCCTGGGAAGAAGATTAAAGAAAGCCGCTGGTGCCCACAGAGCTTTCTCCTTTGATTAAGTCAGGTCCATCCATAACTTGAAGCCCAGTCACCTCAAGTTTTTCCTGTAAGATGGACTTGGAACTCAAATGACCTTGGTTTGCCTCAATCACTTCTCAGTCCTGTCATCTTGGGCCAGCTCTCAGCCTCTCTAAGCAGATTGCAGAAAATCCCAGTTCCTATTCCAGGGAGCTATGATGCTTAAATGAGATGATACAAGCAAACATATATAATGCTTGACATGCAGAAAATGTTTGTTGAAAAAATAAGGGTAGGGCAATGGTGGAGGGTGAAGGAGGCTGCAATTTGCAATTATTATATTTGTTGTCTTAATCACAGCCCAGTTGTTCGATACTCCTAGAAACCCCCTACAACAGGCAGGAGGCAACCTGGATCCACCAATTTTCTGGCAGGTCTTGAACAATTCCCATTATACTCTTGGGGCTTAGCCTCCTCCATGGCCAATGGACTGGCTCATTCTCTCCTGCAGCCTTGCTGGGCAACCCTCAGAGTCCTGGCCGGCCAGTCAGAAGGCAGACCATGGAGCAGCCGCCTTTTCAGGGTGAAGACCATGAGGTTAAGATTTCTGCTATTATACTAGGTCAAGTGAAATGATGATAAAAATGGCATTTGCAGATGAACATCACTTCACACTGCAGACAACCTGACAACACATAGGCACTATTATTATTTAGTATTTTATTAGGATGAATCCATTCTACAGATAAAAGACTAAGGATGGGGATTGTCGGTGGGAGCTTGTCCAAAGTCACTGGTGAGCAATGTAAGAGCTGAGAAGGAAACCTGGCCCTCCAGATATTTGAAGCTCTGATCTTGTGTGCTGAATGATGTTCCTGCTGCAAAATAAAAGGGGACGGGAAGCTGAGTCTGAAGATGCAGGCGAGCACAGGCAGGTGTCTGAAAGGCTGGGGTCGGAAGGCATGCTAGCCAGGTGTTCTAAGCATTGCATATAAAACAGATAAAGAACAAGGACCTACTGTACAGCACAGGGAACTAGATTCAATAACTTGTAAAGATCTATAATCGAGAAGCACCTGAAAAGGACTGCTGCTGCTGCTAAGTCGCTGCAGTCATGTCTGACTCTGTGCGATCCCATAGACGGCAGCCCACAAGGCTCCCCCATCCCTGGGATTCACCAGGCAAGAACACTGGAGTGGGTTGCCATTTCCTTCTCCAATGCATGAAAGTGAGAAGTGAAAGTGAAGTCGCTCAGTTGTGTCTGACTCTTCGTGACCCCATGGACCCCAGGCAACCCACCAGGCTCCTCCATCCATGGGATTTTCCAGGCAAGAGTACTGGAGTGGGCTGCCATTGCCTTCTCCAGAAAAGGACTACATATATGTGTGTATGTAGTTGAATATATGTATATATATATAGTTGAATCTCTCTGCTATACACCTGAAACTAACACAACATTGTAAATCAGCTACACTTCAATAATTATTATAACTATATTATCATAATATAATACACATAGCATAATATCAGGGGCTAACTTTCACTCACCATTCATTACACACCTGGAGCTGACTTCAGGGCTTTCCATTATCCTACTCATTTTGATCTTTGATGTCAAGAGGCAGATGTTTTGGTGTCTCCATTTCACAGATCAGAAAACTGGGGTTTGGAAAGGGGTAACTGACCCAACATGAGGCAGCCTTTAAGGGGTGGTGATCCCAGCTGGCTGAATCTGGTGCTTTTACCCAATATGCCGTACTGAACAGTCATGATAGCCAATAAAGGATGTGTAGAATACCCAAAATGACCATCCGGAATGCCTCTGAGTTACAAAGAGTGTCCAGAAGAGAGAAGAAAAGAATTTACAGGAGCCAGGAGAGCAATTCTTTTACTGTGAAATTTTTACCGAGGTTAAGATTCTGTGCACTGGTCCTTCTGGGAAAAGGCGTGATGGTGTGTGTTGGGGGTGGTGAGGCTGTGTGCAAGGGGTGTGTCAGTGTGTAGGAAGAGGGAAATGTGGAGGAGAGACGAAGGCGGGATGAGAAATCTTTGAGAGAAGTGAGTGTGTAATGTGAGTGAATGGCGAATGTGTGTTTGTGGTGGGTTGTATGAGTTTGCAAACAGAGCCATGGTAAATGTGAGATGAGTGTGTCAGGGGGTAGATGAGGGGGCAGGTGACCATGTGAATAAGAAAGTGACATTTGTGATGGAGTTGGGTGGGAGAATGTAAGTGTAGGCAGAGCATGAGTGTCTACCATTGCATGGTGTGTGTGTACCGCAAGGAGATCAAACCAATCAATCTTAAAGGAAATCAATCCTGAATATTCATTGGAAGGACTGATGTTGAAGCTGAAGCTTCAATACTTTGGCCAACTGATGTGAAGAGCTGACTCATTGGAAAAGACCCTGATCCTGGGAAAGATTGAGGGCAGGAGGAGAAGGGGATGACAGAGGATGAGATGATTGGATGGCATCACCGACTCAATGGACATGAGTCTGAGCAAACTTTGGGAGATAGTGAATGACAGGGAAGCCTGGCGTGCTGCAGTCCATGGAGTCGAAAAGAGTCAGACATGACTTAGCTACTAAACAACGGCTGCCACTGCTTGTCTCTACAACTCTCCTCCTCCATCTCTGCCTCAAGAATCCCCCTCCCCCAGAGCTCAGAATCACCTGACCCACGTAACTTCCCTGATCATGCAGGGTGGATGCAACTCCTCCATCCTCCGCATCTCCAGAGCACTGTGTCACTGTGTCGACCTCATCGCTAGCCTGCTCATTTGTAACTGACAGATGTCTCTCCATCATTAACCCATGCTCTCTGTCAATGCACAGACAGTGTCGTGTTCATTTCTGCATCTACAAAACCTATCCCAGGGCCAGGCGCACAGGAGATCCTTGAAATGCTGATTTTTAGATGCAAAACACTGTCACTGCTGCTTTGAATTCTTGACTCCTAATCATGAAACAAACAGCCTGGCCATTATTCTGAGATATATCATATGAAAGGATGGTAGAGGAGTGGCAATGGGATAGGGGAGAACAGAGAGACTCTGAGGGTTTTTTCCTTCCCAAATCCCCTGCACTAATGGCAGAGAGTTTCCAAAACCATCTGATCAGCAACACAGCTGACCTAATACTACAGGACAACTTTCCTTTGATGAGGAAGAATGGCTTTTATTTCCTCTTATGAAGATCTTGTAACATAGAAACAGTTTACAGAAACTCTCCCTTGCCTGCCTTGGGGTATTATGGAGATATATTAAATAATAGAGGAGGTAAGTTTTAATGACCCACCCTTGCAGTTGTCAGCCTGTGAGGTTCCTCCCCTCTGCTGGGTGGTATCTTTATGAATATAACACGCTACTTGAGATGAGCTCTTTATAGGTTCTAGGTCATGGCCAAAACCCAAGTAATATGCTTCATTGTTGTTCATTTGCTAAATTGTGTCTGACTCTTGCAACCCCATGGACTGCAACACACCAGGCTTCCCAGCCCTTCACCATCTCCTGGAGTTTGCTCAAACTTATGTCCATTAAGTCCATGATGCCATCCAACCATTCTCATCCTCTGTCATCCCCTTCTCCTCCTGCCTTCAATCTTTCCCAGCATCAGGGTCTTTTCCAGTGAATAAGCTCTTCGTATCAGGTGGCCAAAGTATTGTAGCTTCAGCTTCAGCATCGGTCCTTCCAATGAATAGTCAGGGTTGACTTTCTTCAGGATTGATCTATTGATCTATCAATGTCAAACATGCTTTGAGATTATTTCAATTGCATGTAAAGAGAAATGCTTTGATATTTATCAGCTTTCTTTAGAAGAGAGATTTTTTGCTGGTATAACTTGATGACTATTGCCTTCTGGAAAAAAAATATTCTGGAGAGCATGCTGGAGCAGAAGTGGTGGGTGATGTTCTGAACTCTTGTGAACCCTGCCCTGGGCACTGGGAGGCTGCCCAGAATGGACCACTGCAGGTGGATCCCAGGCTCCTGGATGGGTCAGCCAATGGCCTTCCTCCCTGGGTCTCTCCATGGAAAATCACGCTGGACTGATTCCGTCCTTGGACTGAAAATCACTATTCCTCTAAAAACAGCCTCTTTTCCATGATGTTTTCCAGGGTTCCAGCAACTGCTCCCCTCCCTTGCCCTCCAGGTTTAGGAGTGGTAACCATTCTACTGGACTTCCCTGGTGGCTCAGTGGTAAAGAATCTGCCTGCCAATGCAGGAGATGCTGGTTCAATCCCTGGGCTGGGAAGATCCCCTGGAGTAGGAAATGCAACCCACTCCAGTCTTCTTGCCTGGAGAATTTCATGGACAGAGGAACCTGGAGAATTTCATGGACAGAGGAGCCTCCAGACAGGAGCCTGGAGAATTTCACGGGGTTGCAAAGAGTGGGACACAATTTAGTGACTAAACAGCAACAACCATCTTACTGTTCCTAGCTCTGGGCTACTGAACCATCCCTGTGGTTCCCTAGCGTGTGTACCTATGGCCGATTCATGTTGATGTATGGCAGAAGCCATCACGATATTAGTAAAGTAATTATCCTCCAAGTAAATTAAATAAATAGAAGAAGTCCCTTAACTAAGACTCCTGGGACATCCCCAGGATGTCCCCAACTTCTATGTGTCACCCATTTTGTCTTAGGACCCTGACTGACAGAGTGTGAAGGCAACTGCCAGATGAAGCTTTGAAACCTGGCTCCCCCACCATCATACAATTTGGAGCAAGGCATTTCATGCCTGATGCCTCAATGTCCTCAACTGCAAAACAGGAATACAATAATACCATGATGAAAAACTATCTGAGCATCAGATGAGTCCATGTAAGGAAGGTACCCAGGAAAGTCCTGGTCCTACAAAAGGAACTTAAGTCCAAGGTCCCTCCTTTTCATCCCATTTTCCCTGCTCTGGTATTTCCCCTTGTCTTGTAACAATGGGAGGCTTGGGATGATTTAAATGCTCTTGTCTGTTGCATGAGTCAGAAACAAGTAACAAAACCAAGTGATAAATTTACCTGGGCCACCGACAGCAGCCTTTTTGTGCTTGTCAATAAAATGTTTAAAATAGGACTTGATTTGCTTTCGCTTTAAAGAAGGTTATTAACTGGCTTAGATCTACCCAAGCAATAGAGATGTGTGTTGTCCCCATTACTCACCAGGTTTTTAATCAGCACGCAGGGCTCCACCAGCCGCTGTGGTGGGGACTGAAATGGTGCAGGGAGCTGTCTGGGTGACCAGAGGAGACCAGGGCTCCTTGCGGAAGACGTTGATAAATGGGAGGACTCAGCTCCAGCCCCAGTTCCTCCACAGATGGTTTGCTCATTTTAATTGCTGCCGGCCCCTAATCCTCCTCGCATTCCACCATTTCCAGTCTGCAAAAAGGGGATAGGAACTCAGGACAACGGCAGTGCCAATGCAGCAAAGGCCATGAAGAACTTCCCCTTGCCCTTAAAAGCACCAAAAATGCATTCTGTTACACCAAACCTGGAGAGCTACCACTCAGGTTCTTTCCTCTTATTTTTATTTTCCAGCAACTTTTTTTTTTTTTTTTTTGTCTGTGCTGGGTCTTCATCACTCTACAGGCTTTCCTCTAGTTGCAGTGAGCAGGGGCTACTCTCTAGGGCTTCTCATTGCGGTGCAGAGCGTGGGCTTTAGGTGCATGGGCTTCAGTATTTGTGGCACGTGGGCTCCTTGTTGCAGCTCCCGGGCTCTAGAGCACAGGCTCAATAGTTGTGGTGTACCGGCTTAGCTGCTCTGCCACACGTGGGGTCTTCCCAGATCAGGGATCTAACCTGTCTCTTGCATTGACAGCTGGATTCTTTACCACTGAATCACCAGGGAAGCTTCCCAGTAACTATTTTTTGAAAGGAAAATACAGGCAGACCTTGAAGATTTTTGAGGGCTCAGTTCCAGACCACCCCAGAAAAGAAGATATTGCAAGAAAGCAAGTCACATGAAATTTTGGTCTTTCAGAGCATTTAAAAGTGATGCTTACACTATCCTGTAGTCCATTAACTGTGCCAAGGCTTTATGTCTAAAAATAAGGATGTATTAATACATATTATAATTTTAAAATACTTGATTGCTTAAAAAATGCCTGCCATCATCTAGGACTGCGAGTCATCATCTTTTTGCAATAGTAACATCAAAGATCACTGGTCATAGATTACCATAACAGATACACTGATAATGAAAAAGTTTGAAATAGTGTATGAATTTTCAAAATGTGACCCAGAGA
This sequence comes from Cervus elaphus, assembly GCF_910594005.1. NCBI lineage: Eukaryota > Metazoa > Chordata > Mammalia > Artiodactyla > Cervidae > Cervus > Cervus elaphus. Next base: position 21,940,917 of record NC_057824.1, read on the forward strand.
TATGAAGTAAACAAGCTCTGTTGGGAAAAACAGTGCCAATAGACTCATTCGATGCAGGGTTGCCACAAAATTTAAATTTCTAAGATACTTGGTACTGGTGAATTGCAATAAAGCAGAGCACAGTGAAATGAGGTCTGATTGCATCTTGATCTTCCTCCCCTGATGTTCACATTAACAATAAAAATGGGAGGAAAGATTAGAGTCAGGTCTTTTCAGAGAAAGAAGAGAGATAAAGTTGGGATGCCTTTGCAAAGGTTGGCCCAGGATTATACCAAATTTTCTCAAACATGTCCTTCACCTAGCCCCACCCAATTCACCCTGAAAAATAGTCGATTATGTATCAGCTCTTTAGAACCATTTTCATGGAGGTGTTTTCCGCATCCTCAGGAAGTTGTGGGTTTAAGACACATTTGGACTAAATAAGATAATAATGACATCTTCATTTATTCATCCATTGTATTAAGTGACATTCCCCTTATTATGTAAATGATCACCCTGGTCTTCATGGAATTCATGATGGATAAGCTAACAGAGCAATGATGTTTCTTTATAGATTGTCTCATAAGGGAGAGTGTGATGAAAAATCTGAAGTCATATACAAGGCAACTTTTCATACACCTCTTCTACCAGCCCCCTATACCTAAATCAAGAATGTTATCAAGAGAAAGCCTGGACGTATTCCCAAACATTCCAGAAGCCACGTACAATGAACCTAGTGACAATAAGCAACCTATTTAGCCTCTTTAAATATCAACTTCCTCATCTGCACCATGAAGACAGTCTGACCAACTTCATAGACTTGCTATGAGCATTCATAGCTACATCCAAAGCCCTTCTCCTCGTGCCTGGGACAGAACAAGCAGGCAGCAAAACCAAGTCCTTTGCCGTGTATCAATTGTCTTCATCGCTATGGTCATAATCTTCATCGTTTCTATTTTAGTGGCTTCTTCACAACTTAGAACCAACCCATTAATATGAAAGAATTCCACAAATGCTCAAGGCACCTGACTTGTGCACAAGGGAGACCCACCTGCATAAATCCTAAGGATGCTACTCAACTCCTCCTGACCACACCCAAGAAAAGGCCAAAACTTGCCATTAGAGGAAATGAAGTCGACATCTCATTGGGGAAATCAATGACCGTGGAATGTTAAAGAACAAAGGAAGATGACAAACCCAGGCATGTGTGAGGACCCACCTCAAGTCCTCAGCCGCTCCAGGGGATGGAGGCATTCATCTTTCTTCCTGCATCTCAGACCCTCTGCTGACACCCCCACATGGCTCCCCTAAGAGAGGATGGCTTGCTAATTTGATCGCTCCAAGCCCTATACCTGAACCTGAGCCACGTTCCTGCTGGATGTGTGTGTTGGGCCTCAAAGGTCTACATCCTGAAGCAGATCTCCCTCTGGTTTTCCACCCACGTAGTCAGCACATCTAGACAGGATATGGCAAGCAGGGGACCTCAATGAACCTTCCTCCAGGCTTAATCCACATTCCCTGTCTAGCGTTTTACTGCCATGCACTGGGGGTGGTTTTAGGTGCTTACCCAGCTATTTGAAGAGCAGTGCTTTCTTTCCCATTTAGCTGTTGCTTTTTGCACATACCATTCTTTCCTTACTTGGGAATCCTTGAGAGAGCAAGACTGACTGTCGGGGCAGAATTGGAGCATGCCTTTGTTTGGGTTCCCCCAGAAGCAGACCCCTGAGGCAGTGAGCTGAGTGCAGGCTGTTTTACTGAAAGTTCATGGAACACTGGACAGAAAGTGGAGAAATAATACAGGGGAAGGAAAGCAACCAATAAAAGGTACATTAACAACTCAATTTCCACAGTGGGCGACTGAAGCTTAATCCACCAGGAAAACTTTGCAGAAAGGTGTAAAACGTACGCCTTACTGTCGGGGAGCTGGTTTATATCTGCACACCCACTCCCACCAGACACCGGGGGAGGGCTGCTCTCCTGGCTGTTCACTCCCTGCCTTGCTTGTGAGCAGAATGGCTTTCCAGAAAATGTCAGGAGGTAGAAAGGCACATAGTGGTAGCTCAAAGCCACTTGGTGGATCACATTGAAATGGGAAGATACAGGGGATTCAAGCATTTCCATGTCTATAGAGCATTTCCACATCTCTGGCCATCACGTCACCCTTGAACCATCAGAAGTTGCCTAGAAATTAGAACTCTTTACAAAAGTGACTCAAATGGCCAAGAGTCTGCCTGCAATGCAAAAGACCTAGGTTCAATCCCTAGGTCAGGAAGATCCCCTGGAGAGGGGAAGGACAACCCACTCCAGTATTCTTGCCTGGGGAATTCCATGGACAGAGGAGCCTGGTGGTCCACAGTCCAAGGGGTTCCATAGAGTCAGATATGACTGAGCAACTAACACTTTCACTTTTTCACATGGAGCTAAAGCCCAAGAATATCTCACCCAATTTCCCTTTGAGAATTTCCCTCCTAAAGCTTCCTGCCAGTTTTGTGGAAGGCCCTCTTCAAGGGACTGTGGGCACCGTAGAAGCCTAACTCATCAAGGTGCCTTAGCAGAGTGGTTTGTTAAGAGAACAAAGTCAAGAATCAGAGTGTTTAGGTTCAAATCTCAGCTCTGTTGCTACCTGGCTGTGCATAAACCACTTGATGATATACTCTGCACTTTCCTCATTTGTAAAATAAAGGCAATTTCATACCTACTTCTGTTACTGAGCCAAACTTGGTTCCTCTCACCCATGCAGAGGAAAACCAATCTACTGACCCCAGATTATAGTGAACTAAAGATGTGCTGTGTGCTCAGTCATGCCTGACTCTGTGCAACCCCATGGACTGTAGCCGACCAGGCTCCTCTGTCCAAGGGGCTTTCTAGGCAAGAATACTGGAGTGGGTTGCCATTTCTTCCTCCAGGGGATCTTCCTGATCCAAGGGTCTAAACCACATCTCTTGTATCTCCTTCATTGACCAGGCTGGTAAAGTAAAGTGAAGCATTTATTGCAGGTGCCAATAAAGGAGTCCAGGCAGCTAGTGTTCAAAACTCCTCAAAGACTCTCAGAGAAAGGTTTTTAAAGACGGGGTGAAGAAGGAGATTGTAGGGTGTGTCATCAGCTCAATGCACACCCTTGGCTGGTGGTGAGGTAATCAGAAGTCAATATCATTGACCATCTGGTTCCAACTGGTCTGAGGTCTACGTGCTGGTGGGCAGCATGCAGTTAACTTTTCCCAGATGGTGGGGGTTTCAGTATCTGCAAAACAGATCAAAGAACATGGCTCAGGACATTATCTATAGCCCTTGAGGAGGAACTATAGGTCCTTGACTTTGCTTAATGACTAGACTATTGTTATTTTGTCTTGCTTGGGTGTGTTCCTTTCTTTCTGCATGTTCTCAATTCTCTGATCAAATTTATTCTTTGACTAAAATTTTTCTACAGACAAAGGCAGATGGAGGATATGGAGTGGGGGGAGTCCTATTCTGGAGAGGCCCCATAGGGTCCTTCTTGGTTACATTTCCAAGGCTTGGTATGAGCCTTGGTTAATATCTTGATTAATATCAATGGCTTGGTATGAGTGGATGAATTAATATCTGTAATGTGTCTAACATCTAGTAAACATTATGTTAGTACAAAATAAAATAAATGCATCTGGAAGGAAGCCCAGTAAGTTCAAGAACCATCACAAACCATTTATTGGGCCAGGTGATGACATATATTACTTCATAGAATCTTTGCAAAATTCCTTTGAGCTAAAACTGACAGTTATGATTTTTCATGCATGGTGACTGACTCACAAAAGCCACATACTCTGCCTTATTCAAGCAACTAAGTCCCCAGCGTACCAAACACAGCACTTATGCAAACAACTAGTTTTATAAGAAGCCAATTAAATAGTACTTCCCCAATCATTCCTGCACCATGTTAAGTTTATCAATAATTCCTCAGTCAACCAGAATAATTGTATAAAGCTGATTCTCTGAATGATGAATAGGTTTGATAATAACTTCTAAGAGTCATCCTGAAATCCATTGAGGAATTGAGTCCTTCTCTAGGAACTAGCCTTGTGTCTCATGCGCGTGCGTGTTCAGTCGCGTCTGACTCTTTGTGGCCCCCTGGACTGTAGCCTGCCGGGCTCCTCTGTCCATGGACTTTTCCAGGCAAGAACAGGAGTGGGCTGTCACTTCCTCCTCTAGGATCTTCTCGACCCAAGGACTGAACCCATGTCTCCTGCATTTCAAAGGATGCTTTAATGAAATGGGGAAAGGAATGCCAGAGTTGAATGGCAGCAGCAGCACCTTGAAGATGCTTTCAAAGATGCAGGCTCATGGTTTTACTTCTCATCACATCTACTGCAGTCCAGCTTTGCCTGGAATCTAGGCACTGCCGACGAACACATCGTCTTCCCATCCAGTTTCTGGCATCCTTTGTTACCATGCTTCCTTCCTCTGACACAGTACTGATCATTTGCAGATCAGCTCTCTCTCTCTGTCCTCTGGGTGTTTTACCTTCATCAGAATTAAACTTGCCTTTTCAGACTTCCTGCTGACAGCCGAGCCAGCCCTGGCATCCACTCTGTTTACCCTGAGTTTTTAGATATGCATGGCTTTTCACTCCCAGAGCCAAAGCACCAGTGATTAGAGCTGAGCTTAATTAGACCAGATCTCTATCAGCATCTCCTCCCATATGCTTGGTGCTCAAGTACCTGCAGGCCCCTCACTTCCTCCAGCAACTCTCATGGAAGATAAATTACTTTCTTTTTTCTTCCCCTGCAAGACACTCGTTTTGGATGAGAGAGACTTTGTGGAGGAGTGAGAATGTTACTGAAAGTGGGGTTCGATTGCTCACTGCTCTGAAGCCAATACTGGAGAGACAAAGTTGGTGAAAAGGAAAGTCTGCTTTACATTGGAGGGGAGAGGGCAGTGTCCAAAGGTGGATGATCCCCTGGACAACAATCGGTGGGCAAGAACCTTTAAAGGGGAATATCAGGGGTGTGTGGGTGGAGGGAGGGGGTTACAAGCAGAAACAGCACAGTCAGCTCTGATAGTCATCTTAAAGGGGTCAGCTTTTCCTATCATTGTGAAGCTGAATTCACCGAGCATTGGATTGTTCACCCTGCAATGGTCTGATCAACATTGTCTTAATTATTTTCAGTATAGTTAATCTTCAGTTCCAGGGTCGATTGGTTCCCATTTTTTTGAGGCCAGTTCTTGGAACTGTGGCAGTCTATGTCATGGCTACAGTCTGGTCATCGCGCAGTTAAATTCTTCCACCTGGTGTGGGTTTCACAGCATCTATAAGACAGCTCAAAGGATATGGCTCAGAATATTATCTACAGCCCAAGAGGAGGAACTAAAGGTCCTTGACTGCTTAATGACTAAACTATTATTATTTTGTCCTATTTGACTATTCACCTTTGCTTCTGCATTTTCTCACTTCTCTAATTAAACTTATTCTTGGGCTAAAGTTTCTCTACAGACAAAAGGTAGACAAAGAACATGGTGGGAAGAACCAGAGGGTCCTGCTCCATTTCAGAAAGAGGCTGGGATACACATTCAGACAGATTTAAACCCTGTAATATACAGCATCTAAGCTTGGTCAAGTTGCTTGACTTCTCCGAGCTTCCAATTCCTCATCAATAGAGTGAAAAGAAAATACTCGCTAGGTATCATAAGACCCTCTGATGAAGGGGTTAAGTTAAAATATGCCTGATATTAGAGCCTGAAATGCAATAGGGCCTCACAAATAAATTCCTATTCGTCAAAAGTGCATACCTACTGTACTCCAGGCATGGGGTTACACTGAGATTACAGTGGTGAATATGGTCCCTGTCATCAAAGGCTTTGTCTCCAAGAGCGCTCCCTAAGAATAACTATTGGAGACTATTCACACATCACCATGTATCCCTGGGGTGAGAAACTAATTTTAAAGATGGTCCCTGGGGCTTCCCTGGTGGCTCAGTGGTAAAGAATCCACCTGCCAATGCAGGAGATGTGGGTTTAGTCCCTGATCCAGGAAGATCCCACGTGCCGGGGAGCAACTAAGCCCATGCAGGTTAGTCGCTCAGTGGTGTCTGACTCTTTGCGGCCCCATGGACTGTTGCTGTCAGCCTCCTCTGTCCATGGGATTCTCCAGGCCAGAATACTGGAGTGGGTAGCCATTCCCTTCTCCAGGGCATCTTCCCGACCCAGGGTTCGAACCTGGGCCTCCTACACTGCAAGCAGATTCTTTACCATCTGAGCCACCAGGGAAGCCCCAACTAATGCCAAGCACCACAGCTATTGAGCCTGAGCTCTAGGGCCTGGGAGCCACAACCACTGAAGCCGGCACACCCTAGAGTCCATGCTTCACAAGAGAAGCCACCCCAGTGAGAAGCCGCACACTGCAACTAGAGAGTAGCCCCCACTTGCCACAACTAGGGAAAAGTTCACACAGCAACAAAGATCCAACATAGTCATAAATAAAAAAATAAAGATAGTCCCCAAATCTCCCAGTTTCTCAGCCAATCTTGGCATGTTCTGAAGTCCCTCCTCTCTTGGGTACCACATTTCCCAAGATGCATTGGCATATTTCTATTGCAAAGAAAGACTAACTCGAGCTAAACATTTCCTTACTCTCTGACTCAGCCATCCCAAATCACATATACTTTGAAATTGATGCACAGTCTTCAGTCTTGATATTCGGGTGTATCTTCCCTCTCCCAAGTGATCCATTCAGACTCAGGAACGAGGTTTCTGGCTCTTACCGGACAATCTGTACTGGACATCACCCTCCCCACCCCATCCCCCAGGTATCTAATGTGAAGATCTCAACAAATCTGGAGAAATTGGATTTTCTCTCCTGGGAATTTGGAATTGGAACTTGAACTAAGACAGAACTCTGGAGGTCATACTCAGGAAAGTAGCAAAAAACTTTTTTTTCCCTCCTGCAGAGAGAGAAAAATTGATCAGATACACAGAATCACAGAAAAGAGACCAGTGAGTTTTGCTGGTTCTTGATTCTTGCTAAAAGGCTCTGATTATCTTTCAATTATCCTGCCTCCCATCACCTTTTGTTTTCTTATTCCAGTTCCAGTGGGATTGTACCAGCAGTTAAGATGACTCCTCCGACGCCCTGAGCCCTGTGAATAACTGAAGTCTTCCGCTAGGAGCCCCTCTTCAGCCATATCGCTGCATAGTCCCTCCACAGTCACCTATTCATCCAACAAACACTTGTCCAATGCTTTCTGTCAGCCTGTCTTGAATCAGGCTGGAGAAGAAGGGAACGACAGAAGATGAGATGGTTGGATGGCATCACTAACTCAATGGACATGAGTCTGAGCAAGCTCTGGGAGATGGTGAAGGACAGGGAAGCCTGGAGTGCTGCAGTCCATGGGGTCGCAGAGTCGGACACGACTAACTGAACATCAACAACAATGCAGAGATGAATAACACCCATTATCAGACCTGAAGTCACCCTCACCGGGGACATGGGGTGAGAGCAAGCTTAAGTATCTGGGACCATGAGACTGCATATAAAGTAGAAGACAATTCTAATCTATAGCTTGGTTGTGTGTGTGCGTGTGTGCATGCTAAGTTGCTCAGTCATGTCCAACTCTGCGACCCCATGGACTATAGCCTGCCAGACTCCTCTGTCCATGGGATTCTTCAGGCAAGAATACTGGGAATGGGTTGCTGTGCCCTTCTCCAGGGGATCTTCCTGACCCAGGGATCGAGCCCGCGTCTCTTATGCCTCCTGCATTGAAAGGTGAATTCTTTACCACTAGCGCCACCTGGGAAGCCCAAAACTAATCTTGGTGTGACCTAGATGGGACTCGAACCCACAATCCCCAGCTCCAGAGACTGATGCCTTATCCATTAGGCCACTGGGTCACCACTCGTAGCTTCGGGAAATTACTTTTCCTCTCAAAGCCTCAGTTTTCCCGTCTTTAAAATGGGTGTTGAAAGTATGGATTGTTGAGAAAATTCAACAGCTCAGAACAGCATCTGATACATTTAAGAAGCATTAGCTTGGGGGAGGGAGGAAAACCTTTAGGCTCTTTGGTTCTATCTCTTAAAAGAAGGGTGCCTTGGTATCCTTGTTACAAATAAATAGGATGATTGATTTTTTTCTGACCAACATTTATCACGTCTTAGACACTGTCACCACAGGAAGAAAACTGAGAATGATAACTGCAAGTTGACCAAGCACAACTGCGTGGGAAACAGCATTGTGCATCTCAGGATTGAACGCTGGTAATGAGAGGTGGCCAGGGCTCAGTTCGAAGGATGTCACGCCAAATCTCATTCTCAAGCCTGCACGCAGTTTCAGGAGGAGAAATATTGGTCCAGTCACAGCCTGACCATAATCAAAGTGTCCATGTAAGGAGGAAAAAGTAGGTGATGTAACCTAGTGAAATACTGGGAGTTTCAAAGATGGCCAAAACCTCCACTGCAAAGAGATGACAAGAAACACTGCCTGAACCGAAGGTGGAAAGTTCTGGGTTCTAAAATGAGACCTCAGAGAACTGTTGGACACACCAAGGGACAGCTGGCCTGGATGGGCAAAAAAAAAAAAAATCCTGAGTCCCAGCGCTGAAGCTGAGAAGCACCAGGAGAATCCATCCGGAGGCTGAGGAAGTCTGCAGAGGGACAGAGAAGAGCTGTGAAAATTCCTGCTGACTTTCCTGCAGCCAGGAATACATATGACAACCTGCTAGAGTTTGTTAGCATGGCCCTTAGGGTAAAATTCAGAGAAATGAAATACCTTCATTCACTACCATGTTAGTGATCATTCAGGATGGTGTGGTTTGTGAATGAACCAGGTTGCCTCCTTGGGAAACTTTTGAAATCATAATAAATACTCTGGTTTTGCTTACTCTGGGCATTTGTTGAGGTCACATTATTTCCCAGGATGTAGAGATGAAGCATGGTGTTTCCTGGTGGCTCAGATGGTAAAGAATACACCTGCAATGCAGGAAACCTGGGTTCGATCCTTCGGTTGGGAAGATCCCCTGGAGAAGGGAAAGGCTACCCACTCCAGTATTCTTGGCTGGGAAATCCCACCGACAGAGGAGCTTGAGTCCAACACTGAGCATGCACATGTGTAGTATTACTGATCCCATCTGACAGATAAGGAATTTGGGTTCAGAGAGGTTAAGTGACTAATTCAAGATCACACAGTATGAATCTATATTTGGAAAACCCAATCTCCTTGCTTTCAAAACTCCCCTTCCAGTTGGGGTATCAAATTGCTGTTGAGCAGTTTTCTTCAGAATTTTCAGTTATAACCTCCTCCTTCTTCTCTCTCTCTCTCTTTTTTTTTTCTTTTTTTGGTTTCTATTCTGGTTGAACAACCATATGACAAATTGCATATCTAATTAGGGCCGGTGAGATAAAGAGATACATGGTGATCTTTGCAGGCAGCGTCTGAGGTTAGGCCTTGCGAATATGATGAAACACCATCACTAATCAAGTTGACGAGGTCAGCCACACTCCTCCCCTTCATTCTTTTCATTCTTATTAGGATAATTTTACACTTCCTGTGCTCGGCAATTGAACAATGATTACTTTGCTAAATACTACATGAGTTTTGACAAAACAAACCCCTGAGGAATCAAAATAAGTAATTTCTATTCAGCAGAAATCATTCTCCGATTAGTCTGTGTGCCATATTATACAACCCAATTATCTCAATACACAGACATGTATAATCAGTGAAGAACACACCAATGCTAGCATCTCACGTGAGCCTGGGTTAGGCAGGCAGTGGGGTGGCAGCATTTCCAGGTAGGATCTGTTGATTTTTAGCCTGGGACCTCCAAGAAATGGGTTGTCGGGAGCACTCACATCTCCTTCCTAGCAATGCTGAAATATTTTTGGGGTGACTTTCCAGCTCCATACGTGTCACGGAGAGGTGTTTGGTTAATTGTTTAATGTTTAGATTCAGAACCCTTTCATTGGTCCTTTCCTTTGTGTTCAGTATGGTTCTGGGGATCTGAGATGCACACAATCCCTGCCCCCTGGGGTTGTGTTGGATTTCACACATGTCAGCCTGGGGCATGTAGTTCCAGGCCTGGTTTACAGTCATGGATGCCCTAATTAACCCCATCTTCTCTCCCTCTTGCAGGGCTTCTCTGGTGGCCCAGGGGTAAAGAACCCACCTGCCAATGCAGGAGACGTGGGTTCCATTCCTGGAACAGAAAGATCCCCTGAAGAAGGGAACAGCAATGCACTCCAGCATTCTTGCCTGGAAAATCCCATGGACAGGGGAGTCTGGCGGGCTACAATCCATGGGGTCACAAACAGCTGGACACGACTTAGCAACTAAACAACATCTCTTCTTCCTGCAGGTCCTGATTGATGCTTCAGCACACCATCTTCATTCATTCATTCATTCACTACACAATCTTTGTTTTTAGACCTGCTGTGCAGCATGTGGAATCTTAGCTCCCCAATCAGGGATCGAACCCATGCCCCCTGCAGTGGAAGTGCGGAGTATTAACCACTGGACTACCAGGGAAGCTGATGTTGAAGCTGAAACTCCAATACTTTGGCCACCTGAAGCAAAGAACCGACTCACTGGAAAAGATCCTGATGCTGGGAAAGACTGAAGGCAGGAGGAGAAGGGGACGACAGAGGATGAGATGGTTGGATGGCATCACCGACTCAATGGGCATGAGTTTGAGTAAACTCCAGGAGTTGGTGATGGACAGGGAGGCCTGGCATGCTGCAGTCCATGCGGTTGCAAAGAGTCAGACACAACTGAGCGACTGAACTGAACTGAAGCAAGGAAGTCCCTGCAGTCTTCACTGAGCCCTTCACGTGCCCATCCTAGAGGCAGACACGAGGGACACAGTGGTGAGCGGGGGCCACTCCCAGGCCTGCCTTTGTGGGGCCTCCAGGCTGTCAAGAGAGGTGTTGAATAATTGCATAAACACATGTACACCTGCCATTGTGTCAGGTACCAAGAAGAAGGATACTCAGTAGGGTGGGGACCTGTAGGAAGCAGATATGCCCCAGCCAGAAAGATCAGGGAAGCCTTTTCATGAGACTTGTATGTGTGCATGTGAGTGTACTCAGTCCTTTCTGACTTTTTGTGACCCCCCCTGACTGTAACCCACCAGGCTCCTCTGTCCATGGAATTTCCCAGGCAAGAATACTGGAGTGGGTTGCCATTTCTTCCTCCAGGGGATCTTCCCAAACCAAGGATAGAAACCGCATCTCCTGCATTGCAGGAGGACTCTTTACCTCTTGAGCCATCAGGGAATCACCAGACAGCATTTCCTAAAGCAAGAGTTCCAGAGAGCAGAGAGAGGTTAACGGGGTCACCGAGAGCGGAAGAAGGTACACATCAGTTACTTTCACCATGCTATAAGGGAAGAGATGCAGAAATTAAAGCTTGGAGATTTCAGGTCATTTGTCCAAGATCACACAGCATGTAACAAGGAAGCTAAGATCCAACCTCAGGTCTGGAGACAGCAAGGGGTCAGTTTCAGGTTGTGGGCTCTTTCTGATGGATATTGCTTTCTCTTTGGGGTCCCTTTGATAGCTGTCATTTGATGTTCAAAGTAAAAACAAACAAACAGAAGGAAGAAAGCAACCAAGTCTTCACAGATGGTTCCTTAGACTTAACCCAGGCTTGCACATGCCAGCATTACCTTTTGAGTCCATACCCAGGAGTAGAAATAACAAGTCACCAAGTAATCTGTGCACTGAGGGGGATTTATCCAGTGATGTCTGTGCCAACACAGGAGCAAGCACAGAGTGCTCCATGAAAAAAAAAATTGTCCAATAAATGTGGGGGAAACGGAGCAGTATAGTCTTTCCAAAGTGCCTCAGAGATCCCTGACCTTCCAAAGGCCTTGGCTTTGAGTGTGCTTCTGAGCTTTGCCAGTTCTATTTTCTAAATAAAGGCTAAGGCCAAGTTTGAGCCCCTGGGTTATTTATTAGGCAAAGCAAGGCATTCAAGGTTCCAGTCAGTGAACAAAAAGACTGCAGTGAGGAGCTGTTCCTGATTAGATGTGCTCAAAGGAAGCCTTGTAAAACAGGAGCTTGGCGCTGTAATTGAACAAGTGGCTCCAAGCAGAGCCAAGACATTAGCAGTGAAGGAGAAAGGGCATTAGCACAGCCAACATTATCTTTGCAGAAAAAGGCTCTGAGATCCCACCTGCATTTATTTCACTTGTTTATTTAGTTAGCCCTATCTCAACCCCACAAAAATCTGAATCCCTTAGAGCAATAACACAGACAAATGCAAATTTTTTAAAATCGGGGTAAATATCACAGAAGGAGCAGGAAAGCAGGAAACAGTCAAGGACAGAGTTATATACAAGATGTCCAGCAGAAATTCTGTGCACTTGCTAGAAGTGGAGTTTTTGTTGGACTTTGAGCTTCCTGGCAGCCAAAGCAAAAATAGAAAGTTTTCAGGAAATGAAAATGTGGCTGCTTGGGTGAGGTGCACATTTCCCTGATTACTGAATCCTGAGAGCAGTTTGGCCTGATGGGAGCTCTGTTTTAGGACCTCAGCCACATCCCATAATAAATACACAAACTGGTTTAATTCTAGCTTTCACATCTTACGGTGAGGTTTCTGTCAAATAGAAATTCAGCACAAGCAGTGCATGTGTGCTCATTCACTCAGTCCAATCCCTTGGGACTCTAGCCTTCTGTCCATGGAATTTTCCAGACAAGAATACTGACATGATTAGCCATTCACTTCTCCATGGGATCTTCCCAACCCAGGGATTGAACTCTCGCCTCTTGTGTCTCCTGTGTTAGCAAGCAGATTCTTTACCATTGCGCTACCCTGAGGGGCCAAAGAAAGACATGCCAAACACAAAGCTCCCTGGTCTACCTTTAGTTAGAATTTAGACTTTACAATATAGAAAGCAAGCTTCTAAAACTGGGTCATGTAAAACGCTATTCAGAGACTCCATCCAGGTTAAGACTCGTTTGGCTATTGACCTAGGATATTCATGCCACAGACGCTGACTAGTCCTCTACTAAGGATACCTGCTTATTTTGCATATTGTGTTTAGTTGCTTGGTCATGTCCTACTCTTTGCGACCCCATGGGCTGTAGCCCACCAGGCTCCTCTGTCCATGGGGATTCTCCAGCAAAGAATACTTGAATTGGTTGCCATGCCCTCCTCCAGGGGAGCTTCCCAACCCAGGGATTGAACCCAGGTCTCCTGCGTTGCAGGCGGATTCTTCACCAACTGAGCTAGCAGGGAACACACATACACACACATATATAAGTACTAGGCCTTTTTTATTTACATCCCATGCTGCACACTCAAGAGATGACTAGCCCAACAATAAAATGCTTAAGTGTCTAGTGTCTACCATTAGTAATCTCCCTGTAAGTGACTGTTATATATATCATTATTTCATTTCATCCTTAATGGTACCTGTAAGATGAATGGTAGGCCAGCCCTGCCACAGTTGGAAAAACTAAAAAGAAGGAAAGTTAAGATCATTGCCCAGCCACATCACCTGGAAGTAACAGAGCCCTAATTTCTCCATCTCCTGCGGTCCGGGCAGAACTGCCAATCACACTTCCTGAGTGTGTAACACAGGCTGGCCAACCCTTAATCCTTCCCATAGTACTGTTATTGGTTCAGGGATGGGCACATGACCTATGCTGTCAATCATATTCCCCTGGTTTGTAACACAGGCCAGTCAATCCTTAATCCCTCCCACAGCTGCTGTGATTGGCTCAGGGTTGGGCACATGATCCCAGGCAAGGCCAATCATTATCTTTGTCAGGGATAATAAGGGAAAGGCACTTCCTATTCAGTGGCTGCTGCAGCCATCTTTCCTCCCATGGAGTAATTCCTCGGGGAAGAATGATGTCAGGCTGAAACAAGGAGATATGAGAAATACGGAGTCAGAGAGAGAGTCCCAACAACATATTTGAACCACGTTCACCCTTGGACTTCTCGCTTACACAAATCTATACATTGCTTTTTGGCCAGTTTGATTTGGGCTTCTGTCACTTACAACTGTAACTGTCTTTAGTGACTATAGCAGCTGTGGTAGTCACACACATTTTGTGTGTGTGTGTGCATGCACCCGTGTGTGTGTGTGCAACAGATCTGCGGCAGAGTCACACACACGAGTGGTGATAAAGCCCATTTGTCTAAATATCAGAACCAATAGTGGAACTAGATTCAGAACCCAAGGAGAATAGTAGTAAGGGCGGAGGGGGAAAAAATATTTAAAGCAGACGCTGAAATCCCCAAAGAACTCAGTTTAGTAGCCTGGAAATGCTGACATAAGCTGAATCACAAAAGCACAAATAGCCCCACTATAATTAGTTTACCTTCCAGTTTTATCCGAATTCACCTCCTGAGGACTTTGATTATTCTGAGAGGAGTAAAGTCTCAACCACCGATGGCACCGCCGAAAGTCCCCGCAGACATCCTATTGACTTTGCTTCGTTCATTCTGAATAACCTCAGAGCGGCCTAGAAGATTGCCAGCCTTCGCTTAGAATTCCTTATGGGGCCCAGACTCTGGATCCAGGTCTTGGGGGCACCAGTCAGCAGGCTCTGAAACATTCCAGGAGCCAGGGTGTTTAATGAATGCAGAGCAGGGAGCTAGAGGGGCAGCTGTGAATGGAAGGAGGGAGAAGACGAGGGTACAAAGCAAGGCTGAATGCAGTCTATTGCTGCTATTTAATTACATCCAGTGCCTGAATCCTTTGCTGATGGAAAGGCACCAAACTAGCATGCACTCACACATTCACATGCACATAAGTACACACACACACACACACACACACACACACACACACACACCCCACAAAGAATGAAAAGGAAAAAGAAACTCCATGGCAAGCATCCACAATGCAGCTCTGATTGATTAGCTAGCAACCTCCAAAGCCAGTGATGCCAGCAACCCTAGTTTCTGAAAGCTCTCAGCTTCTCTTTCAGGAAAAAGAAGAAAGGAAAGACAGAGGAGTGCTAGCTCTCCTTTGTCTTTGAAATGGTTATGGCATAAAATGATAGGGAGATAAGAAAATGTGCTAGTCATAAATGACAGCACAGGGGAACTGGAGAAGAGTTGGTGTGTCACCAGCCATCAATGCAAATGGCACCCAGTGGAGTTGGGCCAGGCTGTGTGTGGAGGGTCTGGGCAAGAGAAGAGTCAAGATGCTCTGTTTGTCCATTACACAGTTGCTCCCAATGTTATTCCCAATGCCCCTTTCCTCCTGTGTTTTTGTTTGTTTGTTTGTTTTCTTTTACTTTTTGGCCACACCACATGGCATACCAGATCTTAGTTCCCTGACCAGGGATCAAACCCACACCCCCTGCAGTGGAAGCACAGAGTCTTCAACAGATGGACCACCAGGGAATTCCCTCCTTATATGTGCTTGTAAAAAATCCCTGTCTCATTGCCCCAGTGTCTTCATCTGTAACAGGGTGTTGGACCAGAAACCATCTAAAGAATTCTCTAACTCCAAGAACTTGTCCATTATATCTTTGAGACGGGAAAGATCTATAAAGGTCATCTGGTCTACTCTCATGTTTTCATGCTCTCAAGATTAGTGTAGTTCATTGGTTAAGGATGTAGACTTTGGTGTCAGACAGAACTGAGATAGGGTCGCATCTCTTTCAGTCCCTAGCTCTAGGTAATTAAATGAACCATCCATTTGTATTTCCTTGTCTGTAAAGTGGGGTGATAATAGAATCCCAGATCATAGAGCTATTGTGAACATTTCATAAAACAAAGCACATAAAGCTGTGAGCTCACTGCAGGCCCATGATTAGCATTTTTTAAATGTGGCTGTTGTGACCATGAGTACACTCATCTTTCATAGGAAGTGATATGGGTCCCCCAGCTGGTCAGGAAATAGAAGGGGGAGAATGTCTCCCACTTTAGCGTTTCTTATGCTCATCATTGTCATAGAGCAATGGCAAACAAGAAGGGAAATAAAATGTCTTCTATGGAAGAGGTGAAATGGCACTGCCTTCATCTCCATCCTCACCCCTGCAGCTCCACAGTGCTGGCCTTGGGACCTAAAAGAATAAATTCAGAATATATAGCTGAATTTGCAGGGCTCTGAGAATTCCCTGGGTCCTCAGAAACTTTTCCCATTGAAAGGAAAGATCTGAAATGTCACCATGAGGAGTTCCACCATCTGGGTAAAGACTCTGATCTCAATGAAAAGCCAGATATCCATGAGAGAAGAGTTGAGTTACTAGGAATGAAAAACAACCAAAGAGCAGATTTTGATTGAAGAAGGAAAACTGTGAAATATTAGAGACAGGAAATAAGTAACACATCACCAAAAGGTGAGAGTAAGAGGTAGGAATTTCAGCTTTGCCCAATTTCGCCTTTGCTAAGGATCGATACAGGGTTGAAAAGTGAAAGTTGTTCAGCCGTGTCTGACTTTTGCCACCCCATGAACTACCCAGTCCATGGGATTCTCCAGGCCAGAATACTGGAGTGGGTAGCCTTTCTCTTCTCCAGGGGATCTTCTCAACCCAGGGATCAATCCCAGGTCTCCCACATTGCAGGTGTATTCTTTACCTGCTGAGTCACTAGAGAAGCCCAAGAATACTGGAGTGGGTAGCCTATCCCTTCTCCAGCAGATCTTTTTGACCCAGGAATTGAATGGGGTCTCCTGCATTCCAGATGGATTCTTTACTAACTGAGCTATCAGGGAAGCTTGGTACAGGTTTGAAGAGAACACATAGTAGCATTTTTTTTTTTTTTTTTTTTTGGTCTTGAGTTGAAATTCAATAAATTTTCCAAGAGTTTAGAGAAACCTAATCCTATCTGCCTGAATAAGCCAAGTCATAGAATGAGTAAAAAAATAGTCTGAGGTCACATAGCAAGTTAGACAGAAGACTTACCCCTCCTAATGCTCAATCCTGGGTTCTCTGCACTAAATCAGGCCATCCCCTAACATCATCCTTCTCATAAAGAAGCAAGGGGACAAGATAGATAGTTCAAGTCCTCTGGTGTTGGCAGAGAGTTTGGACTTCAGAGTCATTCCCAAGAGCCCCCAACCCTGTAAAAACAGTTCCAAGGACATAGGCAACGCTTCCATCGATGGATCCTATGACATGAAGGTGGAGATTGCAAATTCAAGTCCTGATGGCTATGTGATCTTAGCCTCAGTGTTGTTGCTGTTTATTCACCCGTCATGCCTGACTCTTTTGACTGTAGCCTCCCAGGCTCCTCTGTCCGTGCAATTTCCCAGGCAAAAATACTGAAGTCGGTTGCCATTTCCTTCTCCAGGGAATCTTCCTGACTCCAGGGATCAAACACATGTCTCCTGCATTAGCAGGAAGGTTCTTTACCCCTGAGCCACCAGGAAGGCACTTAGCCTCATTATGAAACCTCAATTCCTTCAGCTGAGAAATAGCAGTAACAGTCCTCCTTATTTCCTAGAATTTTTAGAAGATTCATGAGATGCAACGTGAGAAATATTCTGTCAGCCTCTGATGTGCTGGATCAATGTTCATTTTTGTTTTTCCAAAATCCCTTTAGATCTGATTCTTGACCTTAGAGTAAGCCCACATTCAGCACCCGCTATTACCTTTTTCGATATTCCCCAATATCCAGTGCTCCAAAGTTCTGATTAAATGAAGAGACCCACACCTAAATGTATTTGACAAATGAATCTATTTATTTTCATTTCTATTCTGCACGATGCGTACCGGCCTGCAAGTATCTTCCCAATCATATCTTGTGAAGAATACCTGAAGGTACCTCTCTGATTGACTTCCTCAATCTATATGCAGATTTGTGCTAAGCCAGTAAATAATTTGTAACAATTTGCATTGAGTTTATGGTTTCTCTAATCCAACCCTGATCATTTGTAAATTGTTTCTATTCATGTGCAGATCAACTGTAATAAGATTGCTAATAAAAGAGTGGTTAATAAAATTTATAATGGGAAGACAAAGCATAATTTAGAGGCGGGCATTTTTGACATAAGGGCTTTTCCAGGCTGTAGGCGAAAATAGATTAATGAAATTCTGTTTTGATTTTACATTCTAAAGAATACTTCATGTGAAATGTGGTCTTGAATCCTATTTCTTCTTCCTAGCCTTGACTGCTGGTCTTGGGTGATAGGGTTTTCTCATGTCTTAAAAAACTTTTCTAATAAGGGCTCAACTCCTCAACAACTTCGTGTTAGTGGTTGGAAGGATGAGTGGTTTGCACGTATGCATCTACTCATCTCCTCAGGAAACACTATTTGGGTATCCACTGTGTTGCAGATACCATGACAAGTCATGAAATATCATTGGGACCGAACCAGGGCTATTCCATCATTAATTGGCAAACTGCTGACAATCCAGACTTTGTATGTATTGTTTGCCATTAGGTCCTTGCTGTCTAGGAAAATACCCAGTACCTAGTTACATGACCAATAAAGGTTTGTGGAATAAATAAATCAACATTCAGAAAACTAAGATCACGGCATCCAGTCCCATCACTTCATGGCAAATAGATGGGGAAACAATGGAAACCATGAGAGACTTTATTTTGGGGGGGCTCCAAAATCACTGCAGATAGTGACTGCAGCCGTGAAATTAAAAGACGCTTGCTCCTTGGAAGAAAAGCTATGACCAACCTAGACAGCATGTTAAAAAGCAGAGACGTTACTTTACCGCCAAAGATCCATCTAGTCAAAGCTATGGTTTTTCCAGTGGTCATGTATGGATATGAGAGTTGGACTGTAAAGAAAGCTGAGTGCCGAAGAATTGATGCTTTTGAACTGTGGTGTTGGAGAAGACTGTTGAGAGTCCCTTGGTCTGCAAAGAGATCTAACCAGTCCATCCTAAAGGAGATCAGTCCTGAGTGTTCATTGGAAGGACTGAGGCTGAAGCTGAAACTCCAATACTTTGGCCACCTGACGCAAAGAACTGACTCTTTTGAAAAGACCCTGATGCTGGGAAAGATTGAAGGTGGGAGGAGAAGGGGATGACAGATGATGAGATGGTTGGATGGCATCACCAACTTGATGAACATGAGTTTGAGTAAGCTCTGGGAGTTGGTGATGGACAGGGAGGCCTGGTGTGCTGCAGTCCATAGGGTCGCAAAGAGTCGGACATGATTGAGCGACTGAACTGAACTGTAAAACAGGGTGTTGGAGGATGAGATGGCTGAATGGCATCACCAATGCGATGGACTTGAACTTGGGCAAGCTCCGGGAGAGGGTGAGGGACAGAGGGGCTAGTGTGCTGCAGTACATGGGGATGCAAAGAGTCGGACACAACTGGGCGACTAAACAGCAGCAACTGGAAATATCAGGCAATAAATCATGCTGAGGCTATCCATCATCATCCCATTTGTCCATTGCTCTAGGGCTTTTGGAAGGAAGGCAAACTCCATTTGGCTGAAAGAATCATAAAATCTTGTATTAGTCACACAACATGTGTCAGGGAATTAGGTAAAACCCATACCCAATCTGACCAAAAGAGGTTTTCTTCAAGATTTCTGAACTCTCCTAAGTACTACAGCATCCCTGGAAAACTGATGCTGTGGTTTTTATTTGCAAATGAGAAATATCACGATTCATGGAAGTTGAACAACCTTCTAAGGTCACAAATAGAGAGTGGCATGTCTGTCTTAAACTGGAGCCCATGTTTGTCAAGAGCCCTTTTTCTTGAGGTGTGTTTAAGGGAATAGAGAGAGAGAAAGAAGGAAGCCCAGACATATTATTTTAACAGAGATTTCTCCATGTGGATGGAAACATTACAAGGATGCAAGATGCTGTCTTCCCAAAAAGAGTCTCTTCTGCTATTTGTTGTTGTTGTCTAGTCACCAGGCTGTATCTGACTCTTTGTGACCCCATGGACTTTAGCACCACAGGCTCCTCTGTCCATGGGATTCTCCAGGCAAGAATACTGGAGTGGATTTCCATGCCCTTGTCCAAGGGAATCTTCCCAATCCAGGGATCGAACCTGGGTCTCCTGCATTATAGGCAGATTCTTTACTGAGCCATCAGGGAAGCCCCCTTCTGCTATATTTTGAATCTATTTCTTCTTTTTTTAAACCTTTTATTTTATATTGGAGTATAGCCAATTAACAGTGTTGTGATAGCTTCAGGTCATCAGTGAAGGGAAGCAACCACACATATACATGTATCCATTCCCCCCTAAGCCCGCCTCCCATCCAGACTGCCACATAACATTGAGGAGAGTTCCCTGTGCTAGACAGCAGGTCCTTGCTTGTAATCCATTTTAAATATAGCAGTGTGTACCTGTCATTACCCAACTCCCTAACTACCCCTTCCCCCATCCTTCCCTCCTGGCAACTCTAAGTTCGTTCTCTAAGTCTGTGGGTCTCTTTCTGTTTTGTAAGTAAGTTCGTTTGTATCATTTCATTTAATAGATTGTCTTGGAAAGAGGAGGTATCAGTTATTAAACTGATAAGAACAGATACTACACTTGATGTTAGCCAAAAGGCCAAGAAGCGATTGAACCTATTTCTCCTTATTTGATCTTTTATCACCCAGTTCAAAACTTAATACCCATCCCCTACCCCAGAAAAAAACAGCCCTTCTTCTGTCTGGACCTGTCCTAGTCTCCTTTTTTTTTTTTTCTTTTAAACAAAACCAGCTCAGTTCTCCCTTTTAAATTATCCTCCATCAATTCCCAGTGGAGGAGAAATCAAAGGGCATATCCTGGGAATAGAAAGCCCTTTCCCATTGCAGACCAGACACATCAAATATTTCATGGGACGACAGCACAACCAAAAGCTATGACGTGGTCCCAAGTGGCAGCTGCCAAAGGCGTGTTGTAAGAAGATGACCTCAATTTCCCCTTCTGTCAGTCAAGCCATCTTCCCAGGCCCCATGTCTAATTCCGTGCACTACAAATTCACCCCGTTTTGCCCCTGGGGCGCTGGGAGTTGAGCCCACGGCTTCCGTAGCTGTGTTGCTCTTTCAGTGCTTTTTCTAAAATAAGGAGTGATTGAAAGTGGGAATTGCAGATCAAAAGGAGACAGTGAAATGTCATCAACATTACATAATTTGTACTATCACTTGTCAACATTGATCCCCTTAATACTATCGTTTTGACAGATGAACGAAGCAGGATTGTCGAATACTAAGAAGTGAAAGAGGGGGATAAAAAGACAACCATGTTTGATTACCCTCTGAAGTCCGAAGGATTTGAAAGTCATGACACTGGTTATTACTACGGTCTTTGGAGAGATGAACAGAAACTTAATCTATCTAATAAAATTGCCTCGGGAGATAAACTTAATCTAAACTTTCTTTCAGCTATCTCTCAGTATAATCTAATGGATTTTTCTTGGTCTCCATTGCAACACGAGACAGCTGGGGAGAAGATAGACCCACCACGTTAATTAATCCACTTCACTCTTGTCAAATGGACATGGTGCGTGGAGCAGAGGTTGGTGCTTCTGAATGTATTGGGGTCCCCTATTTAATAGAACTCAACTGATGGGACAATCACAGCCTTTCAGACCAGGGAGACTGCCAGAATGCTGGTGAATGTAGCTTGCAAAACTTTTGGAGGAGAGTGATTGGGAAATGGGTGGGCGGGATGGGAGAGGGGGAGCCGGGAATAACTAAATGCATCCTTTTAAAATTTTTATTTATTTTTAGTTTTGTGCTGAGACTTACTTCATTGCTGCACACAGGCTTTCTCTAGTTATGGCGAGCAGGGGCTTCTCTTGTTGCAGAGCCCAAGCTCTAGGGCGTGTGAGCTTCAGCAGTTGTGACGCATGGACTTAGTGGCCCTGCTGAATGTGGAATCTTCCTGGATCAAGGGTCGAACCCACGTCCCCTGCATTGGCAGGAGGATTCTTTACCACTGGGCCACCAAGGAAGCCCTTTTACATTTTTACTTATTTATTTTTTCATCCTTTTAAGAATTTCTGAGCTATTACTATAGGACTGTGGCTTGGGGCTGGGGAGAACTGACTGATCCCCATATACCAGGGGTGGTGATGGACCCTGGGGAAACAATGTGTAAATAACAGAGAGCCTGTCCTTGCAGAGATTATAGTCTGACACAGAGGCAGTTGATTTCATTTTATTTTTCTTCAATTCTAAGGCTTTCTTTTTTCATTTATTTTTATTAGTTGGAGGCTAATTACTTTACAATATTGTAGTGGTTTTTGCCATACATTGACATGAATCAGCCATGGATTTACATGTGTTCCCCATCCCAATCCCCATTCCCACCTCCCTTGATTTTAAAAGCATGTTTCCTGGTACAGACTACATGTTGATTGACACCTGGATGGAAGGACAGGTTGGAAGAAGATACTGTGTCAGGTCAAGACACTTGTGTCTCTACACCAAGAAAACAGACCTTTCCCAGGAAAAGCTTGGTCGTGCTAACTTCTCCAAGCCCTGTGAGATACATTCTTCCCCCTCTTGGATAATCAGGCCAGAAATCAAAATCAACCAGCAAAATCTGGGTCCAGCCAATGTACTTGGACCCAGAGTGTGTAGCTAGAGGACTAACCGGTCTCGGGATTTATATGGCAAGGTTTCTGCCCTTGAGTGAGGACAATTTCCATCAGCCTTTCTTCCCAGGATCCATTTCCTTCCCTGAAGGCTGAAGAGAGGTGCTTGAAAGGGAACCCAATCTTATTTTAAAGCCTACAGCCCCCACTGATAGAAATCGTGCAGGAGTGAGTGACAACCATTCATGTGCAAAGCAAGCAATTTCCCTCTCCCTCCCTGGAGAAGGGGGTCCCTGCTGCTTTCTGATGCCTTCTCTAATCTCTGTTTTTAATTTTTTTTCCCTTTCTACTGCATGCTTCATACATGGGATAATAGAATTGATATTTATGTATGCTTAACATGAGCAGACCCTTGCTCAGTGATTTGGGTCATTATGAACATATTGCCTTTTTTTTTTTTTTCTTAGCAGAAAGGATGTAGAGAGTCATCATGATTGACTCAAGTCACATCATTGATAAGTCTGCTATAAGTTAGATGAGCTTCCCAGGTGGTGCTAGTGGTAAAGAATCCACCTGCCAATGTGGGAGGTGCAAGAAATGTAAGTTCAATCCCTGGGCCAGGGGAAGATCCCCTGGAAGAGGAAATGGCAACCCACTCCAGTATTATAATAACCTTTAATGGAAAAGAATCTGATAAAGAATGTACACTTGAAGCTAACACAACACGTGCCTAAGTCCATTCATGTTGCTGCAAATGGCATTATTTCATTCTTTTTTATGGCTGAGTGATATTCCTTTGTGTATATATGCCACATCTTCTTTCTCCATTCATCTGTCAGTGGACATTTAGGCTGTTTCCATGTTTTGGCTATTGTATATAGCTCTGCTATGAACAGTGGGGTTCATGTTTGTTGTATTTTCAGTGAGTCATGTTCAACTCTTTGCAACCCCATGGACTATAGCCTAATAGCGTCCTCTGTCCATGGGATTCTCCAGGCAAGAATGCTAGGGTGGATTGCCATGACCTCCTCCAGGGGATCTTCCAAATTCAGGGATCAAACCTCCCTCTCTTATGTCTCCTGCATTGGCAGGTGGGTTCTTTATCACTAGAGCCACATGAGAAGCCCATAAGCCACCTGGAAGGCCCTTATTAAAGTACAGTTGTTTCAAATGTTGTGTTAATTTCTGCTGTGCAACAAAGTGATTCATTTTTCTTTTCTTTTTCATTTTTTATTTTTCATTTTCTTTTCCATTATGATATGATATGGAATATAGTTCAACATAGTTCCCTGTGCTGTACAGCAGGACCCTATTTTTTATCAATTCTATGTATTTTTGCTGTGGTTTAGTCACTAAGTCCTGTCTGACTCTGCAACCCCATGGACTGCTGCATGCCAGGCTTCCCTGTCCTTCACTATCTCCCTGAGTTTGCAGGTTCATGTCCATTGAGTTGGTGATGCTAACCATCTCATCCTCTGCCACCTTCTTCTCCTTTTGCTTTCAGTCCTTCCAAGCATCAGAGGCTTTTCCAATGAGTCAGCTGTCTTCACATCAGGTGGCCAAAGTATTGGAGCTTCAGCCTCAGCATCAGTCCTTCCAATGACATTTTTAAACTTTTTATTTTATATTGGAGTGTAACTGATTAACAATGTTCTGTTAGTTTCAGGTGGACAGCAAAGGGACTCAGCCATACATTACATGTATTCATTCTCCCCCAAAATCCTATGTATAATATTGATAGTTTGTATCTGCTAATCCCAAACTCCCAATCCATCCCTCCCTTCCCACCTCCCCCTTGGCAAGTTGGTTTTATCGAGCCCTTTCAAAATCTCGAATTTCACCTTCCAGTCTGTTAGCTCCCTTTCAAATACCCACTTCCTGATGTTTTTCTGCCTCGACAACCACCAGTGAACATGTTCTGTGTCTCTCAAAGATAAAAAAGAAAAAAAAAAGCTCATTCAAGACAAATATCAAAGCTCACTTTTTGCTTGGAAAGCAGCTGAATTCACTGGGCTCCCAAGATGTGTGTTTTTTTCTCAAGGGTCTGGCTGAAAAGTCGATTTGGCAACAGGGAAGAAGTGATTGCCAGACACGAGGACAATTTGGGGTAAACGTGCAAAGAGACGACCACAGGGCAAGAAACACATGAAGGAGGGGAGGAGGGCCCTGCCCGTGGAAAACGACCGCGCAAAACAGCCGTTCCAGACCAACAGACCCACAGGCAGAGGGCTTGCTGATTCATTTATTTATTTAATTGTTCCTTTCCCCCTTCAAAAAATATTTCTCATCAGCGTTATCAGTGTGGCCTCAAAATGACTTTCCTATTATTGCTTATAAACAAACCTTTATCGCAGATAGCTTGCCAGCTGAATTAAGACACTGCATTAAGCAGTATATTGCTTCTGTCTGGCAGATCAGCTGTTTGTAGGAAGATAATAATACCAAAAGCAACCACAACAATCAGCTACTGTAAATTAACTTAACTGTGTGAAATAATGCCTCCCCTATCAGATTAGCTTTCTGAATGACTTTATCCTTAAATTAAAGCTTGCCGGGGCTGAAGAGTAAATCATTTAAATGGTGCCGGGTTTTTCAGGTAATGTCTTCATATATTACTGTAATTTCAATCCACCAAGGCATGCAGATGGCTTTGGTCTCTAGCCGCTTGTCTCCAAAAAAACCCTCCCGCACTGCCATTTTGTAATTACAGTGTGGATCAGCGCCTGCCGCGGCTAGATTTCCCAGGGTGCACCAGCAGCCAAGGCAATGTATCTTAAAATTATTATTCTTGTGTGGCCCTCGTAACATAAATGTAAATCTTTTATGCTAACGCTGTCAGAGGGTGAGCTCTGGGGCTCCAAGGTGCGCTGATGTAGAAATCACCCGCCATCCATCACCTGTGGACCATTTGGGATCTGGCAAATAACTCGCCTGTGGAGGAGGGGAGAGAATTGTAAGCTGAATATTACTTGGGAGTCCGTGTGGTACCAAACAAGTCGCCGTTGCTTTTTTTTTTTTTTTGGAAGGGGAGGGTGTCCTAAAAAGCCACTTGTACGGGGGAGACTCATAGCTCACCAGTCTCTCCTGGGAGAGTGGGGAAGTTTACCACGAATATAGGTCACTGTAATATTGCAGCAATGCCTTCTCCA
Organism: Cervus elaphus; assembly: GCF_910594005.1. Lineage (NCBI taxonomy): Eukaryota > Metazoa > Chordata > Mammalia > Artiodactyla > Cervidae > Cervus > Cervus elaphus. Next base: position 21,966,414 of record NC_057824.1, read on the forward strand.
GATTCCAGTTTTGGAGAGAAGCTGGTGAGGTAGCATCTTCAGAAAGCTGCTTGGAAGTGACCTTTCTCTTTGTGCTCCTGCCCTGGGGAAGACAGTGTGAGAAGAAGTACCTCTCTCCTCCAATGAAACCAAGCTCACTGCTGCTTGGGCTTCTCATCTGTGTGTGTCCTAATCCATGCCTCCCCTCTAGGAGCATCCAGGGTTCAGTGCAAGGGACTCAGGTGAGGGATGGTCCTGCCAGTCGACATGGGAACAGGGAGACCACAGAGGCAACCGGGAGATAGGAACCCAAGTGCTCATGGGACAGAGTGAGCACTAAATCCAGAGGACCTAAAAAAGCCATCAGGGGGCTTCCCTGGTGGTCCAGTGATAAGACTCCATGCTCCCAATGTGGGGGGCCCGGGTTTGATCCCTGGTCAGGGAACTAGATCCCACATGTCATAATTAAGACTGAGTGCAGCCAAATTAAAAAAAAAAAAAGGCTGTGCCCTTGACAAAATAAACAAAACTAAAAAAGCAATCAGGAGGGACTTCCCAGTGGTCCAGTGGTTGCAAATCCACCTTTCAGCGAGGGGGAATGTGGGTTCCATCCCTGGTCAGGGAATTAGGATTCCCCATGTGGTAGAGCAACTAGGCCTGAGCCACGACCACTGAGCCCCCACACTGTAACCAAAGATCTCACATGATGCAGTGAAGACCCTGTAAACCGCAACTAACACAGACACAGCCAAATTAATTAATTTTTTTAAAAAAAAGCAATCCAGGACACACACCTGGGAGGTGAAATATTTTAAATAGCAAGGGAAAAAGAAGAAAAGAGTAGGTCATAAGACCTCAATAAATAAAAACATTAGCAGTAATGTAATAGTCATAACAATAGAGTAAGAACAATAGCAACGTAATAATAGCAAATATAATAATGATAGTAGTAATAGTAATAACAATGGAGTAATAATAATAGTGATAACAATAGTAGTTAATAGTAACAACCTGAGTAACAACAATAGCAGTATAGTAATTATAGTTATAACGACAATAATAAAATGCTATTATGATTACATAATACCATTATGATTACATAATACTCTAGCAATCAGTTCAGTTCAGTCACTTAGTCATGTTTGACTCTTTGCGACCCCGTGGACTGCAGCACGCCAGGCTTCCCTGTCCATCACCGACTCCTGGAGAATACTCAAACTCATGTCCATCGAGTCAGTGATGCCATCCAACCATCTCATCCTCCATTGCCTGCTTCTCCTCCCGCCTTCAATCTTTCCCAGCATCAGGGTTTTTTTCAAATGAGTCAGTTCTTTGCATCACGTGGCCAAAGTATTGGAGTTTCAGCTTCAGCATCAGTCCTTCCAATGAATATTCAGAACTGATTTCCTTTAGGATGGACTGGTTGATCTCCTTGCAGTCCACGGGACTCTCAAGAGTCTTCTCCAACACCACAGTTCAAAAGCATCAATTCTTTGGTGCTCAGCTTTCTTTAGAGTCCAACTCTCACATCCATACATGACTACTGGAAAAACCATAGCTTTGACTACAAGGACCTTTGTTGACAAAGTGATGTCTCTGCTTTTTAATATGTTGTCTAGATTGGTCATAGCTCTTCTTCCAGGGAGCAAGTGTCTTTTAATTTCATGGCTGCAGTCACCATCTGCAATGACTTTGGAGCCTAAGAAAATAAAGTCTCTCACTGTTTCCATTGTATCTCCATACAGTAATAATAATAGTAAGGTAATAATCATAATAACAATAGTAATAATGATAATAATAGCAGTGGTAATAGTAACAATAACCACAGTCATGGCAATCATTATCTGTCAGGCACTGTTCTAAGAGGCTTATACACTGTATGTCCTCTCTTTACCAACCCATCTTTGGGTCTTTTCTTTATAAACCAATGGGAATGATAGATGAGTAACTCAATCTGGCTTAAAGACAGGGTTCATTGTTTGATAGGCATTTAAATTGGACAGTGGAAACTGAATCTCACTCGCTATCTGGCATGAGGAGAGCAGTGATTAAATGAGTGCTGGGTTAAGTTACAGGGTGTATAGCTTGCCCAAGGCATTTCCAGGAAATATGTCCCTGATCAATCTGGTGGACCATGGCTGCAGTGGCCAAATTTCATCAACATGTGAATTCATTATCCAAGGATTTTTTTTTCCTGATTCACAAGTTTATTGATAAGAATAAAAATAATGGTTCCTTTGGCAGAAGCCAAAACAATACTGTAAAGCAATTATCCTTCAATTAAAAATACATCAATTTCTTTTAAAAGACAAAAAAATAAGTGGTTCCACCTTAGAGTGCTTTATTTGTGCCAGGCATCAACAAAGAATATTACATAAATCACCTCATTTATTCCCCACAGCAACCCTATTGGAGAGATACCATTATTGTCTTTTTTTATGAATGAGAAAGCTGGAGCACAAAGAAATTAAATTGCAGAGATGAAGCCAGAATCTGTGTCCTAGCTGTTTGAACTTCAACCCTTTTAACTGTTCATCTATGCAACCTTGGATGTAAAGAATAGCTGTTATTAATAGGGAGAAAGGGTACCAACATCTGTAGAGGGTCTCCAAAGGCCAAGTCTTACTTTAAACTCTAGTTATTATTTTAATTCAACCATCTTGAGACTCTGCCAGGAAATGGTAAGCCCCTATACTGAAATGTTTGGGGGGCATCTATTTACCCTTGTCCTCTCAGCCAAGAATCTGCCCCCATCACAGCCTCTGATATTCCCATGATGCCCTTGTATTAGTCAGCTTTGTCTAGGTTATGCTGCAGTAACAAAACACCCCTGAATCTCAATGATTTTTGAAAATAAAGGTTTATGTCTCATGTTTTGAGTTGGTAGAGGGCTGTGGCTTTGCTTCTCTGTCTGAAAGAGCAGCCATACTAGGTTATTACTGCTCTCATGACAGAGGGGAAAGAGTGATGCCAGAAGGCACTTAGAGCTTCCTCTGAGATGCCCTTCATGCCACTTCATTCACTGGCTTAAATGAAGCCAGTTGCGTGATCCAACTTCCATCAATACAGTGAAGACAAGAACCCCACAAACACCCCGGGAGGAAGGGGCTGTAGGGGATGGACAGTGAGTATTTTACAATAATGCTACCTACCCCTTAGCCCCACCTGTGAGACCTGCCACAGCTGATTAGACTACAGAAAAATATCCAATTTCTTAACAGAGGGTGACAGACTGTGAGATGATCGGTGGCATGATCAACTTAATGGACATGAGTTTGAGCAAACCCTGGGGGATGGTGAAGGACAGGGGAGCCTGGCTTGCTGCAGTCCATGGGGTCGCAAAGAATCGCACACGACTGGGCAACTGAACAACGAATATCCACTGCCCAGAGAGTTTATCTGCAGCTGAGGCCAAGGAGATCCATTCCTCAGAATTTGGAATTAGGACATCCAAAGCTGGAACTTGAAGCAGAAACTCCTGATGTAGGATGGGAGGATGTAACCAATCAAATATGCCAGCTGATGAGGAAACAGAGAACACTCATCTTCAGGACAAACAGCGTAAGACAGACACGAGGTCCAGGGAACTACGTTCAATATCCTGTGATAAACGACACTGGAAAACAATCTAAAAAGAATGTACATATGTGTAACTAAGTCACTTTGCCGTAAGCAGAAATTAACACAACACTGTAAAGAAACAATGTGAGTGTGTGTGTGTGTGTGTGTGTGTGTTAAGTCGCTTCAGTCATGACTGACTCTTTTGCAACCCTATGGGCTATATAGCCCACCAGGCTCCTCTGTCCATGGGATTCTCCAGGCAAGAATACTGGAGTGGGTTGCCATGCCCTCCTCCAGAGGATCTTCCCGACCAGGCATAGAATCCGCATCTCTTATGTCTCCTGCATTGGCAGGCAGGTTCTTCACCACTAGCGCCACCTGGGAAGCCCAAAGAAACCATACCTGAATTTTTTTTAAAAAAAGACACATGGAAAGAAATAGAAATGGGAGAGATCCTGAAGCCCCCATTTGGTCTTAACTTCCAAGAAAAGTTGCTGTGTTCACCGTGTAGGTGCATCCAGACACCTGTTGTTAATGCCCTGTCTCAATTATAATGTGCAGGCCAGGGAAGGAATGCCTTGTTTAAGATTTTTAGAGTAACAGGCTATTATTTCTAAGAAGAAGAGATCGTCCCTGGGGGCCACTGACCTGGAGAGCTTTTCCATTTTTCTCCTTCTTTTTAAAGCTTTTTTGTGACCCGAGATATCGGAGCTGCAGCGTTATATAAGAAACTCCAAGCAAAGAGATTTGAACTTGACTTGAAGTCTTTCTTTAATATTCAATAAAAAGTTGGAGATTTATTGGCCGATGGCAGAGACCAATTTCCTGTTACATGGACCAGAGAGGAGATTAAAAAAAGATTTTTAGAGCAGCGCCCATATTTCTTAAGAGAGGCGAAGAATGGAGCACACCTAATTTTGCGAATCGGGCTTCTAGCATCGTTCTTTTCTGTAGGCTGATCTGAAATTAGAAGGCTGGAACTAAAATCCTGAAGTCTCCCCACAGGGACCATTTCAATTTTCCTCTGAGTAACAACCCCGGAAGGATCGTCTTCACGACTTTAAGGTCAAGGTTGGAAGTGGCTGAGTGTGGAGAAGATTGAAGACCATGCCACAGGCTTTCAGAGAGGTACAAGGCGTGCAGCCAGAGGAGAGAGGAGTGATTTCAGCAGGCTTCTGAATTTAAAAGCTCTGCTGCAAAAATGTGGGACAGGGCTGCGGGAAATATGGCAGAAAGTACTGACAACGGGTTGGCATGAGCTATCAATTTCCAAAGGGTACCCAGCTCAGGGTCAGAGCGTCTGAGTTTGAATACTGTCTCTGGGACTCTGAGCAAGTTACTTAACCTCTCTGTTTCTCCAGCTCCTTGTCTGTAAAATATAGACACCTGTAGTACCTACCCCACAGGGTAAATGTGTAGGCAAATAAAATAATACATGCCAAGCTTGGAAACTATCCTGGCACATAAGTACTTAAAATGCTACATTATTACTATTATTATATTTTTTCCATTGGAAAGCCAGCTAAATCTGGTGTGATCCTGGCAGGCTCTGAAGTAACCTTGGTGGAATTAGGATGCAGGGAATTCAACTGGGTAAATGGTTCTGGAGTCCATGATGTACTGGGGTCTGAGCTAGGCACTGGGGAGCCACATATGAAGAAAACATGACTCTTGCACTGGAAAATAAAAAACGGTACACAGGGCTGCCAGTGGTTAAAAATCCGCCTGCCAATGCAGGGGACATGGGTTCAACCCCTGGTCCAGGAAGATCCCACATGCTGTGGGGCAACTGAGCCCCTGTGTCACAACTACTGAGCCTGTCCCCTGGAGACCATGCTCTGCAACAAGAGAAGCCACTGTAATGAGAGGCCTGCAAACTGCAACTAAAGAGGAGCCCCGACTCATTGCTATTAGAGAAATCCCGTGCGGCAATGAAGACCCAGTGCAGCCAAAAAAATAAATAAGAAATTAATTTTTTAATTTTTTAATTTAAAAACCAGTACACAGACCCAGCTGCCACACTTGAAATTATGTTTAAGGCACAGAGGTAGCCCAGGGAGTAATTAAGCCTGCTCGGGAGTGGTCTGCAAAGACACCCTAGAAGGATGATATTGGAAAAGGGTTTTGAAAGATGAATAGGAGTTTGACAAGGTGAGCAATGTGTAGAAAAATGTGAGGCAAGGTGACAGGTGAAAAGCCACGTCTGTCTGAAAGCACATCGCATGTGTATCAAGCTTCCAGCGTGCATGTGGGATTGTGACAAGAAATTGTAGGCAGAGAGGTAATCAGAGACAAGAACACGAAGGGCTCTGGATGTCATGATAAGGAGTTTGGACATCCTGCAAGCCACAGGAAAATAAGGCTGCATGTCACCTCCAGATTTCTCCACTTAGTTCCTTGACTTGTCAATTTTGCCAACCCTTCCTTGCTGCACCAGGTCACACTTTCATTCATCACACTTTAATTGGACATTTTCTGCATGTCAGGTCGAGTGCCATTTACTGGGAAGGCTTCAAAAATAAGTAAGCCCGATTCTCTGTCCTGGAAAATGCTCAAAGTTGAGTAGGAAAGGCATATAATCACAATGCAGCCTGAGAGGTCTCATGGTACAGATAATATTGCAAGAACAGAGAGGAGAAAGCCTAGACATGTTTAAAAAAATAGGGGCAAGATTAAGTGACACTCTCATGGAGTCTTGAGGCATGAGCTCTCCATCAGTTGGAGAACAAACAGCAGGGGCAACTCTCAAGGTCTCGAACTTATTAACTGTACAGAGACATGAAAAAGTTCAGGCTGGCTGAAATTATTGAGTGTGAATGTGAAGAATGCTCTCTGTTTATTGGGGTAGATCTTGTCTCTCGGAATCCCCAGGTTCCTTTAAGAACCCATTGACCAGAATTGAGTCACATGTTCATCCCTAAACCAATCATGTTAAAGGATAATGAGGTTACCTTGATTGGCTGAGATTCCATCAGGGACCATCCACTAGGAATGGAAGCCCTCTTTCCCTGAACCCATACCTGCCTAGACTTAAACCAAATGGAATCTTCTTAACAGAGAGGGAGGGTGACTATCAGGTAAGCAGCCAATGGTCTCCACCATAGGGAATAGAAGACATCTTATCCAGGGGGAATCCAGATGGAGTTTCAAAGAGCCAGAACTGCTGCCTAAAGATCATCAACATTTTGTTTTTGTGTTGTTTTTATTTTTATTTTATATTGGGGTACGGTTGATTGACAATGTTGTCTTCATCTCAGATATACAGCAAAGCGATTTAGTTATATACATGTATGTATCTATTCTTTTTCCAAATCTTATCCTATTTAGGTTATTACAGGATATTGAGCAGAGTTCTTTGTGCTAGACAGTAGGTCCTTGTTGGTTATCTATTTTAAACATAGCAGTGTGTACACATCCATCCCAGATCCCAATCTATCCCTCTCCTCCACCCTTTCCCCCTGGTAACCATAAGTTCATTCCCTAAGTCTGTGAGTCTGTGTCACTGATGAAGGTCACCAGTGTCTTGAAGTAAGGGAAGGGTGTGTGTGCTTCAGCCGCTTCAGTTGTGTCTAATTCTTTGCAACCCGATAGACTGTGACCTGCCAGGCTCCTCCTTCCATGGGATTTTTCCAGCAAGAATAATGGAATAGGTTGCCATTCCTCCTCCAGAGGACCTCTCCAATCCAGGGGTCAAACCTCCATCTCCTATGTCTCCTGCATTGCAGGTAGATTCTTTACCACTGAGTCACTGGGGAACCCAGGGAAGGGAAATACCAGCAAAGAAGTCTGAGACTGAATAGGCAATGAAGGAGGGGGAAAGTGAACAGGTGGTGGAGTCCTGGAGATGCAAAGACTTGGCAGTGTTTAGAAGAAAGGATGTAAGCAGGTCAATCCCAACAAGCTAGAGATAATTTTCAGAGGCAGGAAGTTCAGGACATTTCTCTCTTCCAAGAGGATTAGGCAGAGGGAACAAAAATAGTTGAAGACCTTGGGAGTCAGTTTTGATGGTAGAATTCCAAGTGTGGGGGCAAGTGGCTGAAAATCCTTCCAATCACAACACAGGATAGCAGTGGCCTCCCTGTAAACCTGGCTACAACTGAAGATGACTCTGAGGAACTTCTGCCCCAGAAGGTCTGGTGGCAGTGATCAGCTCTGGGGAGAACGCTTCTCTGGGAGTGAAGAGTTCTTTATCTTTCTGGAGCAGAAAGAAGGCAATCTCTTCTGGCAGTGAGGCGACAGGGTTACGATGGATTCCTCTCCCCCAGATCAGAAGGAAACTAAAGGCTATCAGCCAACCCGCTGAACACTCAATCTTCCGTCTTTATGGGTCTAGCTACAACATTATTGCAGGAGTCTTTCAGCAAGTGAAAGGGTGGTCAGCCTGAGAGAATATATGCACAGAGTCTTCCGAGTTCTAGGGACTTGGAACATGTATCTGGGCTTGGGAGGTACCATCTTGGACAGACTGACAACAGAGGGAAGCACAGTACCCACCACCAATCCTAGGCAAGACTAGTACCAACTACATCCTTCCATCCTCCATTGCTAGAGCCAATGTGTTTCCTTTTGTGCTTGTGTTAGCTGGTTAGTGGTTTTCTGTCTCCCATTTCAAGATAGTCTAGTCTGTTGTACTCTCTGACTTACTCTTTCTGAGGCTTGCTTGGTTATTTTTCATTTACAAGATGGAAACAAATAGCATCAGTCCTACCCAGCTCATAAGGTGGGTATGAAATTGTTTTTGCAACATGTGTCCTAAGGATTTAAGTTATTCCCAGATACTTGACCCTGATTATGCGGAGGGTTGCAGAGCTCTGGACCCAGCAAAGCCTTCTCTCCCTTCAGTGATGCTGATTTCTGTAGATGGCGCCACCTAGTTGCTCTGACGGAAGATCATGGAGTCATTGTTGATGCCCTTCTTTCCAAATTCCACATACAATCCCTCGTGTGTGCTCAGTTGCTCAGTCGTGTCCGACTCTTTGCAACTCCATGGACTGTGGCCCGCTAGTCTCCTCTGTCCATGAGATTTCCCAGGCAAGAATACTGCAGTGGGTTGCCATTTCCTACTCCAGGGGATCTTCCTGCCTCAGGGATCTTCCTGCATCTCCTGCATTTGCAGGTGGATTCGTCACCATCTGAGCCACCAGGGAAGCCCTGGTCCTACCCAAACATGGGAGGGACTATAGGTTGGATGTGAATATGTAGGTGAGCAAACTGTGTGTCCCAGGTCAGGAGGAAACAGACAAAATGTGTGTATAATCGAGTGATTTTGCTAGAATAGCCACATAACCAAAGTTGGGCAAGCTGCAGGCAGACTTCAGAGAGACTGAGGGTTCAGTTATAGATGACAAAAATAAAGCAACTATTGCAATACAGTGAATCACACGAATTTGTCAGTTTCCCGGTGCATTTAAAAGTTATGTTCATACTATACTGTAGTCTATTAAGTGTGCGATAGCATATATACATACTTAAATTTAAAAACACCTTATTGCTAAAAAAATATTAACCACCACTTGAGCCTTCAGCTAGTTGCACTCTTTTCAATAGTAATATCAAAGATCACTGATCGCAGATCACTATAACAAATAAAATTTTAAAAGCTGGAAATACTGAGAGAATTACCAAAATATGACACAGAGATGTGAAATAAGCAAATGCTGTTGGAAAAATGGTGACAATAGACTTGTTCAAGGCAGAGTTGGCACAAGCCATCAATTTGTAACAAATAAAAACCAACAAACAAAAACACAGTATCTCAGAAATGCAATAAAACGAGGTGTGCCTGTTAAGTCATTTATGGCTGTTGCAATTGTTTCCATGGTTTTACTTGTTTCATAAAATAGAAGATTGCTAAAGTCTTTTTAAATTAATTTTTGTTGAAGTATATTTGCTTTACCTTGTAGTTGCGGCTCACAGTCTCTAGAACATGGACTCAAGTAGTTGCGGTACACAGGCTTAGTTGCCCTGTGGCACATGGAATCTTCCCAGACCAGGGATTGAAACCATGTCCCCTGCATTGGCAGGCAGATTCTTATCCACTGTACCACCCAGGAAGTCTGGAAACACGTTTTTAATGAGAACCCACCCTTGAAAGCCATGGGGACTTGAGGGCTTGCTTGTTACCACAGCACAACCTACCTTATCCTGACTGATGCATTTCATCCATAAGTATTTTACTAGGATACCAATAGTTTCCACCTTGATTTCTAAACGTCCAGATTATCTTCCAAACCTGGAAGATGTGATGGAGATTACTGTAGTGTGATCACATCATTCTCTCTTTCCTGACTCAGGCATCCACAAACTTTTGCTGTCAAGAGCCAGATAGTAAATATTTTAGGTTTTGCCAGCCATATGGTCTCTGCCGCAACAACTCGACTCTGCTGCTATAGCGAAAGCTGCCACAGACAGTAAATAAACAAATGCAAGTGGGCCTGTGCCAGCAAACTTATTTACGAACACGGAAATTTGAATTGCATATCATCTTCATGTGTCACGAAATATTATTCTTCTTTGGACTTGTTTCAACACGTAAAACACGTGAAGGCCATTCATAGCTAATGAATCACCTGGAAGTGGGCAGGTGGCTTTGGGCCTTCAGGCTGCAATTTGCTGATCTAACTGAAGGTTCCTAAGTCCTGAGCATGGTGTTGAAAGCCCTTCACAGTTTCACCCCAATGGTTTTGTCTCACATGCGCATGTGTGTGTGTACGCGTGCACACACACACACACACACACACTCTAAACTCCAGTCTTCTTGAAGCTAACATCATTACCTGAACCCACCTTGTTCTCACTTGCCTCTAGGACTCAGCATGTGCTGGTCTTCCTGCTATGAATGCCCTTTCTCTTCTCCTAAACCAAGCAAGCTTTGACTAATCCGTCAGGTTTGAGTTCCAATATCACATTCTCTCTCTCTCTTTTTTACTAATTTATTTTTGACTGTGCTGGGTCTTCGTTGCTGTGCATGGGCTTCCTCTAGTAGCAGCGAGCAGAGGCTGCTTGATAGTTCAGTGTGAGGTCTTCTCATTGTGTTGGCTTCTCTTGTTGTGAAGCATGGGTTCTAGGGTGATGGACTCATGTCCCCTACATTGGCAGGCGGATTCTTAACCACTGAACCACCAGAAAAGTCCCAACATTTTTGTTTTGTTGGTTGAAGTATAGTTGATTTACAGTGCTTCAGATGTACAGCAAAGTGATTCAGTTTCATATATATATATATATATACATATATATATATATATATATATATATATATATATAAAATGTATTCTTTTTCAGATTCTTTTCCATTATGGGAGGGGAGAGACTTCCCAGGTGGCTCAGTGCTAAAGAATCTGCCTGCAATGCAGAAGACACAGGTTCAATCCTTGGGTTGGGAAGACCCCCTGGAGAAGGATTTCTATCCTAGGCCTTAGAAGTTACGACAAGATATTGAATATAGTTCCCAGTGCTATACAGTAGGTCCCTGCTGTTTATCTATTTTATATACAGTGAAGTGAAAGTGTTAGTCGCTCAGTAATGTCCAACTCTTTGTGACCCCTTGGACTGCAGCCCACCAGGCTCCTCTGTCCATGGAATTCTCCAGGCAAGAATACTGGAGTGTGTAGCCATTCCCTTCTCCAGGGAATCTTCCTGACCCAGGGATCGAATCCGAGTCTCCCATATTGCAGGCAGATTCTTTACTGTCTGAGCTACAAGGAAAGCCCTTTATATATAGTAGTGCGTATCTGATGATCCCAAATTCTCAGAGGAACACAGAATGTGAGCAACTAAATTGGCCTCTGGCATGGGGAAAGCTTTTATGAAGAATGTGATATTACAGGGACTTCCCTGGTGGTCCAGTGGCTAAGATTCCAGGCTCCCAATGCAAGGGGCCTGGGTTTGATCCCTGGCCAGGGAGCTGGATCCCACATGCTGCAACCGAAGATTCCACATGCCACAACTAAGACCTGACACAGTCAAATAATTAAATAAATATTTAAAGATGAATCAGATATTCAGTTCAGTCGCTCAGTCGTGTCCAACACTTTGCGACCCCATGGACTGCAGCACACCCAGCCTCCCTGACCATCACCAACTCCCAGAGCCTACTCAAACTCATGTTCTTTGGGTCAGTGATGTCCTCCAACCATCTCATCCTCTGCTGTCCCCTTCTCCTCCTCAATCTTTCCCAGCATCAGGGTCTTTCCCAATGACTCAGTTCTTCGCATCAGGTGGCCAGAGTATTGGAACTTCAGCTTCAGCATCAGTCCTTCCAATGACTATTCAGGACTGATCTCCTTTAGGATGGACTGGTTGGATCTCTTTGCAGTCCAAGGGACTCTCAAGAGTCTTCTCCAACACCACAGTTCAAAAGCATCAATTCTTCAGTGCTCAGCTTGCTTTATTGTCCAACTCTCACATCCATACATGACCACTGGAAAAACCATAGCTTTGACTAGACGGACCTTTGTTGGGAAGGTAATGTTTCTGCTTTTTAACATGCTGTCTATGTTGGTCATAACTTTTCTTCCAAGTAGCAAGCAACTTTTAATTTCATGGCTCCAGTCACCATCTGAAGTGATTTTGGAGCCCCCAAAAATAAAGTCTGTCACCATTTCCACTATTTCCCCATCTATTTGCCATGAAGTGATGGGACCAGATGCCATGATCTTAGTTTTCTGAATGTTGAGCTTTAAAGCCAACTTTTCACTCTCCTCTTTCACTTTCATCAAGAGGCTGTTTAGTTCTTCTTCACTTTCTGCCATAAGGGTGGTGTCATTTGCATATCTGAGGTTATTGGTATTTCTCCCGGCAATCTTGATTCCAGCTTGTGCTTCATCCAGCCCAGAGTTTCTCATGAAGTACTCTGCATATAAGTTAAATAAGCAAGGTGACAATATACAGCCTTGACGTACTCCTTTCCCAATTTGGAACCAGTCTGTTGTTCCATGTCCAGTTCTAACTGTTGCTTCCTGACCCTCATAAATATTTCTCAGGAGGCAGATCAGGTGGTCTGGTATTCCCATCTCTTGAAGAATTTTCCACTGTTTGTTGTGATCCACACAGTCAAAGGTTTTGGCATAGAAAACACATTTATGTTTACTATAGGGGAAAGGGGAAGAATAAATTGGGAATTTGGGATCAACAGATAATTATTACCATAAGTAAATCTGATGATCTATAATGTGATGTAATATCACATTCTTCATAAAAGCTTTCTCCATGCCAGAGGCCACTTTAGTAGCTCTCATTCTATGTTCCTCTATGTGCCTTTGCATGTGCCCTTATGGTAGAAATCAGTAGCTCTAATATTCTGAAGCAGGGCTTCTCAGCCTGAGCACCACTGGCATTTGGGGCCAAATAATTCTTTGCTGTGAGCACTATCCTATACACTGTAGGATGTTAGAAGCCTCCTAGGCCTCTATCCAGGGGCTTCCCTGGTGGCTCAGTGGTAAAGAATCTGCCTGCCAAGCAGGAGACATGGGTTCAATCCCTGGGTCAGGAAGGTCCCCTAGAGGAGGAAATAGCAACCCACTCTAGTATTTTTGTCTGGGAAATCCCATGGACAAAGGAGACTGGTGGGCTACAGTCCACAGGGTAACAAAGAGTCAGACACGACTTAGCAACTAAACAACAAGGCCTCTACCCACAAGATGACACACTCCCCTGAGATATATCAGTCAAAAATGTCTCCAGATATTGCCAAATTCCCTTTTGCCCACCCCCTCCTCCATTGAGAACCACTGCCCTAAATATTTACTTGGGCATTTAAACTCATAGTCCCTTGAGAACAAAGGCTAAATATTCTTCCTTATACTCATAAGCCCCAAGCACCCAGGCTGGCATTTAGCAGACCTTTAGTAAATATTCGATGCCTGGAAAAATGAATAAGACATTGAAAATCATGGACTCCATTAGCATTGATCTGAATAATCTTTTAAAAGATGTAATTCTAGTCATTCTGCTGGGTTTTTTTTTTTTTTTTACCTTTGCAAAAAAGGCAGTTTTGTAAAATCTGAGCCTCATAAACGGATTTTCTAGCACATGTATTGTTTTATTTATGCTGCTCTCACAAGTGCAATTAACACTGCATCTGTTTTACTAACAATTCCCTTTGTTTTATGTAGTGCTTTATATTTCTCAGAATGTGCACAGTCCTGGGCTTTTCACAATCTGCAAGTAGAGAAAGATAGCTACATATGGGTTGGGGGGAGAGACAACAAAAAATCTTCTAGAGCCATTTCCCTGTTCTCTAGCATGTCCCAAGCTAAATGTGCTCATTTGTTTACACATCCCATCTCACTTCCTGTAGATCAGAGGAGACAAGAAGAGATAATGCTCTCCAGTGAGAGCTTTGTATTTGGGGGCCTGAGGAATTTTCCCTTTAGTGATGTTTGGATGGGTCCTCCTGGAGTATCTTTCCTTTCCACAGTCAAACGTGCTTAAGTAACATCCACCTTATACCCAGTTGTACACATTTGGATCTAGAGATTGTCATACTGAGTAAAGTAAATCAGGCAGAGAAGGAGAAATATCATGACTTTGGGAAGGTCATGTACACGCTGCTATATTTAAAACTGATAACCAACAAAGACCTATTTATTGTATAGCACATGGAACTTTGCTCAATGTTATGCGCCAGCCTGGATGGGAGCGGGGTTTGGGGGGAGAATGCATGCATACTAAGTTGCTTCAGTCATGCCCGACTCTTTGCAACCTATGGACTGTGGTCCGCCAGGCTCCTCTGTCCGTGGGATTCTCCAGTCAAGAACACTGGAGTGGGTTGCCATGTCCTCCTCTAGGGGATCGTCCCAACCCAGGAACTGAACCCAGGTCTCCTGTGTCTCCTGCATTGCAGGTGGATTCTTTACCACGGAGCCACCAGGGGAAGAATGGACAAGTATATGTATGACTAAATCCCTTCACTATTCAAACTACTGTAACACTGTTAATTGACTACACCCCAATACAAAATGTTTCTAGTGTTAAAAAAAAAAATCAGTGTTTGATAGGAAAAAAAGCCTTATTTAGCTGATCAAAAATAAATAAATAAATAAAAAGACATGATACAAATGAATTTATTTACAAAACAGAAGCAGACTCACAGACTTAGAGAACAAACATATGATCGCTGGGGGATAGAAGGCGGGTAGGGATTGTCAAGAAGCTTGGGATGGACATGTACACACTGCTATATTTGAAATGGATAACCAAGAAGGACCCACCGTGTAGCACAGGGCACTCTGCTCAACGTCATATGGCAGCCTGGATGGGAGGGGAGGTTGGGAGGAGAATGAATATGCATATGTACATGTATATGTGTACATGTATATATGTATATGTAGAGCTGTAGATGTAGAGCTGAGTCCCTCTGCTGTCCATCTGAAACTGTCATAACATTGTTAATCGGCTATACCCCAATACAAAAGGAAAGGTTAAAAGCAATACAAAACCCAATAGTTAAGGTGCATCCAGTGCTCACGAGCTCTAAGGCCCGTTTGACCAAAGGAGATCAGGCTTGAAGATGTAAATATGTTCCAGTCCTTTACTGTTTCATCCCTTCTTCCCAGATGGGTCAAATGTACATCAGAACAAATCCCATTTTCCTGGTTTGGATATTAAGGAGGACAGGTGACTAGCGAGTTTTCCCTTTAGGACAATTAGGATGAACACATTTGAAGAGGGACAGAGAACAGTGGACAGGGAAGCAGCAGGGACAGTTGGGCCAGGTCACCTGGACCGCTACCCTGACCCGCCCCTTTCAGCGGGGGGCCTTGGGCCTGCTTATTTCTTGTTGCTTTTGTTTTTTTAATGTATTTTATTGAAGTACAGTTGGTTTTACAATGTTGTGTTAATTTCTGCTGTACGGCAAAGTGAGATTCAATTTTATATATATATACACATTCTTTATATATATATATACACATTCTATATATATATACACATTCTTTATATATATGTACACATTCTATACACACACACACACACACATTCTTTTTCTTTTCCATCATGGTTTGACACAGAATATTGAATATTGTTCTCTGTGCGATATAGTAGGGCCTTGTTGTTGATCCATTCTATTTATGATAGTTTTTTAGTGGATTTTATTGAAGTACAGTTGATTTACAATGTATTAATTTCTGCTGTACAGCAAAACGATTCCATTATATATATATATATATACATTCTTTATATATATGTACACATTCTGTATACATATATACACACTCTTTATATATATGTACACATTCTGTATACATATATACACACTCTTTATGTATATGTACACATTCTGTATATATATACACACATGCACATTCTTTCTGTATTCTTTCCCATCATGGTTTAACCACAGAATATTGAATGTTGCTGTGTGTGCTATGCAGTAGAACTTCGCTGTTGATGCATTCTATATATAATAGTTGGCGTCTGCTAACCCCAGATACCCAGTCCATCCCTCCCTCCCTCCCCCACCGTCTCTCCCCTTGGCAACCACAAATCTGTCCTCTGTTGGACATACGTTTTAACCTCTTCATAGACGGTTTCCTCCTTGGCAAAGAGGAATGAAAGTAGTACTAGCGTCCTAGGATTGTAATCGAGATTAAAAGATGGATACATAAAAAGCACTTAGCAAAGTGCATGGTAAACACACAATAAATGCTATTTATTATTCATAAGATTCCATGAAAACAGTCAATAAATGTTAGCTATTATTATACCAGGAGTTAAAATTGTTCTTTGGAGATCCTATGGTTCACATCTTCCCTTTAAAAGATAATAGCCCTTAATTCCTACCCCAAGAAAAAAATTTTTTTTGAATGCCCAGAGATGCTGTGACAGTCATCTTAACAGAAAAAGGGAAGGAAGATAAGGTTGATTTTTCTTGTTTTGAGGACCTTCTGTGTGCCAAGCTTTCTGCTTTAGATGTATATTGTTCCATCAGAAAATGTAAACTCGGTGAGGTCAGGGACTTTGCCTGATCCAGACGATAAAACGTGACAACACAATGGATGGAACTCACAGGACTTGGGGGAGAATAAAAATTGGGTCCCAGGCATCATGCTACTAGATACATGTCTGGAGAAAAACATGGTCTGAAAGGATACATGCTTCCAAACGTTCACCGAAGGACCGTTTACAGTAGTCAAGACATGGAAGCCACCTAAAGATCCACTGACAGGGGACTGGATGAAGAAGATGTGGGACATATATACTATGGAATGCTGTTGCTGCTGTTGTTAAGTCACTAAGTCATGCTCCACCCTTTGCGATCCCATGGACAGTAGCCCACCAGGCTCCTCTGTGCATAGGATTTCCCAGGCAAGAATACTGGAGTGGGCTGCCATTCCCTTCTTTAAGGAAATCTTCCCAACCCAGGGATTAAACCCTCCTCTTCTGCATTGGCAGGCAGGTTCTTTACTGCTGAACCACCAGGGAAGCCCACAATGGAATATTACTCAGCCATTAAAAAGGATAAAATAATGCCATTTGCAGCAACATGGATGGACCTAGAGAGTGTCCTACTGAGTGAAGGAAGTCATCCCTTACCAGCAGAATCTAAGAAGAAATTACACAAATGAACTTGTTTACAAAACAAACACAGATTCACGGACTTAGAGAATGAACTGATGGTTGCCAGGGAGGATGGGAGGAAGGGATAATTAGGGAGTTTGGAATGGACATATATACATTAGTGTATTTAAAAAGGGCAGCCAATGAGGACCTACTGTATCAACTCAGTGTTAGATGGCAGCCTGGATGGGAGGGGGGTTTGGGGGAGAATGGATACATGTATACATAGGGCTGAGTCCCTTCGCTTTCCACCTGAAACTATCACAACACTGTTAGTCAGTTATACTCCAATATAAAATTAAAAGATACGAAATTAATAAATAAAATCTGGGTCCCAGGGCTGAAGCCCTCACAGAGATGGCTACTGAGTCAAGTCTCAAAGAAAAAAGTAGGTGAGAGAGAAAATGACTGTGTGCACACTCTACTCTATTTTGCCTCTTTTTTTTTTTTTCCATGCCTGAGTCACCAAACCCTCCCTCTTCCCATACCCTGGGGTAATATATGTGCAGGACACAAACATTAACACCAGAGACCATTTTTTATGGTCTTTTCCTCTGCACTGAGGGGGGAATATATTTTTTGCAAGCCTTAACGAAAGCTTGATTCCAAGCCTTGATGAAGCATTACTCTTTCTTCCATGAGTAACCTGTTTGGATGACCCTCCCCTAGAGATGAAGCCATGTCTGAATACAATGATTGCCATCTTCTAAATTTAACCGACCGAGTAGATGCATTACTCGCGAGCAAGAAAGAGCCTTTCCCGTCCTCACTTGGAGAAGTGGGATGTTTATGACCTGTTTATAGAAGTCTGCATAAAATATAGCTTCAGAGTCTTATCTGTGAGTAGGCTACCTGGAGTCAAGTGTGTCTTTTAAAATATGAGGCATCACTTGCAAGAATGCTTTCTTGGTCTCTTTCCCCCCAACCTTTGGCCTCCTCGAATCCATAAATAACATAAATAACTACGTGAGGCTATGGCTTGACCACTACTTCCGTCGTGCCCTCACCTGTATGAGATGTCCTCCCTGGTGGATTTTTGTTAGGAAACAAAATACAACTTTTATTGAGATCAATAAAAGATTAAGGTGACAAAGTGATTTATTGACTATAGAGGAGGCTCATTTTTCCCCTCACAGCTGCAACAGCTACCAGAAAGGATATTTTTTTGTTGTTGTTGTTGTTGTTTTACCCTGGGTCTTTAGGAAAGTTGGGAGAAGCCAGGGCTCATTTGTCAAATCAAAAGAGAATGATTCAAAACTATATGGAAACAGACAAAGAACACACACATGAGCCAAAGTTGGCCTTTCATGGGTTCCTTTGCTGAAATACCAGGTCAGAGAGGATGGAGAGAGAGAGGAAATACACAGGTGTGATGTAGACTGAAGCTCAGCCGGGTGAGAGGAGCAGTGGGTCAGAACCTTAGGCTGAGGTCGAAGCAAAGAAAAAACGCACAGTGGGAGACAAGACAGTAGACCAAAAGCACGGAATCTGTTGTTAGCCATGGTTGGGCGCAACCTAGAAATCTAGAAAGAGCATGACCTCAGGAAGAGACGATCTCCCCCAACACTTCATTTGAACCAGACTCTTCAGATATGCAAGCACCTCAGTGTTCTGTACCCCCAGCCCCTTTCCCATGCTGTTCCTCCTGCTGGCAACGTCCCACCATCCAACCCCCTTCCTTTCTTGAAAACCCATGTACTCAGCCTTCAAAGCAAACTGAAATACCTCCCCTTCTGCTCTAATCCCTCCCAAATGGAATGAGTCTCTCTCTATAATGTCTGATGAGGATAAATGCCAGAAACCCTCATGCGTGGGAGCCCCTATTATCCACTAGCCATCACACAGAGCCTTACACTTGCTAAAGATGCTCAGGCAGCCAAGGAACTGTGGGAGTTTCTTTTTAGGCCTACATCGCCTGAGCCTCACATGTGCTTGGTATTTAGTAAATATCTTTTTAACAAATGAATATATGATTTAATTAAATCCTCAGACCAGTCCAGAAGGAACAGATATTATTGTCCCCATTTTTGTAGCTGTTGTTCAGTTACTAAGTGTCTGACTCTTTGCAACCCCATGGACTGCAGGACACCAAGCTTCCCTGTCCTTCACTGTCTCCCAGAGTTTGCTCAAACTCATGTCCATTGAGTCAGTGATGTCATCCATCCATCTCATCCTCTGTCACCCCCTTCTCCTCCTGCTCCCAATCTTTCTCATCATCAGGGTCTTTTCCAATGAGTCAGCTCTTCGAATGAAGTGGCCAAAGTACTGGAGCTTCAGTTTCAGCATCAGTCCTTCCAGTGAATATTCGGGGTTGATTTCCTTTAGGATGGACTGATTTGATCCTCATTTTGCAGAAAGGGAAACTAACACCCAGAACTGCACCCAAAGCTTAAGCATGGCTGACATTTCACGTCTCTCTCCTCTGTCTGTTGCTCCGGGAAGTAGCTCTACTAACCACTCCCCACCCCACCCCCAAAATCCAATAGCACAAGGGCAGGAAGAATAAGCTCTGAGACCATAGACAAAGTCAAAATTAGAGATGTTTACAGTACAGAAGATAATCCTGACTTCAGGGCTACTTTTAAAGAAAATTAGGTCTAACACTACTGTTAACGGAAAAACATCCTATGAAGTTCTCTGCCATGGGTGATCTCTGAGACTCATGGCACCTTCTTAAGGTGGAGAACAGGGTGGGGGGTTAGGGATGGGCTTCCAGTTTAATGGTCTTCATGAGCTCTCCATTAACCATATAATGAGCTGATTTTTTAACTTATTGAAGTATTGTTGGTTTACAATATTGTGCTAATTTCTGCTGTGCAGCAAAGTAATTCAGCTATACAATACATATATGTGTATTCTCTTTAATATTTTTCCATTATGATTAATGACAGGACACTGAATACAGTTCCCTCTGCTTCGCAGTAGGACCTTGCTGTTTATACATTCTGTTTATCATAATTTGCTTCTGCTAATCCCAAACTCCCAATCCATCCTTCCCTCACCCCACCCCCAGGGGCACCCACAAGTCTGTTCTCCACTTCTGTGAGTCTGTTTCATAGATAAGTTCATTTGTGTCATGTTTTAGATTCTACATATAAGTGATATCATATGGGAAGTGTTTGTCTTTGTCTGACTTACTGAGTATGATCATCTCTAGGTCCATCCATGTTGCTGTAAATAGTGTTGCCTCTATAATGAGTCAATTTTAAATTCTGACACTAAGAAACCCAAGGAGTTCCCTGGCAGTCCAGTGGTTAAGACACCACACTTCTTTTTTTTTTTTTTTTTTTTCGTTGGACGCTAATCACTTTACAATATCGTAGTGGTTTTTGCCATACATTGACATGAATCAGCCATGGATCCACACGTGTTCCCCATCCTGATCCCCCCTCCCGCCCTGCTCCCCATCCCACCCTTCCAGGTCTTCCCAGTGCACCAGCCCTGAGCATTTGTCTCATGCATCCAACCTGGGCTGGTAATCTGTTTCACCCTTGATAGTAAACTTGTTTCAATGCTCTTCTCTCAGAACATCCCACCCTTGCCTTCTCCCACAGAGTTCAAAAGTCTGTTCTGTACATCTGTGTCTCTTTTTCTATTTTGCACATAAGGTTATAGTTACCATCTTTTTAAATTCCATATATATGCGTTAGTATACTGTATTGGTCTTTATCTTTCTGGCTTACTTCACTCTGTATAATGGGCTCCAGTTTCATCCATCTCATTAGAACTGATTCAAATGAATTCTTTTTAATGGCTGAGTAATATTCCATTGTGTATATGTACCATAGCTTCCTTATCCATTCATCTACTGATGAGCATCTAGGTTGCTTCCATGTCCTGGCAATTATAAACAGTGCTGCGATGAACATTGGGGTGCACGTGTCTCCTTCAGATCTGGTTTCCTCAGAAAACACCACACTTCTACTGCAGGGGACAGGGGTTTGATCTCTGGTCAGGGAACTAGATCCCACAGGAAAAAAACAGAAAAAAAGAAACCCAGCAGCATTGCTATCCTCTGGATCAGAATTCCTATGAACACCGCTCTAGAGGAAGCTGAGTTTGCCAAGCATTGATTTTTTTTCTTTAAATAATCCAGCACAATTTCACTTCTAGGAATCCATCCCACAGATACAGTAGCATTTTTGAGAAGTGATGTAATCACTGCTTTATTTATTATAGCCAAGTCTGCGAGAGCAAAGTTTTGGGAACTACCCAAAAGCCCATCACTAGGGGACTGTGAAAGAATATATGCATGCTCAGACAATTACATAATAGGCAGGCATTTAAAGAGATGAAAGTGATTCTTCATGTCCTGCTGTGAGAGGATTGCCAAGATATTAAGTAGAGAAGGATGAAAACAGCCTATATATGATGCTGTAACAGATCTAGATACATAAGTAGATGTCAAAGTAGAGATGACAGAGTCAGGGACACAGATAAGGATAAGGCTGAAGAGAAACAGAGATAGAGACACACAGACACACAGAGGGATGTTTGTGTAGAATATCTCTGGAAAGATTCAGGATACAGGATAATCAGCCATTGCAGTTGCTTCCGAGGAGTGAAAAATACATCTCTAAAGAGCACTAGTAAGGAAGAAAGTTTTCCCTCCTGTATCCTTTTAATTCTGTGCTACATACCTATGTTGTCATATACATGTCACTCAGCAAAGACAGACTAAGTGCCTATTATGTGCCAAGTACATGGAAATAATCAACAGTAATCCCTAAGCCCTGCTAGCACCAAGATAGAAAATGAACATGACAAATAAATTAAATATGTCATCACATATGCCAGTCACATGTGCTAAGGAGAAGAAAAGTAAACAAAAGTGGTAAGGAGTTGAAACTTGAGGGCCAGTTACTGTTAAGTAGAGAAAGTGGCGAGGGTGGGGGGGATGGTCTATCCAGGAAGACCTGGGACCATGATGTGATGGATCATGTTCCAGGGATGTTTGAGGATGAGTGAGACCCATGTGGCTGGAGCAAGCCGGGGCAGGGCAATGACTACTGAGGTCAGAAGGGTGACCATGGGTCAGACCACTTGGGTCTTGCAGGAGGAATTTTGGCTTTTATTTTGGGTGAAATGGGAGCCATGAAAGGCTTGCAGGACAGAAGTGATGTGACCAGACTTAATGCTTTAGTATCAGTACTCACTGTGGCTTCTGTGTGGAGAATGGACAATAAGGGAGTGGGGGGGATGCCAGAACCACGATGACCAGCTCAGCAGCTGTTGCAATACCCAGAGGAAGGATGATGCTGGTGCCCAGCAAGGGGGTAGCTGTGGGGGGAGAGGAGTTCTTGGATTCTGGATGTATCTTTTTTTGATTTTTATTGGAGCATAGTGTTGGGCTTCCCTAGTGGCTCAGATGGTAAAGAATCTGCCTGCAATGCAGGAGACCCAGGTTCAATCCCTGGGTTGGGAAGATCCCCTTGAGAACAATATGATAACCCACTCCAACATTTTTGCCTGGAGAATTCCATGGACAGAGGAGCCTGGCGGGCTACACCCCATGGGGTCACAGAGAGTCGGACACTACTGAGCCACTAGTTGCTTTCCAATGTTGTGTTAGTTTTTTCTATACAGCAAAATGAATCAGCCAGACATCCACATATATCCCCTCTCTTTTGGATTTCCTTCGCATTTAGGACACCGAAGAGCACTGAGCAGAGTTCCCCGAGCTATACAGTGGGTTCTCGTTAGTTATCCATTTCATGCATGATATCAATAGCTCTGGGTGTATCTTGAAGGTAGAGCTCACAGGATTCAATAACATACCAGATGGGAGATGTTAGAAAAAACAGGAGCCAAAGATGATACTGAAATTCTGGACCTGGACTTCAGGACACGGTGGGAGCAGAAGCGAGAGAGAGACAGAGAGGGAAAGAGACAGAAGGAGGGAGGGAGAGAGGGAGAGAAAGAATGAATGGGTAAACCGACAGCCAATCTGGGAGAATGGGGAGGCGTCTGAGAAGAGAGTGCTTCAATGGGCCGGCAGCCCAAACACTACCCGAAGCTATGAGACAGTTCTCAGAGTCACTGGTCCCAGGCAAGTCCAGCTACAACCCAGGAGCTCAGTCAGATTGCAGTCTCTCTAACTCCCAAGAGGTTAAGGATATGGGCTCCGAGTCTAACATGTCTGGGTTCTTTACCTAGATCTACCACTTCCTAGCTGTGTAACCTCAGACAGATTACCCAACCTCTCTTGATATCCCTTTTCCTGCTGCTAAGTGGAGGAAATAATGCTATCTGCTTCCTTAAGTTTTGGTCCATGGGAAGTAGTTTAACTCATGTAAAGGGTTGAGCATCACATCTGACTCAGCATGACAGCTCAGTTAATACCAGTCGCTTCTAGGAAAATGGGAAATGTTTTACGTGGGTCGTGTGTTGAACTTTTGGGTTGAAAGAAGTAATGGGTGGAAAACCCTAGACCTTCATACTCTATACAGTATCACATAAACGTAAATGGTCATCAGTGATGGTGATGATAGTGGTGATAATCGTGATGATGGTGGTGGTGACGATGGTGCTGGTGATGATGGTGATGATGGTGGTGGTGATGATGGGGATGGTGAGATGGGGATGGTGATGATGGTGGTGGTGATGGTGATGATAGTGATAATTACTGGTGTCACCATCTTCTGAACTCTTGATAACATAATAGGATGGGAGGGTTAAATCCTTCTTGGGGGCTAAAAGGGGGAAACCAGGGTATAGCAGAAGACAGGCTGGTTAACAAAGAGACAGGAATTTGGCCAACTGAAGGGATAGAGCTGTTTATCCTGGATACAAGGAGATTTCAGAGCAGGGAGCCACTCGGAGTTGGCAGAAGAATGGATTGTTTCAGCCCCCTCCAAACACCTTCCTCCATGGGGTCTAGTGAAGGTGTTTCAGAGGCACCTGCGTGCAGGCCTTGTTAGCAGCAGAAAGAAAGGAGGCATTGATTTCAACACGGGTCATTCTGCCCCATTAGCGTGTTTTCAGCACACGGCTGCACAGAGCAGAGGGTGGGAGCCGTTCCGAGCGACCCGGCAGGCCAAGCCTCCGACATGTCATGAGGATGGCTGCCTGGCACCATAAACGTGCAAGCCCATCATTTTCCCCAGGCTTGAAAATGACCAGTCTGCTTCCATCCACAGACAAACAGGGCTGGTACAAAGAGGGAAAGGATCCACGTGACATGGACGTGCACACACAAAACCCACACAGCGAAAGAGACCCTGGGGACAGCTGATCACAGGTGCAAATTGACGAGCAGGCACAGAGAGACCCTAAGACACGCAGTGAGACATACGGACAGCAAAACACCACGCTAAATGCATCCACAGTGAAACCCATACACACACACAGGAGATGATAGAGAACAAAAATATACAAAAATGCAAAGGCCAACAAACACAGTGAGAGATACAAGAGGCAGACACACAGAGGCCCATGTATATACGTTTGCATGGATGCATGCATCCATGCACAAGTATGCGTCATATAGTGCCATGATTAAAAACTAAACCTCAACTAGAAATCAGTGCGGAAAGAGTGAAAAAGAATGATGGTGAGAATTCTACGAGTTCCCGTGTTCAAAGAGGGGGGATTGCTCTACCCTCTCCCCGGCATGGATCCTGTGTGACTCTCTATCCGCTGTAGTTTGCTCTGCACGTTCGCAGTTCTGATTTAGATGATAGATAGAAACCATTTATACAGTTAAACACGGTAGGGGTCTAAACGCTGTTCCCTGCAGAACACCAGATGTGAATAGATGAACATTTGATTGTCCTCACGCCTGTTTCTGACAAGCTAACAGATAAGAAACCATCCCACTGAATTCCCAGAAAACCGGAGACCGCAAATACAGATAGCAGCACGCAGGAAGAACTAGGATGTATTAAGGCAGATTTCTAAATATTAAAGAGATGGCAGCTGGCCGGGCTTCCCTCAGCAGACTTTGTAGGCGGGATATCAGTTGATAACCAAGATGAATGAGCAGAGCGTAGACTGGGGAGTTTGCAGAGCCTCGGAATGACCTCATGCCAGCAGTAAACAGGTGTCGTGTGCACGTCTGGACACGGGGGTATTTTGAAGTGGGGAGGTCTCACTGTCTGAAATTGTTTTTTCTAATAGCTGCCTGAAATTCCACCAGGAAGTTTTCCAAGTTCTTTGTTGCAATATAAATGCAAACATGAAAAGAGGTCCAAACATCACTAGTCATTGGGGAAAGGCAAACCCAAACCACAAGGATGTGGAGAAATTTGAACCCCTGTGTGTGGCTGCTGGGAATGTAATATGATGCAGCTGCTGTGGAAAATGGCACGGTGGTTCCTCAAAAAAAAATCCCACATAGAAATTACCGTAGAATCCAACAATTCTACTCCTGGGTATATACCGAAAAGAAGTGAAAGCAGGGACTCAAATATTTGTATACCCATGATGGCAGCATTATTCATAATAACCAAAAGGTGGAAGTAACCCATGTCCATCAACAGATGAATGGATAAATCAAATGTGGTCTCTACATACAACGGGGTATCATTTGGGTTAAAAACAGAAGGGAATTTCGACCCACGCTACCACAGGGATGAATCTTGACACTATGCTGAGGGAAAGAAGACAATCAATAAAGGATAACTATTGTATGATTCCACTTATATGAGGCACCTGGAGTGGTCTGACTGAGAGACAGAGGGTAAAAGGGTGGTTGCCAGGAGCTGGACATGTGGGATGGGACATTTGCTTAATGAATACAGAGTTTCAGTTTGAGACTATGAAAAGTGTTCTGGAAATGGATGGTGTTGATGTTTGCACAGCAACATGAACATACTTAAAGCCACAGAACTTACATTATTAAATAGTTATTATAGTAAATTGTAGTCTCCCAGATGGAGCTAGTGGTGAAGAATTTGCCTGCCAATGCAGGAGATGCCAGTTCAATCCCTGGGTTGGGAAGATCCTCTGGAAGAGGAAATGGCAACCCACTCCAGTATTCTTGCCTGGAGAATCCCACAGAAAGAGGAGGCTTGCAGGCTACAGTCCATGAGGTCACCAACAGTTGGACATGACTAAGCTCCTGAGCACATGTACACATAGTAAATTTCATGTTGTGTGTATTTTACTACAATAGGACATCTATATTGCATTATGGGCTGATGTGTGAAAACATGTCTAATCAGTGGGATCATAAAGGTTAGTTCGCAGCCAACAGAAAGCAAGATCTCCTAGAAAGGAAGGAGGAAGCTTTCAGACACATAATCCCAGAGAAATATCCCAAATGATAGAGGGTATCTGAATGTCACAGTGGCTCCTGTCAACATACCTCCTCTTCTCATCAAAGACTGTCCTATGTCCCAATGCCTACCAGTCATCCTCACCTGAGCAAGGCAGCTGAGCCCGTAATTAAGGCTGTTCTGTTTCCACTGGTTTATCCCAACAAGATCCTAAATTGAGAGGGAGCAAAGGAAGAAAATAGGCAACTCAAGATAGCCCGGATGTCTAAATATTCTAAAGACATTCTTAGGAATCAATGACACATTGTGCTTCTTTTGTTTTGGGCACATGGCCCCTACACTGAGGGTTTTATGTATATTATGTGTACTTGCAGCAGCAGCTACAGAAGTCACCATCTCTGTTTTGCAGAAAATGATACCAAAACAGAAGCCATTTTTTTTTTAAAAAATTTGTCTCCAATCTCACAGCTGGTAAGTGGTAGAACCAGGATTCAAACCCAGAAAGCTCACTTCCAAAACTCCAAAGCCTGTGAATGGCAACCCGCTCTAGTATCCTTGCCTAGAAAATCCCATGGTCAGAGGAGCCTAGAGTTGTCTAAGTCATAGAGACAGATAGATGGGTTTCCTGCACTGAAGGCAGATTCTTTTTCACCCGAGCCACCAGGGAAGCCCCTTTATTCCCGCTACTGATTCCCAACAAGAGGGGGCACTTCATGAGATAAATCTAGCATCTGTAGAGGACTTGTCTGGTGGTCCAGTGATTAAGACTTTGCCTTCCAATGCAGAGGGTGCAGGTTCAATCCCTAGTCAGGGAACTAAGATTCCACATGCCTCACAGCCAAAAAACCATAACATAAAACAGAAACGATATTGTAGCAAATTCAATAAAGACTTTAAAAATGGTCTACATTAAAAAAATCTAGCATTGATAAAAACCTATATAATTATTTAGGACTTCCTAAATAATTGGGACCAGATATGGACTTCCCAGGTGGCTCATTGATAAAAGAATCCACCTGCCAATTCAGGAGACACAGGAGATGCTGGTCTGATCCCTGGGTCGGGAAGATCCCATGGAGGAGGAAATGGCAACCCGATCCAGTATTCTTGCCTAGAGAATCCATGGACATAAGAGCCTAGTAGGTTACAGTCCATAAGGTCACTAAAAGTCAGACATTACTGAACCGCTGAGCATGCAAAACAACCCAAGCCCCTTAAAAAGCACCAATGTCGCTTGCTTGGTACTAAAATTATATTAGGGCTTCTCCCATGTAGGAGATTTTGCTATCCTCCCCAAGGAACAGTTGGCAACAGTTGAAGAGGGTTGAGGGGTATGTGCTACTGGTATCTAGTGGGTGGAAGCCAGAGATGCTAAGCATTCTAGCCCCTCATCCCCCAACAAAGAATTATCTGACTTCAAATGTCAATGGAGCAGAGGCTCAGAAACCCAGAATTATATCAACTATGTGTGAGAAGGCTGGTTGTGTCTTCCCTCCATCCCTACCTTTGTCTTTGTTCCTCATCTGCTTTCTAATTCATCTGCTCAGTCACTTACCCAAAAAGGAAACCGCCCACTCCTGCCAGTTCCCTGAGCATGTATTGAGGAATGACAACACTTGAAGTGCCCTTCAGATCTTCTGAGCAAACATTTGCAGAGTGGGCAAGCAGAAAATGATTGCCAACAAAAAGACTACTCCCAAACCATGGATTAAGAGACACAATTTTCCAAGCCACATAAACTATGTAGAAACTGTAATTTTTGTGAAGCAGAAATAGAGACACAGACATAGAGAACAAATATATGGATACCAAGGTGGAAAGGTTGGGGTGGGATGAAATGGGAGATTGAGGTTGACACCTAGAACACTATTGATGGCTATTATTGTTGTTTCATGTCTAAGTCATGTCCTATTATTCTGCAACTCCTTGGAATTTAGCCTGCCAGGCTCCTCTGTCCATGGGATTTCCCGGGCAAGAATACTGGAGTAGGTTGCCATTTCCTTCTTCAATACACTATTGATGTTCATACTATGTACAAAATACATAACTAATAAGAATGTACTATATAGCACAAGGAATTCTACTCAGTGTTCTGTGGTGACCTCAATGGAAAGGATATCCAAATAAGAGGGGATATGTGTATTCATATAGCTGATTCACTTTGCTGTACAGATAGTTGCTCTGTTTGAAAGGTGGAGAGCAGCTCCCCTGACACTCAGGGAATCTTATCAGATTGGCTTGGACACATAGAATTGACATCTCATTCGTTAATATACAAACTCAGAAGTAGACCTGGCCAAGAAAAAAATTTCATTTTTTCTTGGACAATATTCTAAATATTTCTGGGCCCAAAGCACCCCATAAATATGCCTTCCTTCCTCCCTCTTTTCTTCTTTTCCTTCTCTCCCAGCAGCTCAGGTAAAATATACTCAGCTTGGTCAGCCCATAGTGGTGGGTCACAGGGGCAAGGTGGACAGACTCTAAGGAGACCCCCGTGATTCCTGCCTACGTGTATTCACACTCCTGCATAATTCCCTCTTACCGAGTATGGGCAAAACCATGACTTGCTCCCAACCAACAGAACATGGTAGAGGTGACAGGCCATCCCTTCCATAACTACATTATATCATGTAATATAATATACATATTGCAAGCCCCCTAGGGACTCTTCTTTCTGGCTTAGAGGTGTAAGTGGTCATGTTGGAGAAGTTCATGTGGCAAGGAACTTTGGGTTAGGAGCTGAGGGTGGATGGCCTCTGAACAACAGCCAGCAAAGAGTGAAACAAAACAATTCAAGCTACAATATCAAGAAACTGAAAGCAGCTAACAGCAACACGGAGTGGGGAAATGATTCCTTCCCCAGCTGAGCCTTCAGATGGGAACTCAGTCCCAGCTGATTGCCACTTCACGGGTTCATAAGCAAAGATCCCATTCCACCTGTGCCTGGACCCCTGATCCACAGAAGCCACGGAGTAATAAACGTGAGCTGTTTTAGGAGGACTGCATTGCTAAAACACTTTTTCCTGCCTTCTAACCCCTCCCACTAACACAGAGCCTTCCAGAAACAAGGACATATTCCCCAGCTCTGAGCCCCGATCAGATGAGAAGTTACAGAACCACCGTTCTGTCCGAGCAGCTCTGGATTTATGAATGGCTCTCGCCTCCATTAGGCTGTGGGAAGGGGCCAGGGTGTCTCTGCTCATGTTTAGAAGTCCATTTGTTTCCATTCCTTGTCAGCAGTTTGCATAAGCGAGTGGTTTTATTTCTTCTGCGAGAGGAGGGAAAACGCACGAGTTACCCCAGCAGTGGAAGATTTGTCAAATAAAGCTTTTAATAATGGGGCTGTTTGACAGTTTTATAGTTCTTCAACTTCCCAGCCATTTGAAGGTGGTAGGTTTTCAATAAAAATTAAGTCCTTTTCCAAGAGAAACTCGGTCCCCTGTTATTTTAAAACAACTAGTCCAGGGTGCACTGAAGCACCTTAATTCCACTACCGAAAGTAAATCTCCCTCCTTTTCCGTATTAATAACTTGGGCAATCCATCAGCCTGAGACGGACTCTGAGCTTTTTGCACTAGTATATCCAGGTGGTCTGATGGACCACATCTGTAACTAGACTTGCTGGGTGATCATTAGGCTGTTCCTGAAAATAAATGGCCTGGCCTCCTCCGCAGCTCACTTAAGTGAGCCAGGGAGGGGCCAACCACCTGGACTTCATTCTTTAATTTCCCTGGATTCTTCTAAAGTTCCTCTGGATCAAAGGAAGTGATTCAGAAATTAAACTATGATGAGGGAGGTATCTTGTCGGAAAGGACCCCAGATTTGAAGTCTGAAGACTTTCATTCTTAGAACGAGCTTCATCACCCCCCTCAAATTGTATGACCGTGGGTTTATCATCTGACTCCTCGGACTTTTTTATTTTTCCATTTATCAATGGAGGAGTGTGAAAGAAGGATGAAAATGGGCTTAGAAGTCAGGATTCTTTTTTTAATTTTTTAATTTTTATATTGGAATATAGCCAATTAACAATGTTGGGATAGCTTCATTGTTAATTGGCTATATTCCAATATAAAATAAAAATATTTTAAAAAAAGAATCCTGACTTCTAAGCCCATTTTCATCCTTCTTCTATCCTTGTGATAGCTTCAGGGAGATAGCAAAGGGACTCAGCCATCATTTACATGTATCCAATCTCCTCCAAACTCCCCTCCTATCCAGGCTACCACATAGCATGGAGCAGAGTTCCCCATGCTATACAAGAGGTCTTGTTGGTCAACCATTTTTAAAACTTTTTTTAAATTAGAGTAGAGCCATTTAACAATGTTGTGATAGTTTCAGGTGGACAGCAAAGGGATTCATCCATCCATATACGTATCCACTCTCCCCCAAGCTCCCCTCTCATCCAGGCTGCCACGTAACATTGAGCAGTGTTCCCTGTGCCACACAGTAGGTCTTTGTTGGTTATCCATTTAAAATAGTGGTGCATACCTATCCATCCCAAGCTCCCTAACTATCCTTCCTCCCATCCTTCCCCACTGGCAACTGTAAATTCCTTCTGTAAGCCTGTGAGTCTGTATCTGCTTTGTAAATACATTCATTTCTATCATGTCTTTCTAGATTCTGCTTATAAGGGATGTCATATGCTATTTCTCCTTCTCCAAAGTCGGGATCCTGGGGCTCAAACCCTGTCTCCAAAACACACCAGAGTGACCAGGGGAAGACATCTAACCCCTCTGCACCTGAACTCTCTCCTGTGAAAAATGTGATCATAGTCTCTGGCAGTTCTTAGAAGCTCAAAAGGTCAAGAAAAAAAAATTAAGCCCCAGAAATGAGTAATTCATAGTAAGTATAGGGCCCTTCCTTTGCTAAGACCTGTTCTTTCTGTCCTCATCAGAGAGAGCAGCCAGTGTCCAGTGGAGCCTGTGCTGTGTCCAATGTCTCCATTAACTAAATGCCATAGCAACCAGCATCTCTCAACATCAAGTGATGCTCCAGATCCAGGATAAACAGCCAAAGGAATGGTTGGCTCTGAAGATAATGGCTCAGCAGTGGGAAGGGATGGGGGAAGGATTGTTGCCATTTATTATAAGCCTTGTGTATGATTTGGGTTGTTTTGCATTTACTGCTTTGATTAGAGATGTGCTTTTTATTGGAAACGCAAAACGAATGAGATAAAGAGTATGCCCTTGAGGGTGCCAGAGAGATGTTAGTTGTTCCTCAAGTTGACCCTCGGCCTGGATATTCAAGGGCTTCTCTGGTGGCTCAGATGGTAAAGAATCTGCCTGTAATGTAGGAAACCCAGGGCCCATCCCTGGGTCGAGAAGATCCCCTGGTGAAGGAAACGGCAACTCACCCTAACATTCTTGCCTGGAAAATGCCATGGACAGAGAAGCCTGGTGGGCTACTATCCATGGCATGGCAAAGAGTTGGACACAACTTAGTGACTAACACTTTCACTTTCTTTCTGGCCATTCAAGGGCATCTCTCACCAGGCCTGGGTTTCTCCTTCTCTTCCAGGTCTACAGAACCATCGATGACCACACAGCAGTTCCCCAGATCTGGTTTCTAGGAAGCAAATATGTTCGGGCCCTCTCCCTCCAAAGTCCCAAAGGTATCACCCGTCATAGGTTCTGTTGCATCCTAGCTCCTACTCTTCGTTCTGGAAACTCCAAGACCCATCCTTGTTCATCCTTACTTGGTACCACAGGTCTTTGCCCAGACTCACCAGTGCCGAATGTTTCAACCCCTGGGAAGCCTTCCGGGGCCAAGGATACATGCCCCAGTGATGCTCTCCTATCTGCAGCCTGTTCTCCTGAGACCCTCTTGCTCCCCATGGCATCAACATGGAGCACCTTGTACTCTACAGCATCCAGAGCCCCCAACTAAATCCCCATCCATTGCCAAGGGCACTATCTCAGGTGTAACTTGTCATCACTTTCTCCATCATCTCCATCATCACCCTCACTATCAAGTACTCTCCTTAATAAGTCAGAAATCCCAGGAATTCCCTGGCAGTCCAGTGGTTAGGACTCTGCATTCTCAATGTTGAGGCTGTTGCTCAATCGCTAAGTCGTGTCTGACCCCAAGGACTGTAGCCTGCCAGGCTCCTCTGTCCAGGGGATTTCCCAGGCAAGAATATTAGAGTGCCTTGCCACTGTCTACCTCAGGGGATCCTCCTGACCTAAGGATCGAACCTGCATCTACTGCATTGCAGGTAGATTCTTTACCACTGAGCCACCAGGGAAGCCCTCAGTGCTGAGGACCCAGGTTCAATCCCTGGTCTGGGAACTAAGATCCCACAAGCTATGCAGTAAGGTCAAAAAAAAAAAAAATGTTAGAAATCCACCCCCACCCATAGATCCCTGTGTCCATGCTCAGAAAGCACTGATTTTCTTCCTTCACATCTAAAAAGCTCAGTGTCCTTTGCTCCTGGCCCTTGTCTCTCCAGGCAGAAAATGCAGCATCTCCCATAGTCTAAATTATATTTTAAAATTTTTACCATTGAGTTTCAGAATCTCATGCCTTTTTTGAAACACAGTGACCCTTTGCCAGTGTCACACTGAACTAGTTACTCCCTCCTCTGAATGACCACGATTTCCCCTGGCTGATCTCTTTCCTGACCACTCTCCCCCCATCCCCGCCACGGTCTGCAGACGAGTTAGCTCTGCCCAGGGTCTCCGCTCCGGCAAAGGAACCTGCTTGGAACAATATGGCTCCATTATAATCACGCTGTCACTCCTTCCTGGAATTTAATTGGATTTTTTCTCTTCCCTTTGTTAGTTGAAATCACATAATAAAAATCTCTCCGAGTGCAATCACTTTCCATCGGCACCATTCCAAGGCGTGTCATGATGAGGTTTGATAGAAAAGAGGCTCTCTGCTTGTCCAAGGAGGAAATAAATATTTGACTTGCAACCAAGACTTTATTTTGGGGATGGATTAACTCATACAACTCCCGAGAGGGGAAGTGAAGAGGAGGTCTCCAGCTCCATGGTGGAGGTCTGTTCATCAGTCAATTGCATAAAGGAATCCTGGACACAAAGTTATTTTGGAATTCCAGCAGGGCAGAGTTTCATAAAGGGTGACCCACAAGCTACCTTAATCAGAATTTCCCAGAGTGCTTGACAGAAATTCAGATTCCTACACCCAACCTCAGACGTGCAGAGCCCAAAGCTCTGGAGGATGGAAACTGAAAGCCTATCGTTTTAACAATAAGGCATTGGTTCTCAAATTTTCATGTGCATTGATCAGTTAAGATGCCAGGGTTTTGAGGGTGGGGAGTGAGGAAAGAGGAGACCCCAAAGTAGATATCTTGGGATGAAATCAAAGTAGAGGAAATGTTTGGTGTCCCATCAGACAGTCGGGTTACAGCCCTACAAGCAGGCGTGAAGACGTTTCTTTCGTCCCACGTGGAGAACCTGTGCATGTAATTCACCCTGTTTCCTACCTGTCTTCATTTCCCACCAGATCCAATGCATTGAGGGTGAATTTGAAAAGCACTTTTCCACTGTGTGGAAGCTTTGTTGGCCTTCGCAAAAGTGGAACACCAGACATAGAAGAAGGACAATAATTATTTGCATGTTAATACATACTTATATTATGTACACTGTGAATAGAATGATGAAGTTCTAAATAAAGAGCCAGAATCACAGTAACTCACCGATGTTTAATATGAAATAAGCAAGTCTTTACTTACAAGTGGGCTTCCCTGGTAGCTCACATGGTAAAGTGTCTGCCCTGCAATACAGGAGACCTGGGTTTGATCTCTGGGTCTGGAAGATCCACTGGAGAAGGAACTGGCAACCCACTCCAGTATTCTTGCCTGGAAAATCCTATGGACAGAGGAGCCTGGCAGGCTACGGTCAATGGGGTCTCAAAGAGTCGGACACAACTGAGTGACTAACACTTACTTACTTACCATACGTACACACACACTCCTATATATAAATTAAAACATTGGTTCTAAAATATTTAGGCAATCAATATTGCAGATTGATATCGATGTGCAAAGCAGTTAATTATGCATCATCTCAGTTATTATTCATGTGGATCTTCATGTGGAAGGCCAAAAGCTTCCCTGTGTTTTCAAAGATAAGGACCTATTTCAGGAGCATTCAGATCCAGTAAAGACACTGCAAGATAGAAAATGGATGAAAACTCCTCGGGATGAAACAGAGAGTCCTGGAAGTTTTAAGAGGAAAATGGTGATCTTTTCCCATTGCTTTGCTATCCTTCAGGTTCACCTCCAGACCTATGCAGGTGTATTCACGGTCTCATTTGAGTCCTGAAGAATGTTTTCCACCCAAAATAGTCCCCACCCTGTGGGTTCTGAAATGCTTAACAGCATCAGATTCAACTTGGCTTTCATAATTAACAAAATGTGCCTACAGAATATTTTATTTAGAGTCAATATCAAAATCATGCTATAACACGTATCAAGTAGGTAGGCTTTTCTGCCATTATTTCCTTAATGATAAATGTCAGGGGTAGGCCTTACATGGGTACATGACTGGGGGGTAAAAAGTTAGAAATATCTTTATGGCTTTTGATGCAGACCGTCCTCTACCTTTCCAAAAAGTACCATACCCCTTGTAATACTTTTCTATCACTGTTGTAACAAAATAACACAAATTTAGAAATTTCCATCTCTAAGAATACAAGTGGGACCTCCCTGCTGGTCCAGTGGTTAAGTCTCCACCTTCCAGTGCAGGAGACAAGTGTTTGATCCCTGGTCAGAGATCTAAGATCCCATATGCCTCCAGACAACAAAGCCCGTGAGCCACAACTACTGAGCCCATGTGCTCTAGAGGCCATGCACCAAAGAAATAAATTAAATACATGAATAAAAAACAATGACACCTTGGGGACACCCCTCGTGGTCCAGTGCTTAAGACTTCACCTTCCAATACAAGATGTGAGGATTTGATCCCTGACAGGGGAGCTAAGACCCCACATGGCTCATGGCCAAAAAACATAAAACAGAAGCAATGCTGTAATAAATTCAATAAAGACTTTTTTAAGAATTAAAAAAATAATAATAATTCAAGCGGGATGCAGTCACCAAGAGCCCAGCATCTTTCTTAGCATCACTTTTAGAAACTAGGTACCAGGTAGAACCTTGTCTCAGTGGGGTCTCGAGGAGCCGAGTCTAGAATGGGAATCAGTGGGATGGAGATGCATCAGGGGATGCTGTAGGGAGTAACATCTGCTGAAAGGTGGAGAAGGAAGCAGAACCTGGACCAAAGGAAACTGGAAGCTGTGATGCAGGGCCAGCAAAGGCCTCTGGCAACTCCACTCCAGATCTGAGATGCCCGTCAGGTGCGTCTCAAGCTGAGGGAGGGCAGCAGGTCTTAATATCCTTGCACTGGTCAGGCCCGGGAGGACGGGGCCCCAGGAAAAGGGTGCCTTGAGCCAGGCAGGTCTTTTTCAGCTGAGACCATCCTCAAAGAGGGATGACAGCTTCGGGTCACCCCAAGCTGCACTCCCAGCCTCCAGGAGAACAAGGCTTCATCCCAGAGAGGGCATCTGAGTTGAGATTCTTAGCATCCCTCAGAAAGACAGGATGCTTCTTAATTAAACCCAAATGCAAAACATTGTACCCAACCTCTTCTTGATGAGATCCCTTGGCCTCTCTTCAGCTTTCCCACTTTAGCTCTGGGCCTTGACATCACTGTGGCTCTGTCTGGCAGCTCTCAGGGCTCCCCTGGCGGCTCAGCTGGTAAAGAATCCTCCTGCAATGCAGGAGACCCGGGATTGATCCCTGGGTTGGGAAGATCCCCTGGAGGAGGGCACGGCAACCCACTCCAGTATTCTTACCTGGAGAATCCCATGGACAGAGGAGCCTGGCAGGCTATAGTCCATGGGGTCACTCTCAAGTTACAAAGTGATGCAAACATTTTTTTTTATCAGCTTCCTGCTCATTTTCCAGAACTTCTTCCACCTCACAGGTTTCCTTCTTTCTGGACAGTTCTCCCTTTCCTTCTGCCTTTCTTAATGAAGGCATGTTTTCCCACTTGTTTCTTTTTTCATTTATATATTTTTTCAACCTGACACTGAAAGCACAGCCTGCCTTTTCCTAAGCAAGGCAGACGATTTTGAACTACAATACAACTGACATAGGTTAAGCTCTGCTAAACTCCATGACATGAGGATTATAAATTAAAGGTCAGCCCGTTCCTTCATACTGTTACTATTGGGGCAGGGGGCGGGGGGGGGGGGGGGGCGGAAAGCCCTAGAAATGGATGAAATTTGGATGAATTGGAAACTCCTGTCAAGGCTACAGAAGAAACGCCAGTGTTGGAATAAAGTTCTGTTTCCAAGAGCGTATTTAGGCAGGATGGGAGCCCAGTGGTTCCGACCCAGAGTCCACTTCATCAGGATGGGTTCCCCCTTCCTCCTGCAAACATAGCTGGTCATCAGAGGGCCCCACCCCAACCAGCTGCTCCCTCCTGGGGCAGGCAGGATCTATTCCACTTGGGGAATTTTGCAAAGCTTTGCAGAGAACTGAGTTTCCATCTCCCTGGGGCGGCTGCTCTCAGAGTGACAAAGGACAGACCCCCAGGTCAACGACCAAGAGTGAGTGCAGCCCTGTCGGCCCCAGGGAGCACTAACGAGGGACCTGGGTGTGCTGAAACAAGGGACGCTCTGCCATCCTGGATTAAGCCAGTTGACCGACACACTGAATAGACCCAGCCAGGAATGCATGACTTGCAGTTGCATCTATTTGCATTGAACAAAACTCCAGCAGGTGCGTTATCGCATTTGGGTTTACCTGTAACTCTGTTGGGTGGGTTGAGCAGAGATCATTATTTGTACAGCAATTTTATTTCTTTCTTTGTGCAAGATAGCAGGCCACCATACTGTGCCACGCTCTCCGGAAAGGAGCATAGACTCAGGTGGACCAAAAGGACCAGCTTTGGGCTTCTCTGGTGGCTCAGTGGTAAAGAAGCCACCTGCCAATTCAGGAGACACAGGTTCGACCCCCGGTCCAGGAAGATTCCACATGCCGTGGAGCAGCTAAGCCCATGGGTTGCAACTACTGGGCTTGCTCTCTAGAGCCCAGGAGCTGCAACTACTGAAGCTGAGCACCCTAGAGTCACATTCCCCCAAAAGAGAAGCCACCACAATGAGAAGCCCACGCAGCGCAACTAGAGAGTAGCCCTCGCTTGCTACAACCAGAGAAAAGCTCGAGGAGCAGTGAAGACCCAGCACAGTCAAAACTAAAATACGTGAATAAACAAAAATCTTTAAAAAGAAAGAAAAAAAAGAAAGGACCAGTGCTGACCCTCAGACCATCATCAATACATTCAGACCCCAGCATGTCTGGGGTGGTGAAAAATATGCATTTCCTTCACCCATCTAGTCTTCTTGGGTCTGACTCATCCACCTGTAAGGAATTGCTGTCACCCTGCGTCCTCTTGCTCTTGGATGAGGCTCTGTCTGTCACAATCTAGGCTTTTATCCCACCTGTGCTACGGCATGGAACTCGGTTTGGTTCCTGGAAGCCAAAGCATGCAAAGCTCACTTTCCCTGGATCTTTCAGTAATCCTAGAAATTTAATAGACAGACCTACAGATTCCCAGTGTCCGACTCCAGAAACTGATCTATATGGTCCAGAGTCTCCATAGGTCCAGCACCCCCTCCCCCATCATCTCCAGGAAATATTTTCATAAAGATTTTTTTTTTTAGCCCCTACTCACTGCAACTAGAGGAAGCCCACACAACAATGAAGATCCAGTGCAGTCAAAAATTAATTAATTAATTTTAAAAAGATCACATACACCCCCATATTTCCCAAGACCCAATAACAATTTTCAGGCATGTAGTAGTCTATATTCAAATTTAGGGAATTTTTTTAAATTTTAATTTTAAAATGGCTGAGTTCTGCTACAACATTCTCTGTGTATTGTTGAAAGTAAACTTAATATCTTAGTGGGAAGCAACTGCATTATGGTTACCTGGATGTCCTTAGAGAGTCTCCAAGGCTGTAGGAGAGGTATTTGCTTGACATCTGCATAGCCAGTGGTCCTTGCAAAGAGGTCCTTCCAAAGAAATACAAGGATTGTCCATCAAGCCAGAAATAATACATAAACACTGATGACCACCTCCAAGTTGACAGTTCCTTCCAGATTTCAAATCAGGTGGCGCTAGTGGTAAAGATCCTGCCTGCCAATGCAGAAGACATAAGGGACATGGGTTCGATCCCTGGGCTAGGAAGATCCCCTGGAGGAAGGCATAGCAACCCACTCCAGTATTCTTGCCTAGAAAATCCCATGGACAGAGAAGCCTGGGGAGCCACAGTCCTGGGGTGGCAAAGAGTCAGGCTTAACTGAAGCGACTCAGCACGCTCGTAATCTTCAGCTAGAATCCAGGTACTCTAACCTAAGCCACTGATATGCTGATGAAAACAGGTAGCAAGCAAACTGGGTTGTTTGCATGAGCATCTTTGTAGATGGTTGGTTGTCTGCGGATCTGGAAAAACCTTCTCAGTCAGGAGTGCCGCTTCCTCAGTTTGTCTGCACACAGAGGCTGTGGGATTTCTGGTTAATCTCTGGATCTGAAAATGCAACTAGGCTACTCTGACCACCTCAGAGATCACGAATCGTTAGCTTTGCTAACATACACTCCACTTGGGTATTGGACACCAGCTCATTTTGAAACCCAGAGCATTGCCAGGAGAAGCTTCAAGTCTTTCTTCCCTTGACAAGGCATTGACAGCCACAGCTGGTTAGAAAATACTTTGTATGTTTCCAATCAAAGCAACAGCCACTGCAGAATGGAATCCAGCACTAACAGAGTAGAAAGAAAGACCAAGCCTTTTGTTTGGAGTCAGCCGTGTCCTAAGCTAGCGGGCTCAACTCGCATCTTTGGAATCAGGTATGATTTGTAAACAATGTCTTCATTGATGTGTTTCTGGCAGGGCTTCTGGATAAACCAAGTTAGTGAATGAGGAAGGGAAAGATAAGAGGGGTTAAGGTATGGAGATTCCTTTAAAAACTAGGAAAAAAGCTACCATGTAACCCAGCAATCACACTACTGGGCATATACCCTGAGAAAACCACAACTCTAAAAGACCATATGTAGCCCATTGTTCATCGCAGCACTATTTACAATAGCCAAGACATGGAAGCAGCCTAGAGGTCTGTCGACAGATGAATGGATAAAGAAGTTGCGGTACTTACAAACCGTGGACTATTACTCAGCCATAAAAAGAATGAATTTTAGTTCTAGTGAGGTGGGTGAACCTAGAGCCTGTTACACAGAGTGAAGTAAGTCAGAAACAGAAAAGTAAATATCATGTATTAATGCATACATGTGGAATCTAGAAAAATGGTGTTGATGAACCTATTTGCAAGAGGCAGGAATAGAGACCCAGATGTAGAGAACAGACTTGTGAACACAGTGGATGAAGGGGAGGCTGGGACGAATTGAGAGAGTAACACTGAAATGCATACATTACCATATGTAAAGTAGATCGCTAATGAGAAGCTGCTGGGTAACCCAGGAAGCTCAGCTCTGTACTCTATGACAACCTAGAGGGATGTCAGGGAGGCTCAAGATGGAGGGGACACATGTGTACCCACGGCTGATCCATGTTGCTGTACGGCAGAAACTATTGATAACGCAATATGGTAAAGCAATTATTCTCCAATTAAAAATAAATTAAAAAAAAAAAAGAGGGGTTAAGCAGACCCAGGTCTCTTGGCTGGGGCAGGGCATGTCGCAAGAGGTCAACTGTCAAATGGCAGCCAGATTTGTGACAGCTGTCCTGACATTCAGCCCAAATGTGACATCCATCATAGGGAGAACCCAATAAATCCCTTCCCCTTGAGCATTTGTAACATAGCTTCTGTCTCCAAATCCATAAATCCCAGAGGCAAACAGGAAGGGCATTTCTCATCTCTCCTCTGCGTACCATTCCTCTTGGCCCCATGCTAACCGGAAGACCTCGCTCTTCACACCTCTGTAATCTGTTCTCACCACTTCGCTGCCATCCTCTCCAACATCAATAATTAACATTTACACCATTGGAGGGGTTTTACATCTATTCTGTTATTTGACCCTTGCCATAACGGAGAAATATAATCATCCCAATTTTATATAGGAATAGCTGGAAACCCTGAAGTCAATTTGCTCCAATTTTCTGTAATGACCAGCAGCACAGAAGTGTCTGCTCATCACACCCTAGCCAGCACCACATCTTGTAATGTTTTAATTGGCCAATTTGATAGGTAAAATTATGCCTCATTGTCTTCCCAGTTTCCATCTCTTTGACTCCTGTTAAAGATGAATATTTTCTTTATATGCATACAGAGCATTTGTATGTCTCACTCTGGAAATCAACTTTTCATGCCCTTTGCACATTTTTCTTCGGAATTTTTAAAGATTTTTTGGCATCATAAAGCTGTTCATCTTGACCATATTGCTTGCAAATCTTCTCTACTCCTTCTACCACCCCCAATTGCCACCTGCCTTTTAATTTGACTCAAAGTGCTTTCTTGTACAAAGTTCTTATTTTTTTTTATAATGCTATCCATTACACCCCAGAACTTATTGAGTTCTCAGTTTTTTAATTGAATCTATTACTATTTTTCTTATAATTTATTCTATGAGTTTCTTTTTTAATATATATACATATTTTTAAAACTTTTATGAATTTGTGGCAATAATACTTCTGTTGCTTATGTTCTGGCTTTTTGGCCATGAGGCATGTAGGATCTTAGCTCCCCAATCAGGGATCAAACCTGCACCCCTACATTGGAAGGTGAAGTCTTAAACACTGGATCACCAGGGAAGTCCCTATGAATTTCATGCTTGTAGAAATTATACCTCAAAATAAGGTTAATATTTATCTGTATTTGATTCTAATCTTTTTCTGTTTTTACAGGTTTTCCCCACACACACACATTTACCTCTTTAATTCCTTTGGAATATTTTTGGGGAGCATAATTTAATTGTGAAGATCTAACTTGCTTCTTTTGTCCTGAACAACCAATTCTCCTAACAGGG
This sequence comes from Cervus elaphus, assembly GCF_910594005.1. Classification (NCBI taxonomy): domain Eukaryota; kingdom Metazoa; phylum Chordata; class Mammalia; order Artiodactyla; family Cervidae; genus Cervus; species Cervus elaphus. The sequence continues at coordinate 22,007,737 of NC_057824.1, forward strand.
GCATTTTGAATTCAGTTGTTTCCCATTGGCTTATGATACTTTCTTTGTCATATTTTTATATGAAACATATGCTCAGGTTTTAGTCAGTTGTATCTTTTTTATGGGCTTCCCTGGTGGCTCGATGGTGAAGAATCCTCCTGCAATGCAGGAGGCTCAGATTCTACCCCTGGGTTGGGAAGATCCCCTGGAGAAGGAAATGATTACTCACTCCATAATTCTGGCCTAGAGAATCCCGTGGACAGAGGAGCCTGGTGGGTTAATGTCCAAGACGTTGCAAATACTCGAACATGACTGAGCAACTGAGTGTACACGCACATTATTATTATTAATACTGTTTACCAAAGACTAGGTTGAAATTGTATCTGTTGACACTCCTTTGTGAAGAGAAACCATTAGCACGTTCTTCTTTCCCATTATACTTTTTTGTTTGTTTCCTCCAACACATTGCTTGTCTTTCAAAAAGTATAGCAACATTTATAATAGATTTTATTGCCAGTCCTTTTATACCAAAATTGCATTTTCTGTTTTAATTACTTGCATTTTCTGTTTTAATTACTCTCCCAATTGGCTAGAGTGTATCTTGAAGTATTGTTTTAAAGAAATAGATTTATTTTTTCTAAGCCATTGTATAACCAAAATAGCCAATTACTTTAACACAAAATATAAAAAGATTTTTTTTTAAACTTTTTCAACATGTTCTGTGATGACAGTCAGCATTCACAAAGCAGAGATCTGTCATTGTCCTGTAGTCCTTAGTCTGGGAAGTAGGAGGAAAAGAACATTTCTCCTGCTCTGTTTATAGGCTCCTCCTGTTCTAGACATCGACATATGTGTCACCCATAATTATACAGTTCTCAATTTGGCTCCATAAGTCCTAGCATTAGTGGAACATTCTTGCAAGTTTTGACATCATATTTAGTATCAGCTTTGGTTTTCAGGGTTGTATGAGTTTCCATGTTTCTATATCTTCTTGTACTTTTTTTACTATGGAGTTAGAAAGGATGGTGTCCAACACAAGTTTCAAACAGAAGTCCATTGTCGAAGGTAAGGTGTCCATAGGTGGGCACCTTATCTTCGGAAAAGAGGCAAGAATATACAATAGAAAAAAGACAACCTCTTTAACAAGTGGTGCTGGGAAAACTGGTCAACCACTTGTAAAAGAATGAAACTGGAACACTTTCTAACACCATACACAAAAATAAACTCAAAATGGATTAAAGATCTAAATGTAAGACCAGAAACTATAAAACTCCTAGCGGAGAACATAGGCAAAACACTCTCTGACATAAATCACAGCAGGATCCTCTATGACACACCTCCCAGAATATTGGCAATAGAAGCAAAAATAAACAAATGGGACCTAACAAAACTTAAAAGCTTTTGCACAACAAAGGAAACTATAAGCAAGGTGAAAAGGCAGCCTTCAGAATGGGAGAAAATAATAGCAAATGAAGAAACAGACAAAGGATTAATCTCAAAAATATACAAGCAACTCCTGCAGCTCAATTCCAGAAAAATAAATGACCCAATCAAAAAATGGGTCAAAGATCTAAACAGACATTTCTCCAAAGAAGACATACAGATGGCTAACAAACACATGAAAAGATGCTCAACATCACTCATTATCAGAGAAATGCAAATCAAAACCTCAATGAGGTACCATTACACGCCAGTCAGGATGGCTGCTATCCAAAAGTCTACAAGCAATAAATGCTGGAGAGGGTGTGGAGAAAAGGGAACCCTCTTACACTGTTGGTGGGAATGCAAACTAGTACAGCCACTATGGAGAACAGTGTGGAGATTCCTTTAAAAACTGGAAATAGAACTGCCATATGACCCAGAATCCCACTCCTGGGCATATACACTGAGGAAACCAGATCTGAAAGAGTCACGTGCACCCCAATGTTCATCACAGCACTGTTTATAGTAGCCAGGACATGGAAACAACCTAGATGCCCATCAGCAGACGAATGGATAAAGAAGCTGTGGTACATATACACCATGGAATATTACTCAACCATTAAAAAGAATTCATTTGAACCAGTCCTAATGAGATGGATGAAACTGGAGCCCATTATACAGAGTGAAGTAAGCCAAAAAGATAAAGACCAATACAGTATACTAACGCATATATGGAATTTAGAAAGATGGTAATGATAACCCTATATGCAAAACAGAAAAAGAGACACAGATGTCCAAAACAGACTTTTAGACTCTGCGGGAGAAGGCGAGGGTGGGATGTTCTGAGAGAATAGCATTGAAACAAGTATACTATCAAGGGTGAAACAAATCACCAGCCCAGGCTGGATGCATGAGACAAGTGCTCGGGCCTGGTGCACTGGGAAGACCCAGAGGGATGTGATGGGGAGGGAGGTGGGAGGGGGGATCGGGATGGGGAACACATGTAAATCCATGGCTGATTCATGTCAATGTATGGCAAAAACCACTACAATATTGTGAAGTAATTAGCCTCCAACTAATAAAAATAAATGGAAAAAAAAAACGGAAGTCCATTGATCATGTTCTATCTGTTACTATATAATTCTTGGCAGTTTAGATATGAGCATTGGACTCAGAGAGACCTGGGTTTGTGTATCAGTTAAGAATTTTTTCTTGTTTCATGGAACATAAAATCCAACTTACAATGGACTAAGAAATCAAGAGGATCCACAGATTCACACGACTAAATCATCTACAGGAGGACTTCAGATAAGGCTTGTGCTAGTGACAGCAACAATATCAGGAAAGACCCAGTATCTCTCACTCTTTCTTTTCTGACAGACACTGTAATACCATGTATGGTAAGCTGTCTCATGGCAGCAAAATGGCTGTAGAAGCATCTACCCTCATACCACATATTCCAAGGAAAGAAGGTAAGAATTTTCTGAAGACTTCTCCAGAAGAGAAAAAAATTTCCCCCAAAGTTTCAAAAATTATCTCCTTATATCTCAGTGGCTTTTGGAGCATGAGGTATCTATCCTGAAACTAATCACTGTAGCCAGGAAATGGAATGCATTGGTTTAAACCTAACACTAGAGTCAGTCCCACCCAAAGTGCACAACTGAGAACAAGCAAGATGCTAATATATCCAAGGGAAAATCACAATTCTGTGGGCTGAAAGGCAAATGGATACAGACAAAACAAATGGTAAGCATCCATTTAATTCCATTTAAAGTGAGTGGTACTTCACCTCCTACTTGCTTGTTGATTCTAAGTAACAGACACCCACTGCATCAATTATCTGTTGCTGCATAACAAATTACCCTGAAATTTAGCTGCTCAGGACAACAAACATTGGATATTTCACAGCTTCTATGGGTCAAAATGAGGGCCTCTCATGAGGTTGCAGTGAAGGTGTCAGTGGGGGGCTGTATTCATCTCAAGGCTGGAGGATACGCTTCCAAGATGGCTCCTTCCCAGGGCTGTTGGCTTCCCATGTGACCCTTGCCACAGAGCTGCTTGAGTGTCCTTCCAACATGGTGGCTGCTTCCCTGAAGTGAGTGTCTGAGAGAGAAGACCAGCAGAAACTTGCAGCACCTTTAGGACCCATTGTCCAAACACGCCATTATTTCCACTTTATTGTATCTGTTAGAAAGACAAATATCTTATCAACACATGTATGTGGAATCTAGAAAAATGGTATGAATGAACCTATTTGCAGAGCAGCCCAACTCTCTCATCCTCAAAATAAATGTAATGCCTCCCTGTAGGACTGGTTTAACATTAAGTGAGATGATGCATGTTAAGAGCCTAACTCAGTGACTGATATTCAGTCAATGCTCAAGAAGTAAAGCTCTTACTGTTACCAATGTTTGGAGTCTGGCTGCTCGCTGCTCAAAAGCCAATGAAGAAGTTGGTGGAAAATAAAGTTTGCTTTATTTCTGAGACCGGCAACTTGGGAGGTAGGGGGCACACTTCTAATCAAAAAGCCAACTTCCCCCCAACCCCCCCACTGACAACTAGTGGGCAAGAACTCTTAAAGGTGAGTTTCAGGAGTGTATGGTCAGAGGGAAGAGTCTGCATGCTGAAACAGCACAGTCAGCTCTGTCATCTTGAAACTGGTCATGCAGGGCTCTGATCAGCATCATCTTAATTGGTTTAAGTTAAGTTAATCTTCAGTTCCAGGGTTGGTTTGTTCCCATTTCTTTTTTTTTTTTTTTTTTTTTCTTTTTTTCATTGATATGAATCAGCCATAGATTTACACTTATTCCCCATCCCGATCCCCCCTCCCACCTCCCTCTCCACCCGATTGTTCCCATTTCTTTAAGGGCAATTCTTGGAACTGTGGAAGCTTATGATCATCACGTAGTTAACTTCTTCCACCTGGTGGGAGTTTTAGTTTCTATAAGACAGTTCACAGGATATGGCTCAGAATATTATCTATAGCCCTTGAGGAGAAAGTAAAGTTCCTTGACTTTGCTTAATGACTAAACTATTATTATTTGGTCCTGTTGGACTGTTTCCCTTTGTTTCTGCATTTTCTTACTTCTCTGATGAGAGGACATGGAGCGGGGAGGGGGAGAAGGAGGCGGGGCTGGAAAGGACCTTAGGGCACTGTTCCCTTTCAATACCACGTGTTATCACTATTTCTTGGTCTTGATGCCTTCTGTGAAAACAGGCTCCTAGAAGGTAGAAAGCAAAAATAACCCCCTTCACTCATTAATAGCTTTAAGTCTTTATGATTTTGCCAGAATGGGAGAAGAATGTGTGCCATCAACATGGAGTGTTGATGAGGCTCATGACAAAAGTGAGCAGGCCTCATGGAAATCTCTGAGCACCCTTGGAGGCCAGCAGAAACCCATGGACATGCTCTCTATAATATATTCTGCTGATGCTGTTGGTAATAAACTAGCAGATGTTGAACAAGGAGCCTGCCCCTGGCAATATCTGCTAATTGATGTGATGTGTGTTTTTATGGAATCTTGATCAAGGTGTTTTATCTCTGACTATAAGGGAAACCCGAGAATGTGCAGATTCAAAGTATTCTTCTAAAAGAACTTTCAGGAAAGTGATTATCAAAAATCATTATCAAAATCTCTACATCAGCCAAGTGACTATTTTATTTAATCTTTTTTTAGAAAAAGTTTGCAAATTAAGAGTCATTATTTTTTCTTTTTCTTATCTTTTTTATTGAAGTGTAGTTGATTTACAATGTTATGTTCATTTCAGGTGTACAGCCTAGTGATTCAGATATAGAGAGACAGATAGATAGATATAGACAAATAGTCTTTTTCAGATTCTTTTCCCCTATGTTGTTGTTTAGTTAAGTCATGTCCAGCTCTTTCGTGACTTCATGAATTCTAGCCTGCCAGGCTCATTTGTCCATAGGATTTCCCAGGGAAAAATACTAGAGTGGGTTGCCATCTCCTTCTCCAGGGGATCTTCTCAACCCATTACAAAATAATGAGTATAGTTCCCTGTGCTATACAGTAGGTCTCTGTTGGTTATCTATTTTGCATATAGTAGTGTGCACATATTAATCCCAAGCTCCTAATTTATCTCTTCTTCCGCCAGTGAGTTTCTTTAAAAAGGAGTAGGGGGTGTGACTTTCCTGGTGGTCCAATTGTTAGGGTTTTGCCTTCTCATGAGGGAAGTGTGGGTTCAATCTCTGGTCGGGAAGCTAAGACCCCACATGACTTGGGGACAAAAAGAAAACATAAAACAGAAGCAGTATTTAAACAAATTTAATAAAGATTTTAACAACAACAACAAAAGGAGTACAGAGGATACTAGTTTCCCATTTTGGGCAAGGGTTTTATTTTCATGACTCTGATGAGATCACCATAGATAAACAAGGAATCTCATACACTTAGATATATGCACACAAAGACGCACTCAAGGACTATTCATGAGTCCACCAAATGGAAACGAGAGGCAAAGAGAAAAAAGAAAACAGACACACACAGAGACGTGAGGATAGATACGGAGATAAATAAATCAAGAGGGACGTGCACAGCTACAAGCACACTTTTCTTACAGACCCATCCACCTGGCCCGTCTTCCCTTCTTGGGAAAGAAGAGCTGATTCAGCACTACTGGGAGCAGCTGAATAATTGCCCTTGAAGGATTCCTTGGCCAGAAGACTTAAATATATGACCACCTCCCCGGGCAAGGAGATATAAAGCCTCACGTCAGGTTCCAACTTGCGAGTCCAGTGAATCTTCAGTTTGGGAAATGGGACAGACAAAATCTATCAACCTGGTCCATGCATCAATCTTCTAGGCTCCCTCCTGTCACCCTGACAGTGAGGAAGGATGATAAGTGGTGGCTGACCTGGGGTGTCTTCTTCGTGACCTCAGCTAACTTCACATAACTCATATATGGAGTTCTATTCCCCATAACATTATAGCCTCATTTTAGAGACCAGAAAACAGAGCCAGAGACACCCAAGTTAACATCGTGTGATTCATGAGGTGCGAATCAGCCAACCAGCTATTTCTGCAAGGAAATTGCTAATTGGCCACCAGGAGGAATTAAAGTTTAGGAGCATCCTGCTGTGAGGTCAAGTTGGGTATTTAAACTTTACAGATTGGAATAAATTATGAATCAAGCCTAATTAGCCTCTTTGGTCAAATCAAGAGACCTCTAGTTTCAATCTGGGTTGAAAACTGTGTCCAGAGCACCCCAAGTCCCCATTTTTAAGAAGTGACCCTACAGTTTCTTTGCTGAGAATATATGTGATTGTTAAACTACTCTACAAAACCATGGTCAGTCTGCAGTATGGAAAGCAGCAAAGGTAGCAATTCTGGGAATGATGGAGGTCATCTCATCCTGGTTGAAAGGGTACAGAGTAATTTTAAGTCTGTGCTCCTCAGTTGCAGAGAGCAGTTATCTGGTCTACCTCATTGTGCAGATAAACACATGAATAAATGATCATCTTCATACCCATCAAGCTAAGTTTTACAAAACCAGTAAAGGGTCATGATGGGGGACTTTTCCTGGTGGTCCAATGGTTAAGAATATTTCTTGCAGTGCAGGGGACTTGGGTTCAATGCCTGGTCAGGGGACTGAGACCCCACATGGCTCAGAGTAACCAAGTCTTTGCACCACAACCAGAGAATCCATATTCTGAAAGATCCTACAGGACTCTAACAAAGATTCCCTCATGCTGCAGCTAAGAATATTGGAGTGGGTTGCCATTTCCTTCTCCAGGGGATCTTCCCAACCCAGGAATTGAACCCTCATCTCTCACATTGCAGGCAGATTCTTTACTGTCTGAACCATAAGGGAAGCATTAAGACACAATGCAGCCAAATTAATTAATTTTTTTTAGAAGTGTCATGATGGAAGGACTTAAGTCAATTGGGAATATACTGTATTGTAAATGCTCAGGGCTCTGCATGGGATCCAAGGGCAGGGATCTAGTGGGGCCTCAGGAAGAAGTTGTAAAGCGAAAATTCATCAGGTGCTAGCTTCTTTCCACCTCACTCTGTTCTTTTATTAATATTCAGAGTCATTCTTTCCCTGCACACCTACAGTACACATAACAAACAATTATAATGACAACAATAATAACATGTATCCTCAGCTCTCAAGTTTCTATAGACCAGCTTGATAGAGTTGGTAGTCTTTTTAAGCTAAATTCCAACTTCCATGGGAGGAGCCTATGACTGGCCAGGCCAGGGTCAGGTGAGCCCTCCTGGGCCAATCAGCTGCGGCCAGAGGGCTCAGATCACACAGCACCACCACCTTGGCTATTTTTTTTTTTTCATTTATTTTTATTAGTTGGAGGCTAATTACTTTACAATATTGTAGTGAGTTTTGTCATACGTTGACATGAATCAGCCATGGACTTACATGTATTCCCTATCCCGATCCCCACTCCCACCTCCCTCTCCACCCGATTCCTCTGGGTCTTCCCAGTGCACCAGGCCCGAGCACTTGTCTCATGCATCCAACCTTGGCTGGTGATCTGTTTCACCCTAGATAATATACATGTTTCAATGCTGTTCTCTCAAAACATCCCACCCTCGCCTTCTCCCACAGAGTCCAAAAGTCTGTTCTGTATTTCTGTGTCTCTTTTTCTGTTTTGCATATAGGGTTATCATTACCATCTTTCTAAATTCCATATATATGTGTTAGTATGCTGTAATGTTCTTTCTCTTTCTGGCTTACTTCACTCTGTATAATGGGCTCCAATTATCCATCTCATTAGAACTGATTCAAATGAATTCTTTTTAACAGCTGAGTAATATTCCATGCTGTATATGTACCACAGCTTCCTTATCCATTTGTCTGCTGATGGGCATCTAGGTTGCTTCCATGTCCTGGCTATTATAAACAGTGCTCACCTTAGCTATTGGGATTTGCCCTTGTGGTTCTCTAGATGGAGAAGGGATATTTCCAGAGGAAGAGCAACTTTTATCAACAGGTCATGTGTCTTCTTCATGCATGCCTGCTCAGTCGTGTCCGACTCTTTGTGACCCCATGGACTGGAGCCCACAAGGCTCCTCTGTCCATCTGATTTTCCGGGGAAGAATGCTGGATCCTCCTCCAGGGGATCTTCCCCACCCAAGGATCTAACCTGAGTCTCCTGCATTGGTAGGCGGATTCTTTACCACTAGTGCCATCTTTTTTCAATGGCTAAGATCCACCAAAAAGTATCTGCTACAAAGACACAGGAGGGGAAGGGGACAGTGAACAAGCTGATATATAACATTTTTTAGTGTCTCTGTGTATCAGGATTGTGCCAAATAAGTAGCCTATGCATCTAAACTCTTCTTTCCATAGGAGTTTAAAGCAAGCCCAGGGAATTCCAAGAAGAACAGACATCATCCCATATCTCTCAGTTCTCCTTTCTAACACTTTGTCCCTCCAACACCCCCTCCAAAAATAAAAATATTATATTTACTTTCCCACATACAAAGCAAAATTCCCACACTTATAAATGGAGAAAAACATTGGTCTAAAGAGGATATTATTTATGTTAACAGTAGCCAGTTGAGAATGTTCAATTACATTTACTTTGAGCTGAATCCATCTACCTCCACTTTCCACTGATTCAGTTCAGTCCTATGGAAAATAAGTTGACTCTTTCCTGAAAAAATTAATCCATTCAGATCTGAATTTGTTTCCTACCAATGAAAGTGTTAATCACTCACTCGTGTTCGACTCTTTGCAACCCCATGGGCTATAGCCTGCCTGGTTCCTCTGTCCATGGGATTTCCCAGAAAAGAATACTGGAGTGGGTGCCTTTCCCTCATAGCACCTTTCATCTGTATGTGTCTGTGTCCAAATTTTTATGACAGCCCATCTATATAACCTCATTTCATTTATTTTTTCACGTTTAAAAAATTAATTTTTATTGGAGTATAGTTGCTTTAGAGTTCAATTCAGTTCATTTGCTCAGTCGTGTCTGACTCTTTGCGACACCATGGACTGCAGCACACCAGGCCTCCCTGTCCATCATCAACCCTTGGAGTTTACCCAAACTCATGTCCATTGAGTCGGTGATGCCATCCAATCATCTCATCCTCTGTTGTCCCCTTCTCCTCCTGCCCGAAATCTTTCCCAGAATCAGTCTTTTCAAATAAGTCAGCTCTCCGCATGAGGTGGCCAAAGTATTGGAGTTTCAGCCTCAACATCAGTCCTTCCAATGAACACCCAGGACTGATCTCCTTTAGGATGGACTGGTTGGATCTCCTTGCAGTTCAAGGGACTCTCAAGAGTCTTCTCCAACACCACAGTTCAGAAGCATCAATTCTTTGGCACTCAGCTTTCTTAATAGGCCAACTCTCACATCCATACATGACTACCGGAAAAACCATAGCCTTGATTAGATGGACCTTTGTTGACAAAGTAATGTCTCTGCTTTTTAATATGCTGTCTAGGTTGGTCATAGCTTTCCTTCCAAGGAGTAAGCGTCTTTTAATTTCCTGGCTTTACAAGGTTGTATTAGTTTCTGTGGTACAGCAAAATGAATCAGCTATAAATACACACATAGCCCCTCTGTTTTAGGATTTCCTTCCCATTCAGGGCACTACAGAGCGTTGAGTAGAGTTCCCGAGCTCTACAGTAAGTTCTTATTAGTTATCTATTTTATACAAAGTATCAGTAGTGAGTATGTGTCTATCCCAATCTCTCAGTTCGTCCCACTCCCTTCTGTCCTTGGTATCCATACATTTGTTCTCTACATCTGTGTCTCTATTCTGCTTTGCAAATAAATTCATCTGTGTCATTTTTCCAGATTCCACATGCAAGCGATATTTTACAATTTTTGTTTTCTCCTTCTGACTTATTTCGCTCTGTGTGATGATCCCTAGGTTCAGCCACATATACGACCTAATTTTATAAGGATCCCATCACTCTGAGGTACTGGAGTTTAAAACTACAGCATACAAATGTGAGGGACTTCCCTGGTGGAGCAGTGGTGAAGAATCCGCCTGCCAAGCAGAAGACAACAGGAGAGGCGAGTTCAATTTCTGGGTTAGGAAGAGCCCTTGGAGGAGGAAATGGCAACCCACTCCAATATTCTTGCCTGGGAAATTCCATGGACAGAGAAGCCTGGCGGGCTACAGTCCATGGGGTCCCAAAGAGTCAGACACCACCGAGTGACTAAACAGCAACAACAAATATGAATGTGAAGGGACACCATTCAATCCATCACCAAGTCTTTGAAGACAGCTCCTCTTCTGCCCCCAAGCCTGTGATCCCACCACAGAGCCTTTCCTCATGCTAAGACTCTGATTTTTAGGGTGAAATGATACAAGACTTCTCCTGTGGGAGGAGGTATGTATTAAGCTAATGCCTTATCAGAAAAGTGCTGGCTGCTAATCTCAGATTTAAAAAAAAAAAAAAAACACTCCAGAGAATGAAACTCCATGGATGCCTGGAAGAAAGAAAGTCATAGAAACAAAATGAGAAAGAAAGAGGATGAGACTTTGGGATACATTCCACCTCCTTCAAACTGTAGCTTTAAAAGCACCTCGTGTGACATAGTTTTGAGTCCTTCCATGGCAACTTTGAAGACCTCAAGCAGTGACTTAGAAGGATAATGGTGTCCTTTCACCTGCTAAGTACATGGCGTACAGTGTTGAAGACCTCCACATTGGGACTTCCCTGGTGGTCCAGTGGTTAAGAATCCACCTTTCAAAGCAGGGGACATGGGTTTGATCCCTGACTGAGGAACTAAGATCTGACGCGCTGCAGAGCAACTAAACCTGAGCAATGCAATGAAGACCCCGCACGCTGCAACTAAGACCCAGCAACCAAATATTTAATTAATTAAATATGTTAAAAGTAAGTGATAGATCTAGAAATGTTATTTTAAAAAGATGTCAGCATCTTCACAACACTCCTTTTCACAAAAGCAATCAGCATCTGACCATGACCTTTGTCCGTCTCCAAGGAAACTGGAGAAGAAGAAGTAAAACTCTCACTGTTTGCAGGTGACATGATGCCATACATTGTTCAGTCACCCAGTTATGGCTGGCTCTTTGAGACCCCATGGACTGCAGCACACCAGGCCTCCCTGTCCTTCACCACCTCCTGAAGTTTGCCCAAGTTCATGTCCATTGAATCAGTGATGCCATCCAGTCATCTCATCTTCTGATGCCCTCTTCTCCTTCTGTCCTCACTCTTTCCCAGCATCAGGGACTTTTCCAATGAGTCAGCGATCTGCATCAGGTGACCAAAATACTACAGCTTCAGCTTCAGCATCAGTATAGCATACTATACATAGAAGACCCTAAAGATGCCACCAGAAAATTTAAAATCTTGACATACCCAGGCCAAGATGCACCATGCTTCTTCTCAATGGAGTATCAAGAGCTTTGTCTATTTTCCTTGGGATCCAGGAAGGTGGTTGAGTTCCCATTTTAAGACTCACTCTTCCTGGAAACTTCCACAGGCAAATTGCAGAGAAAGGGGTGAGTACCTGGTGATGAGCAAATTTAGTACCTGCTGCCAATGTACTCAGTAGTTAAACAGATTAAATTAATTCTCCTCAGAGCAGCAGTTTTCAACCCTGGCTGCACATTGTATTCACCTTGGGAGCTTTAAAAAAAAAATACTGATGACTGAGTCCCACCCCTAGATTCTGGTTTAATTGGTCTGGGGTGCAACCTAGGTATCAGGATATTGAAAAGCTCTCCAGGTGGTAGAAATTGCAAGCAAGCTGAAAAGAGTTGCCTTAGCACTGAGGTTCTCAACATGTGGTCTCCAGACCAGCAGCAGCAACCTGACCTGGGTGCTTATTTGAGATGTACATTCTCTGTACATCCCAGACCTAGTAACTCAAAATCTCTGGAGGTGGGGCCAGCCATCCGCAGTTTCACTGGTGATGCTGGTGGTCCTCAATGTTGGACCAAACTCTGCTTGTTCATAGATATTGGTCAAATCTTGCTCAGTTCAGATTTTGCTTAGTTCTGGCTGGTGGTCCTTGGCGTTGGACCAAACTCTGCTTGTTCATAGATATTGGTCAGGTCTTGTTCAGCATCTTCTTAGTGAGTCTGCTCACAACTGAAGTTCCTTTGCTTCACTTCTAGATTCAGTCTCACCTTCCTCTCCAGATCTAGTTCTCACCTGAGGTAGGAAGGATGTCAGGCATCCAAGCTCAGTGCTCTGAACATAGGGTTCATCTTCCTGGCATATTTACTCTGATCTCTTGGTACGCATCTCTAAGACGTGGACCTGGCTTCACAGACTCAGTTCTTTTTTCTCTTCCATGAATCTAAATTCACATAATTTAAAAACCTATCCTCTATTTTTAGATTATGTCTTCTCCAATTTTGGCATTAAATATGTCATCTTTTTTTTTTTTTACAGTAGGTCCTTTGTGATTATCCATTTTAAATATACCAGTGTGTACATGTCCATCCCAAACTCCCTGACTATCCCTTCCCTGCATCCTTCATCCCGGCAAACAGAAGTTAGTTCTCTATGACAGACTCGGTTCTAAGAAGTAGTTCAGATAACCAAGCTGTTGTCATTCTTCAGGATCAGAACTTATCTTAATCATCTGCCTCATACCCCCTAATCTCTTTAATACTGGGGACCCTAATAGTATATACTAATGCCATCATCTCCAAAATTCAATGTCTTCCTCTGAAATAACTACTTCTATTTCTCTGTAACTGCCTTCATTCCATAACGGATATAATGAATTGTGTAAGTGTAGGTTTATTATCTTTTATTCTGACATCTTTTTTTTTCTTGGCCTCTCCACGCAGCTTTTGGGGTCTTGTTTCCCCAACCAGGGGTCAAACCTGGGGCTCCCTGCAGTAAGCGCACTGAACCCTGACCACTGGATCACCAAGGAATTCCCTATTGTCTGGCTTTTAAAAGTAACACCTACTCACCACAGAAAACTTAGAGAAATCAAAAGGACAAAGAAGAAAACAAAAATCATCTTTCATTCCCCCTTTCTGTAGCAACCATGGTCAACATTTTGGTATATTTACTTCATTTTTTTCTTTTTGCATGTTATGTATGAATGATCTACTTTGTTCCAACAATTATATGAGGTAGCTTACAAAGGGATATACCTTACAAGGCATAATGATTTTGAAATACCCCACTGAGTTATTGGTCTCAGTGCTTCACTCCTCAGAAGTGGATCACATATATAATCATCCTCAATAGAATGGGTGGAATATATATCCCCCGCATACACTCCTTGGCTTTGGAACTGGTCATGTAACTTGCTTCGGCTAATGTCACGTTGGCAAATATGGCATTGAAAAAAAGATGCAAAATCTGCTTATTTTGTTGACTTGCCCTTTTATTCTCCAGTGATCCACCACTTTCCCTTCAGCCAGGGCCCCAAAAGGGCAAATATGGAGCTGACTCCTTCCTGTCCCTAAGCAAACCAACAGATACTTGAGCAACAAACAATTCCTTACTTGTGTGCTACTGAGTTGAGTTTGGGGAAGTCTTTTATGTCATTTTATTGTAGCTTCAGTTGATTGATACATATCCTGTGACACTTATTCTTAGAACCACTTGTTTTCACATGATGACATCATCGAAGTCAGGTTATGTCTTATAAAGACTGACATGCCATAAATTTTTTTGGCAAAGGTTTTTTTTTTTGTATTTTCTTAGTGGTGTGTAAAGGAATGGTATTTATTATTTGATAGCATCCTAGATGTTATGAAAAATAATAGGTGAAAAAGCAGTCGTGAATTAATGTATATAGTGGTTGGTCATCAAAATTCACTCATACGCGTATATTCTTCATACATACTTTATTTACTTTTTTATTGGAGTATGTTGGCTTACAATGTTAGTTTCTGCTGTACAGTGAAGCAAATCAGCTATATGTACACATATATCCTCTTTTTTTTGGATTTCATTTCTATTTGGTCCCCACAGAGCACTGAGTAGATTTCCCGAGCTCTACAGTAAGTTCTCACTAGGTATCTATTTCATACGTAGTATCAGTACTCTGTGTGTCATCCCAACCTCCCAATTCATCCCACACCCTCGTGTGTGTTTTATAGGTATCTATTTTATGTGTCTGTGTGTGTCTATGAGTACGTGTGTGTGTGTATATTCATGTGTGTCGTTTAAAAAGTAAATTTTGATTGTTCTAGAGGACATAAATAATTATTTTAGGAAAATAATTTCTCTTTAGTGTGGGAGTACAAGTGGACAGTGGGCTTCCCCGAAGGCTCGGCAGGTAAAGAATCGCCTACAAAGGAGGAGACACAGAAGATGCGTGTTTGATCCCCTGGAGGAGGGCATTGAAATCCACCCTGTATTCTTGGCTGGAGAAACCCATGGGCAGAGGAGCCTGGCAGGCTACAATCCCAAGTGTCACAAAGAGTCAGACATGATTGAGCAACTAAGCATGTACAAGTGGACAGTGATTTTTTTTTTAATTTTTTTATTAGTTGGAGGCTAATTACTTCACAACATTTCAGTGGGTTTTGTCATACATTGATATGAATCAGCCATAGATTTACACTTATTCCCCATCCCGATCCCCCCTCCCATCTCCCTCTCCACCCGATTCCTCTGGGTCTTCCCAGTGCACCAGGCCCAAGCACTTGTCTCATGCATCCCACCTGGGCTGGTGATCTGTTTCACCATAGATAGTATACATGCTGTTCTTTTGAAACATCCCACCCTCACCTTCTCCCACAGAGTTCAAAAGTCTGTTCTGTATTTCTGTGTCTCTTTTTCTGTTTTGCATATAGGGTTATCGTTACCATCTTTCTAAATTCCATATATATGTGTTAGTATGCTGTAATGTTCTTTATCTTTCTGGCTTACTTCACTCTGTATAAGGGGCTCCAGTTTCATCCATCTCATTAGGACTGGTTCAAATGAATTCTTTTTGACGGCTGAGTAAAATTCCATGGTGTATATGTACCACAGCTTCCTTATCCATTCATCTGCTGATGGGCATCTAGGTTGCTTCCATGTCCTGGCTATTATAAACAGTGCTGCGATGAACATTGGGGTGCACGTGTCTCTTTCAGATCTGGTTTCCTCAGTGTGTATGCCCAGAAGTGGTATTGCTGGGTCATATGGCAGTTCTATTTCCAGTTTTTTAAGGAATCTCCACAATGTTCTCCATAGTGGCTGTACTAGTTTGCATTCCCACCAACAGTGTAAGAGGGTTCCCTTTTCTCCACAGCCTCTCCAGCATTTATTGCTTGTAGACTTTTGGATAGCAGCCATCCTGACTGGTGTGTAATGGTACCTCATTGTGGTTTTGATTTGCATTTCTCTAATAATGAGTGATGTTGAGCACCTTTTCATGTGTTTGTTAGCCATCTGTATGTCTTCTTTGGAGAAATGTCTGTTTAGTTCTCTGGCCCATTTTTTGATTGGGTCATTTATTTTTCTGGAATTGAGCTGCAGGAGTTGCTTGTATATTTTTGAGATTAATCCTTTGTCTGTTTCTTCATTTGTTATTATTTTCTCCCAATCTGACGGCTGTCTTTTCACCTTACTTATAGTTTCTTTTGTAGTGCAAAAGCTTTTAAGTTTCATTAGATCCCATTTGTTTAGTTTTGCTTTTATTTCCAATATTCTGGGAGGTGGGTCATAGAGGATCTTGCTGTGATTTATGTCGGAGAGTGTTTTGCCTATGTTCTCCTCTAGGTGATTATCTCAATAGATGCAGAGAAAGCCTTTGACAAAATTCAACACTCATTTATGATTAAAACTCTCCAAAAAGCAGGAATAGAAGGAACATACCTCAACATAATAAAAGCTATATATGACAAACCCACAGCAAGCATCACCCTCAGTGGTGAAAAATTGAAAGCATTTCCCCTGAAATCAGGAACAAGACAAGGGTGCCCACTCTCACCACTACTGTTCAACATAGTGTTGGAAGTTTTGGCCACAGCAATCAGAGCAGAAAAAGAAGTAAAAGGAATCCAGATAGGAAAAGAAGAAGTGAAACTCTCACTGTTTGCAGATGACATGATCCTCTATATAGAAAACCCTAAAGACTCTACCAGAAAATTACTAGAACTAATCAACGAATATAGTAAAGTTGCAGGATATAAAATTAACACACAGAAATCCCTTGCATTCCTATATACTAACAATGAAAAAACAGAAAGAGAAATTAAGGAAACAATACCATTCACCATTGCAACAAAAAGAATAAAATACTTAGGAGTATATCTACCTAAAGAAACAAAAGACCTATACATAGAAAACTATAAAACACTGATGAAAGAAATCAAAGAGGACACAAACAGATGGAGAAACATACCGTGTTCATGGATTGGAAGAATCAATATTGTCAAAATGGCTATTCTACCCAAAGCAATCTATAGATTCAATGCAATCCCTATCAAGCTACCAACGGTATTTTTCACAGAACTAGACCAAAGAATTTCACAATTTGTATGGAAATACAAAAAACCTCGAATAGCCAAAGTAATCTTGAAAAAGAAGAATGGAACTGGAGGAATCAACCTGCCTGACTTCAGACTCTACTACAAAGCCACAGTCATCAAGACAGTGTGGTACTGGCACAAAGACAGAAATATAGACCAATGGAACAGAATAGAAAGCCCAGAGATAAATCCACGAACCTATGGACACCTTATCTTTGACAAAGGAGGCAAGGATATACAATGGAAAAAAGACAACCTCTTTAACAAGTGGTGCTGGGAAAACTGGTCAACCACTTGCAAAAGAATGAAACTAGAACACTTTCTAACACCATACACAAAAATAAACTCAAAATGGATTAAAGATCTAAATGTAAGACCAGAAACTATAAAACTCCTAGTGGACAGTGATTTTTGAATTTGAAGTTCAAGGCTCTTCATATATGTCTAGATGGAGTGAAATGATGGGAGAATTAAACCTCTGAATATACTAGTAGGATTCTTTACCTGAATGCGAGTTGACCAAGATAGCAGTCATGATGGGGAAAGCTGGAACCTAAGAGTGTGGCAGTGAGAAATTCCCGGTGGTACAGAACTGTCAGTGAAGTCCAAGAAGAGTGATGTTCAACCTTTTTTGTAAGTATCCCCAGCTTATCCCAGCACCTTTTCACATCATACCTTTTTGAGAAGATACATGGAAAGGGGCCAATGTACCCTTTGGGGTGATAGATCCCTGGAGGCAGAGTGGGAAAAAATAGAGTGAATTCACTGCAATAAGGCACTGGACCACCCCCAGATTAAGAAACAGAGACACTAGCTATGTTAACTGCAAAGACAAGAGTGTTGGTAAAAATTCTGATGATATGAGAAGTCTAGGAAGAAGAGAGAAGCTCCCTGGTGGTTCAGCTGGAAAGAATTTGCCTGCCAATGCAGGAGACCAAGGTTCAATCCCTGGGCCAGGAAGAATCCCCTGGAGAAGGAAATGGCAACCCACTCCAGTATTCTTGCCTGGGAAATCCTATGGGAAGAGAAGCCTGGAGGGGTACAGTCCATGGGGTCACAAAGAGTTGAGCATGACTTAGCAATTAAACAAATAACAAAAAGGAAATGCTCCAAAACCTTGGCAACAGTTATCACTATGTAAAGGGATTGTGGGTCCTTTTTTTATACTTCTCTGTGCTTTCCAAGTTTCCATGATAGAGATATATTGACTTCATAAACATAAAAGCATAATATGTTTCTATTAAGTGTATGAAAATGAAGAAAATGGTGAAACCGTAACATGAAAGAAAAAAAAAAGAGTGTGATTGAGACAATGTTCTGCTTGTGTACCCTGCTCATATTCCACAGACCAAAAGTATTTTCCCCATTTTACTGCAAATTCTTCAGAGTATCATTAGTGATGGCTATATAACAGCCTATAAATGAATGAATCATAATTGATTTAATCCTCTATCATTATATAATTGAGAAATAATTGAGTTATTTCCATTTTTCATCCTATGAGTGGTAACTGTGCTGAACATTTTTGTATGTAAATCTCATCCATCCCCATCAACATTTTTACATGCCTGGTCCTCTGATTAGCTAAATGTCTTGCCATTTACTCTTCTCACTTTCTGGAACACTCTATAACCAGTTGCTAAATATCCTCAGTGCTTTTTGCCTCCCCACCTGCTTCCCATCACTGACGCTACATAATACCGTGTTCTGATTTCTGAGCCGGAGCCCCTTCTAGTCCCAGCCCAGCCTCTAGAAGGCCCAGCCCTCTGGCGCTTCAACTAGAAACAGCATTATCACCACACTGCTCATTTCTCTTTAAGCAGGGCCTCATAAAAACTCTTCCAGCAGCTGTGAATGTTCATCACTGGAGCAGTAAATGATGATGCTGCTGTGAGTCATCAAATGTGCAGAGTGATCGAGTCAGTTGGGTGAACTCCCAGCATCTTTTGGTCTTGGTATATATATATTTTAATTTGGCTGCCCTGAGTCTTAGTTGCGGCTTGTGGAATCCTCAGTCTTTGTTACGGCACACAGGATCATTTGCTGCAGTGTGTGAATTCTTACCTGTGGCATCTGGGATCTGGTTCCCTGACCAGGGACAGAACCCAGGCCCCCTGCATTGGGAGTGCAGGGTCTTAGCCACTGGACCACCAGGGAAGTCCCCCCAGGTTCTTAATGATTCTTCAGAAGTCAGCCCCAATACCTCCCTCTGTCTATCTCTCTCTCCTACTTTGTTTTAAGAGCCACATGAATCAGCAACATTGCTGGTAGGTCACATGGGAGATGGACAAGTTTCACTGATTTCCATTTACTTGTCTGGCCCTTAACACCCTAAGTCTAGGGTTTTGTTTCTGTGGACCATTTTTAAAGTCTTTATTGAATCTGTTACAATGTTGCTTCTGTTTTAGGTTTTGGTTTTTTGGCCACAAGGCATGTGGAATCTTAGTTCCCTGACCAGGTATGGAACCCCACATTGAAAGGCAAAGTTTAAACCACTGGACTGCCAGCGAAGTCCCTAATTCTGGTTTTATGGAAATCTACACACAGAAAGTAAACCTTGTTCTAATAACATTACATCAGAAAATGGTCTTCCTGTGGCTCCTTAGCTCTGCCTTGGCACAGAAGGGAGGGGATGTGGATTTCCAAGGCCTTGGGCGTGTAATTTGGGAGAGGATGGAAGCTTACTAGTGACTGGACTCTGCTTTGAGATCCAATCCTCTCAAGTGAGTTTCCAGAGCTTAATCAGACCCCTCCGAGTCCAATATCATAGGCATTATTGTTTGGCCTCTCTGAAATCTGTTTGTTCAGCATTCAAACCTCTACCTTCTTGGAAATGACCTTCTCCTCCTCTTCTTGAGTTCAGATGGTTCAGAGATCTAACCACCATCTCTCTGGCTCCAGCACAGTCAGGGGATCCAAACTCAGCCAATGAGATGACAGCATTCCCTTCCCCAAAATGATTGGTTCAAAAGCAGACACATGACTCCAACCAAGCTAATCAGAGCCTATGAATATCAGTCCTGAGCTCACAGCTTCAAGGCAAAAAAAGCCAAAACAAGAAATGGGGACAAATAAGACTTCTTACTATAGGATTTGAATACCTAGATTCAGGATACTTAGACTTAAAAATGATGTAAGTCAATATACTTTTTTTATTTTTTCACTTAAGGCCATTGGATCTACATTCTTGTTTATTTTAAATCAACATATCTGATGAGCATAACAAGCACATATATTTACTTGTTTATTTATTTAATAAACATATCAACCAACTGATATAAACAGGCCCGATGAGAGCTCCCCCACTGGTGTGTCACGAATTGGACCCAATGCAGGAAATCCCAAGATGTCTGTCTATGAACAGGGTTACAAAGAAATTCCAGCAACATGCTCAGAGAGGTTTAATGAGAAAAGCATTACACTGAGGATCAGGAAGCAGATATGTGTCCAAGTTTCTAGCAATATGACCTTGGGTAAGTTACTCAGCATTTGTGAACCTCAGTTCTCTTGACTATAAAATAGAGTAAACCAAGTCCATAGCAGCACTGATTACAATAGCTAGGACATGGAAGCAACCTAGATGTTCACTGATAGATGAATGGATAAAGAAGTTATGGCACATATATACAATGGAATATTACTCATGCATAAAAAGGAATAAAACTGAGTCAGTTGTAGTAAGGTGGATGAACCTAGAACCTGTTACACAGAGTGAAGTAAGTCAGAAAGAGAAAAACAAATACCATATATTAACACATATATATGGAATCTAGAAAATGGTACTGATGAACATTTTTGCTGGGCAGGAATGGAGACGTAGATGTAGAGAACAAATTTATGGATGCAGTGGGGGAAGGAGAGGGTGGGTCAAATCGAGAAGTAGCATTGACATCCATACACTGCCATTTGTAAAATAGATAGCTAGCAGGAAGCAGCATATAGCACAGGGAGCTCAACTTGGTGCTCTGTGATGACCTAGAGGGGTGGGATGGGGGGCAGGAGGGAAGCTCAAGAAGGAGGAGATATATGGGTACTGACATGACTTAAGTGAATAAACAGCAACGAAAATAAGTGATTCACATTGTTGTGAGCAGAAATCAACACAATATTGTAAAGCAATTATACTCCAATTAAAAATAAATTTAAAAATAAACAAAACAAAATGAGATTTTAAAAAAATCATTAGGTCATTGTAAGGCCTGAAGAAAGTGACTTTGAAGCACTATTGCAGTGACTTGCATGCAGGGCACTGAGTGTGTAATTTCTCAGTATAACGTTAGACAACCAGCTAGCACTTCTAAGCTTCCATTTTCTCATCTCTAAAATGAGGGCTTTTTTACTCTTTCAGTGGTTTTCAGTGCTGGCTGCAAACTAAAACCACCAGGGGAGTTTTAAAATATACAGATGCCCAGGCTCTATGCCCAGAGATACTGATTTAATTGGTCTGAGTGCGGGCTCTTTGCACTGACAGCTTTTAAATGCTCCCAGGTGATTCTGATGTGAAAACAGAGTTGAGAACCACTGCAAGAGATGAGGATCACTTTACAAGTTAGCAGTCTAAGCCTCTTATTAAAAAAAGAACAATTTAAGTAATCATTAAAGCTATAAATTTTCCTGCAGAAATATCCCAAGGTGATGGTGGGCAATTAACCCTTCAGCAGAAAATGTTTAAAATTTTAAATTCAAACTCAGCAAAGTCAGTCTGTTTAAGGAGAAAATTAATTAAAAGAGGAAAATTTTTATCACTCTAAGATTGTTCAGCAAACTCTTTTATTGCCTCTGTCATGCTGTTGGAAGGACTCTCATTCCTAAGTAAAAAAAAAAAAAAAAACTCAGGCAAAAAAGATATCAATTTTATTCTGTGAAAATACTTGGAGCTAATGAGTGTGTATGTTTTTCAGAGCTCCCTTAGGAAATGCTGTACAGTAAATATAACTGAAAGTAGGAGGTGGAGTGTTTATTCATCAGGTATATATTTTTAAAATGCAATTATGAAAAGAACAATGCAACATGGAACATGATATGGCTGCTAAGAATTCAGCATATTTTCTAACGTGTTTTAGAGACCTCTCCAATGCCTGAGACTCATAAAATTATCACCTTGATATCTTACTCAGTCCTTGCAATTTGCATGGTTGCATAAACAGTACAAATGAACTTACTTAAAAAAAGAAACAGACTCCCAGACTAAGAGAACAGGCTCATGGTTGGGGGAGATGGGTAGGGAGTTTGAGATGGACATGTATAAACTACTATATTTTAAATGGATAACCAACCAACAAGGACCTACTGTAAATCAAAAAACAAAAACCCAAAACAAAATGGAATATATTCTCATCTCAAAACAAAATTCTTGTAGGAAAAATAGGTTATATTCTCTTAAAATATGAACCAGAAAAAAGACTATGAAGAACTCACACTGGAAGGAATCTTCAAAAACAGTGGAATGAGAACTGAAATATGACAGAGGATAGAGAGATGTGATCCCAAGCTGTAAAACAAATTAATCGTATGGCCTTGCAAAATTATTTAGCCTGTAGAGGATATCTGCTTCCAGACAAGATGAAGTAAAAGGGACCTGATGTACATTCTCACCCAAAAAGCAACACAATGACAACAACAAATATACAACAATTTTCAGGACATCATGCTACGAAGGATGACAATCCCTGAAAGATGAGACAAATGAGTGAGCCATAGGACTTCCCAAGAATACTGCCTAAGGGATGCTCCAGGCCACAACACAGGAAAACAGAATCCACGAGTAGCCCAGCAGACTTCCTGAGTTGAGGAGCTAAGTTCCACGGAGACCAAGGCAGCTAGGACTTGCAGGACAGAGTTCGGAAGAGTAGAGATCTGCACAGAGACAGAACCCTGAAGATCTGCAAAAGGTCTTCCTTGAGCATTCAGCAGGGTGCTAATGGTATGTATGTATGGGGAAAATTAAAAGGACAAAGAAAGAACCATTTGATGGGTTAAAAGGAACAGTAGCAAGTGTTCACAAGGGCTGGGAATAATACCCGTTCCTACAAACCAGACTGAAAACCTCATAATTCAGACTATTCAGAAAATCTTGCCCCAGGGGTGGGGAACAATTGTGTTGTATAGTCTGTCACTCAGTCGTGTCTGAATTTTTGTGACCCCATGGACTGTAGCCCACCAGGCTCCTCTGTCCATGGGATTCTCCAGGCAAGAATACCAGAGTAGGTAGCCATTCCCTTCTCCAGGGGATCTTCCAAGGATCAAACCTGGGTCTCCTACATTGCAGACAGATTCTTAACCATCTGAGCCACCAATTAGCCATGGACTAAGCACTTCTCTGGTCTCACCTAACAACTTTTTAAGAAAGACCCAAAAGAATCTAATTGTTTCCAACAACAACTACATTGCAGATAAAAGCTCAAGAATATTTATAGGACTACAAAAGTATTCAACAGCCAACAGCATTTGGCGTCCTATCAAAGGTTACCGGGCATGCAAAGAACAGAAATAATACAGCCCATAAGGAAAAAAATTTTTCTTAAATTTTTTCTTTGTTCTAGAAATTTTTAAAAAATTTTCTTTGTTCTAGAAATATTTTAATATAATCATAGTACAATTATGAAGTAACATTCAATCCACTGAATATATTCAAAGTATTAATTAAAATATCACACATCTTTATTCACTACCTTAATATAATTGGATTTCCGTGGTGGCTCAGAAGGTAAAGAATCAGCCTGCAATGCAGGAGACCCAGGATCTGTTCCCTGGTCAGGAAGGTCCCCTGGAGAAGGGAATGGCTACCCACTTCAGTATTCTTGCCTGGAGAATCCCATGGACAGAGAAGTCTGGCGAGCTTCAGTCCATGGAATCGAAAGCAATTGGACACGACTGAGCAAGCGACAACCCCTGGAACAGTCAACTAAATTAACAAAACAGTCAAGAAAATCAATCAACAAGGGAGATAAAATTAAATCATAAAATTAAATTGTCTGAAAGAAGTAAGAAAAAGAGAAAGAGAGACTAAAGAACAGATATAACAAATAGGAAACAGTAACAAAATGAAGTAAACTTAATTGTATCCAAAGTCACATTAAACCTAGATGGGCTGAACTTCATCAATTAAAAGGCAGAGATTATCACATTTGTTGACTAAAAAAGATGTACAACCTGAGAGTTGTAAGTTAAGTTTTATTTGGGGCAAAATGAGGACTGCAGCCCGGGAGGCAGCATCTCAGACAGCTCTGAGAGACGGTTCCAAAGCTGCAGTGGGAGAAGGTCAATATATAAGGTTTAGGTGAAGGGGGAGTTCGATGCCATGAAGCACTCATTTTACAAAAGGTTTTTTGTTATTCATGAGGATCTGATGTCACCATGAAAGGACTCAGTGCTTCTCTAGATATGAGGAGATGCCAGGATTGAGATCATAAAATCTGTTCCTAAAAACATCCAACTGGATTCCCTGGTGGCTCAGATGGTAAAGCGTATGCCTGCAATGCAGGAGACCTGAGTTCGATCCCCGGGTTGGGAAGATCCCCCGGAGAAGGAAATGGCAACCCACTCCAGTATTCTTGCCTGGAAAATCCCATGGTCAGAGGAGCCTGATAGGTTATAGTCCATGGGGTCGCAAAGAGTTGGACATGACTAAGCGACTTCACTTTCACTTAAGGATGGACATGAGTTTGAGCAAATTCCAGGAGTTGGTGATGGACAGGGAGGCCTGGCTTGCTGCAGTCCATGGGGTCAAAGAGATTCAGACATGACCGAGGGACTGAACTGGACTGATCTAAAGACCTGTCCCACCAGATTCCCTGGAGCACAGAGTGCCTCACTCCACCCTGAAGTCCCTCAGGGGTTGTTGAAGGTCAAGAGCTATAGCAGCATGGGGTTCAGTCCCCACAGAGGCAGATGGCAAATGCCTTTGTTGTTCAGCCATCGGCAATGCTCTTACCAAATTGCAGTTGTCACATGAATTAAAAAAAAAAAAGCAAGATCCAATTATATTCTGCTTACCAAAAATTAAATAAATAAAAAGCACTTCAAATATAAAGACAAAAATAGGTTTAAAGTAAATGAATGAAAAAAAGATATACCAGGATTATATTACAGCCAAGAAAGCTGGAGCTATATTAAAGGTTATATCAATATCAGACAAAGTAGATAATAGAGCAAAACAATATCACTGGAGAAAAATGAAGTCATTTCATAATGATTTGTTGTTGTTTAGTCGCTCAGTGCTGTCCAACTCTTTGCGACCCCATGGACTGTAGCCTGCCAGGCTCCTCTGTTCATGGGATTTCCCAGGCAAGAATACTGGAGCAGGTTGCCATTTCCTTCTCTGAGGGATCTGCCAGACCCAGGGATCAAACTTGAGTCTCCTGGATTGGCAGGCAGATTCTTTACCACTGAGTCACTGTTTTGCTGGAAGTTTTCACTTTCATCTCAGGTACAAAGGATTTGTTAACAAAATAAGCCACTTGTTATATACAGATAAATAATACAAATATTTATTGGAGAATTATCTAGCGTACTTTCAATATGCCAACATTAAAAGAAAAGAAAAACAGAGCAGAGAATACATCACCAAATTGGGTTTTGACCAACATCCAGACTTAAACAGTGCTGGTAAGTTCCGTGTCACAGCACATCTGGAGTCCCAACTGGGAATGGGTACTAGGCAGCGTGTCTGCTCCATGGGTGAGACTTCAAAGATTGCAGTTCTGAGTTCTGTTTAAAATCCCAGGAGGGTTGCAAACTGATATCACCATCAACCTGTAACCAGATTGCAGCTCTGGTTTCCTGTTAACGCTGTTTTGTTGTGCGAAACTTGGAATGTAGTTAAGCCTGGGGTTTGGTTGGCCAGACCCATCTAGGATCCCAACCATCTCAAGATTCCTCCCCCATCTTATCTAAGGGGCTGCAAGTCTCGCACTCACGGCAGGCAGTTACTCACAGTCCCTCAGTCAGGGCAGTGTCCAGGCAGGTTAGAAGCAAGGTCAGAGGCCAGTTCTGCTTTTTTTGCCTCTGAAGCCTGAACAAGACTATTTTAATTTTATTTCCGTAACAGTCACCTGGGAAGCCCTTCATAATGATACAGGCATCAAAAAATCTAGAAGACGTGACAATCCTAAATGTGTATGTACCTGATAGCAGAATTTCAGAATACATTGAGTAAAACGTGATAGAACTTCAAGGAGAAATGGACAAAGCCACCGTTACATCTAGAGACTGAAATATACGCTTTTCAATAATTGAGGGAACCAGTCTCCCCCAAATGCTCTGCCTGGAAGTGAAGAGCCCACACAAATTAACCAGCTGGAGAAAGAGGTCATGTGCTCTTGTGGTGATCTCTCCAACTTTCTGCTTCTAAACATCCCATCTTGCTTGAGGCAGTGTTGCCAATGTGCAGGTGAATACAGCCTATAAAGAACTCTCCTCTCATCTAACTACAAGGACCTGCTTCCAGAACAGAAATTAAAGAGAGAAGCTCTAAGCTATCAGTGGGTTTAAAAAAAGAACAAGAAAAATAAGGATTAAAGTAGCAACAGTGATATGTCCACACACACAGATACTGATGACCATTAAGTGAAAAAAGTATCTACAAAGACATATATCAAATTCCTAATGCTGGCTACCACTGAGAATGGAATACAGCAAGCCTGTATTCCCGCTATTGTTGTTGCTATTCAATTGCTCAGTCGTGTCCGACTCTCTGTGACCCATGGACTAAAGCACGCCAGGCTTCCCTGTCCTTCACAATCTCCCAGAGTTTGCTCAAACCCATGTCCATTGACTCGGTGATGCCATCCAATCATCTCGTCCTCTGTCATCCCCTTCTCCTCCTACACTCAGTCTCTCCCAGCATCAGGGCCTTTTCCAATGAGTTGGCTCTTCGCATCAGGTGGGCAAAATATTGGAACTTCAGCATCAGTCCTTCCAATGAATATTCAGAGTATTATAGCTCCCAATTATTAAAGCTTTCCTCGCTGCCAGGCAGAGTGCTGAATGCTTAACTCATATCACCTTAGTTCATCTTCACATACCAATCACATCATAAGGTAGACATTTTACCAATGAAGAGAGTAAGGCTAGGAGGTAAAATGACTTCTGAGCATCTCATGGCAGAGAGAGCAGCTCAGACCTTAGGATGCATGATTCTGAAGGTTTGTGTTTGTAATCAACACACAGCACCCTCCAATTTCGTTCGTGAGTGAACGAAATTCACAGGGTGCCTATCACATGATGGGAGGGGTGTATTGAATCCTTCCAACAATCCTATGAGATTGGTACTAACTTGTTTAGTCACTAAGTCGTGTCCAACTCTCTGCGGCCCCATGGACTATAGCCTGCCAGATTCCTCCGTCCATGGGATTTCCCAGGCAAGATTACTGGAATGGGTTGCCATTGCCATCTCCTTCTCTGGGGGATCTTCCCCACCCAGGGTTTGAACCCACATCTCCTGCATTGCAGGCAGATTCTTTACCACTGAGCTCCAGGGAAGCCATCCCCCTTTAACGATGAGGAACCTAAAGGGTAGAGAGGTTAATCAACTTGCTGATAAGTGACACATCCCGGATACAAACCTTGGCTGCCTGGATTGACAACCAACAACCTCACCACGTCTAAAGTTACAGTTATGCCTCTTTTTTGTGCAATCACTGGCCTGGAGATATAAAATGTATGATTCCATCAAGGAAATCAACATTGAGAGGAACTCTTATGCTAACAAGATAAGTCAAAACCAGGATACAGCATGACATGCCCTGTGTATTAGCTGTGTCTACTGTGTAAAAATATGTGCAAGAGATGTCTGTTAAGTGTTCATACACTTCTGTCCATGGGCAGTAATTCCACATTTGGCAATCTATCCTGAAGAAATCACCAACAATATGACCAAAATGTACGTGTAAAATCGTCACTGTTTATAATAACCAATACATGGAAACAACCTAAATGTTCATCAAGAGATGAATGAATAAAGGAGATGTGATATACAGATAGATAGAGAGAGAGAGAGAGAGAGAGAATGGAATGTTACTCAGCCATGATAAAGGATGAAATAATGCCACTTGCAGCAACATGAATGCAACTAGAGATTTCATACCAAATGAAGTAAGTCATAAAGACAAACAGCATACAAAGACAAATACCACTTATACATGGAATCTAAAATATGATACAGATGAGCCTGTCTACAAAACAGAAATAGACTCATGGACGTAGAGAACAGACTTGCAGTTACCAAAAGGGAGGTAGATAGGGGAAGAAAGGATTGGGAGTTTGGGATTAATAGATACAAACTATTAAATATAGAATGGATAAATGACACAGCCCTATTGTATAGCATAGGGAATTATGCTCTATATTCTGTGATAAACCATAATAAAAGAGAATATTTTTTAAATATTGACTTTTTTTTTAATGTGAACATAAGGATGCTTCTTGCAGCAAAACATGATAGCTTAAGTTGCCAACCCCAATGAGAATGTTAAATTCATTATGGCAGATCTATTTGAAGAGATG
The DNA here is from genome assembly GCF_910594005.1 of Cervus elaphus. Lineage (NCBI taxonomy): Eukaryota > Metazoa > Chordata > Mammalia > Artiodactyla > Cervidae > Cervus > Cervus elaphus. The sequence goes on from NC_057824.1 coordinate 22,036,047, forward strand.
GAGTGCAGTCACTAAAAGATTATGTTGTAATATTTAATGCTTTTCTAAAATATCTTTTAAAACTTTTAAACACAAGGAGAAATGCTCATGATATGGTTTTAAGCAAACTAAGGGGGGAAAAAAAAAGAATTGGCAGGTTTAGCACAATTTCAGTCATGTAGATGTCACCCTGCTTATTTAACTTATATGCAGAGTGTATCTTGAGAAACACTGGGCTGGATGAAGCACAAGATGGAATCAAGATTGCCAGGAGAAATATAAATAACCTCAGATATGCAGATGACACCACCCTTATGGCAGAAAGTGAAGAAGGACTAAGAGCCTCTTGATGAAAGTGAAAGAGGAGAGTGAAAAAGTTGTCTTAAAGCTCAACATTCAGAAAACCAAGACCATGGCATCTGGTCCCATCACTTTATGGCAAATAGATGGGGAAACAGTGGAAACAGTGGAAGACTTTATTTTGGGGGTCTCCAGTATCACTGCAGATGGTGACTGCAGTCATGAAATTAAAAGATGCTTACTCCTTGGAAGGAAAGTTATGACCAACCTAGACAGCATATTAAAAAGCAGAGACATTACTTTGTCAACAAAGATCCATCTAGTCAAGGTTATGGTTTTTCCAGCAGTCATGTATGGATGTGAGAGTTGGACTATAAAGAAAGAAAGCTGAGCACCAAAGAATTGATGCTTTTGAACTGTGGTGTTGGAGAAGACTCTTGAGAGTCCCTTGGACTGCAAGGAGATCCAACCAGTCCATCCTAAAGTAGATCGGTCCTGGGTGTTCATTGGAGGGACTGATATTGAAGCTGAAACTCCAATACTTTGGCCACCTGATGTGAACAGCTGACTCATTTGAAAAGACCCTGATACTGGGAAAGATTGAGGGCAGGAGGAGAAGGGGACGACAGAAGATGAGATGATTGGATGGCATCACCGACTCAATGCACATGAGCTTGGGTAAACTCCGGGAGTTGGTGATGGACAGGGAGGCCTGGCGTGCTGCGGTTCATGGGGTCACAAAGAGTCGGACACGACTAAGCGACTGAACTGAACTGAACTGAAAACAATAAATAATTAAAACTAAGTATAACAAGGACAATAATAATAATGGAGAAAATAGTCAAGGAATTAGCAGTGATTGCTTGTTGCTGGTGACTTAGGGATGACTTTTGTCCCTGCCTTTTAGTTGCTATGTTTTCTAATTCTTAGAAAGTCATTATATATTCATAATTTTTAAAATGTTTATTTCATTATTTATTTATTTGGCTGTGGCAGGTCTTAGATAAGGCACATGGGATCTTCCATCTTAGTTGCAGCATGTGGGATCTAGTTCCCCGACCAGGGATTGAATCCTGGCCCCCTGCGTTGGGACCATGGGGTCTTAGCCACTGGACCACCAGGGCAGTCCCTACATTACTTTCGTGGTCAGGAAAAGGTGAACCTAAATTAAGTGTGGGAGAAAAAAGTAGAAGAAAATACAGAAAGATATTAGAAGTAGTTATGATGGTGGTGGATGGTTGATATTTTTTGTTCCTTTTTGAAAACTTTATGTACAGCAGTTTGTCACATTTGTAATGAAAAAATATATGAACATAAAACCGGTTAATACCAGCATTCTTTTAGCAGTGAAAAGCTGAAAACAACATAAATATTCCGTTGAAGATTGGTCAAATGAATTACCTGCACAGATGTTTCCTGTGTGAGAGGCTATTATGCAACTGCTGGAACTAATGTTTGCAGTGGGCTTTTAGTGGTGCACAGAAAGGTTTACGGCATGTGTTTAAGCCAAAATTTTGCATCAAAGACATCTCCCGATTTTGTTACTAACAGTAATATTACTAATAAGGAAAATACACTTAAGTATTACCAGTTGTTGCCTATTGGTTTTCATTGTATTTGCTGTGTATTTCTCTCTGACCATCTTACATATAATGAACACAGGTAGCTTATGTGTTTTTCCACTTTTTTAATGGATGAAGAAAAAACTAGGTTCATTTGAGGTTTTCTAATCACTGTTGAGGTTCTTCAGTTGCTGTTACCTCGGTTGGCGTTACTGTCTTCTCTCCCAGGGACAGTGGTTTCGACACTCTGGTTGTCGTTTGGGACCTGCGTGACTCTAGCCCCTGGATGAGAAACTGCAGGCCTTGGCTAATAGGTAGAGGAAAAGCTTTAAGTCCTTGGCAGCTCAGCTGGTAAAGAATCCGCCTGCAGTGAAGGAGACCTGGGTTCTGTCCCTGGGTTGGGAAGATCCCCTGGAGAAGGGAAAGGCTTCCCACTCCAGTATTCTGGCCTGGAGAATTCCATGGACTGTATAGTCCATGGGGTCACAAAGAGTCAGACATGACTCAGTGGCTAACACTTCCACTTTCCACTTTTAGGAGATCTCTACCAAAATCACCCACTCAGAGAATTCCTCCTGCCTGAGTTCAAAGCATAGTTCTGTGTAACCCACAACACTTCCCTTAACTTCTCAGAGGCTTGCATGCTAAGTGGTTTCAATCATGTCCGACTCTTTGCAACCCTACGGACTGTAGCCCACCAGGCTCCTCTGTCCATGGGATTCTCCAGGCAAGAATACTGGAGTGGGTTGCCCTGCCCTCCTCCAGGGGATCTTCCTGACACAGGGATCAAACCTGCGTCTCTTACGTCTCCTGCGTTGGCAGGTGGGTTCTTTACCACTAGTGCCATCTGGGAAGCCCTCTCAGAGGCTTAAAAGCAGGTATATTGAAGGCCCTTCTGAGCCCAGGCTTTTAAGAAGTGGCATGTAACTTCTCCACACTATCTTGTCCCTTCCATCAGCTGGATGGAGACAATCATTAGGTCCTAGAGAAGAGAGGAGCTACAAGGACAAGGTGGAAACAGCTTCAGCCTCCACTTACAGAAGAGCTGCCTTTCAACTTGAATACCCACTGAGGACTGTTTCAGAGGAGACCAAACCCGGACTTCTGGTGTGTGGTTCCATCACATGTCTGGGGCTATTTGTTATTTCAGTCTAGCCTACCCTCATTCATCCAAGTAATAATATGTGAACAATACATAGGGCTCAACTCATGAAAGATCAAAAAGTCAAGCTTAGGACTTCCCCGGTGATGGTGAGGAATCTGCCTGCCAATGCAGGCGACACGGGTTCGATCTCTGATCTGGGAAGGTCCCATATACCTTGGGGAAGCTAAAGTCTGTGTGCCATAACTATTGAGCCCACGTGCTGCAGTTACTGAAGACTTCGAGCCCTAGAGCCCGGACTCTGCAACAGGAGAAGCCTGTGCATCGCAACTAGAGAGTAGCTCTCACACAACAACCAGACCCAGGGCGGCCAAAAATAAATAATTTCTTAAATGATGTGTCCCTATGGCTAATTCACGTTGATGTGTAGCAGAAATCAAACCAATACTGTAAAGCAATCATCAATCAATTAAAAATAAATATTAAAAATTAAAATGTTTTTAAAACTAAAAAGTCAGGCTTAGAGGAACAGAGTAAGTGCTCATTAAACATTGCTTGAATGATCAAATGTTTAGGATGCTGAGCAGATCGAACAAAATCAAAGAGGAAGGCAAACTTCATTCCTTCTACCCTTCCAAAAGATGCTGAAGGGGACCTTGAGAGATACTTCTGAATCCCTGCCTCTGCCATATCATCTTTGGTGAAAGAAGAGTCTCACCCTCAAGACAGCTCAGATGCTCCAGGGCGTCCAGGGCCTGGGATTTATTTCAGAAAAGAATCGGTGAGGGCGTATCTGCTTCATTAGGCGCGCATCCATGTGGAAGATGGGCCGAAGAAAGATGTACTTCCCAGGCTCTCCAGAGAAAGAACCCGAAGGGTTTTGATGGATAGCCCCACAGTCCGTGCGTGCAGCTTTTAAACACTTGACTTAACAACTTCCTTTAATTTCACTGAACATAAGTTATTGATCCTGATCTCTGTTACCTGGAAGCCTCAATCCTGATTGTTAATTGAGCTATTGATTTTGGCTCACGTTAACCGTTCCTGAAGGGGTGAATCCTGGGTACGGTGGGCAGGTGGGCTAGGGAGGCAGGGGGTGGGGACACTGCAGGAAAGGGCTTTTAATTAGTAATAATAGCTTCATACTTAGCCAACCGGCTTGTAATATGTGTGGTGACATTGTGATAGATCAAGAGACAAACCAGCGGTTGTCCTTCTATAGGAAAATTAAATTGGGTCAATTATCTAACTGTTGGGTGATTTCAGATCATTACTTAACTCAAAATGAACCTCTTGCCATATGCATCGAATCCATAGCTCAGCCCCCAAAGCTTACTCAAGTTTGGAAGCGTAATTAATCAGGTTGGCCTCTCCCCTGCTTTTCCATCATAGAGTTTTAATGCTCAGAAATTTCCAGCAAACAAAGAAAATGACCATGGATAGGGCAATGGTTGTATAAAAGCATTTACAACTCTGTCATGGAATTATTATGTAGTCATTTTGTTGACACCAATTAACTTGGTGGAGAAGATTCCAGAATCTAAATATTGTAAGGGAAAAAAGTCATGTTCCAGAGAGATGTATGTAATATGAACATATTTTTGATAAAATAAGCAATTGACAACAACCATACATGATTTATGGGCCAGCAAAAAAAGCATGAAGGATCCACAACTGATCTTAATATTGGCTAACATTGGGGTGGGTGTAGGGGTGGGCAGGGAGACCACACATGTATTTTTTAAGATTTAATACATATTTACATAACACTTATTAGATACCAGACATGATTTTAAGTGTTTCATAAATATTAACTCATCTTGAGACTGCTCTGGAAATTCAGTGGTTAAGACTTGGCTTTCCAACATAGGGGGTGTGGGTGTGATCCCTGATCAAGGAGCAAGATCCCACAGGCTTCGAAGCCAAAAAAACCAAAACATAAAACAGAAATGATATTGTAACAAACTCAATAAAGATTTCAAAAATAGTCCACATTTTAAAAAAATCTTTATTTTTAGATTAATTTATTAATTTTAATTGGAGGCTAATTACTTTACAATACTGTGGTGGTCTTTGCCGTACACTGACATGAATCAGCCATGGGTGTTCATGTGTCCCCCTGTCCCAAACCCCCCTCCCCCCTCCTACCTCCCTTCCCATCCCTCTGGGTTGTCCCAGTGCACCAGCTTTAAGTGCCCTGTTTCATACATCGAACCTGGACTGGAGATCTATTTCACATATGATAATACATATGTTTCAATTCTATTCTCTCAAATTATCCCACCCTCACCTTCTCCCACAGAGTCCAAAAGTCTTTTCTTTACACCTGTTGTCTTTTGCTGTCTTGCATATAGGGTCATCGTTACCATCTTTCTAAATCCCATATATATGCATTAATATATTGTATTGGTGTTTTTCTTTCTGACTTACTTCACTCTGTATAATAGGCTCCAGTTTCATCCACTTCATTAGAACTGATTCAAATGCATTTTTTAATGCATTTGAGAAGAATTTGAGAATGCATTTGAGAATATTAAGAAGAATTTAAATTCTTCTTAATAGCTGAGCAATATTCCATTGTGTATATGTACCACAGCTTTCTTATCCATTCATCTGTTGATGGGCATCTAGGTTGCTTCCATGTCCTGGCTATTATAAACAGTGCTGCGATGAACATTGGGGTACACGTGTCTCTTTCAGGTCTGGTTTCGTCGGTCTGTATGCCCAGCAGTGGGATTGCTGGGTTGTATGGCAGTTCTATTTCCAGTTTTTTAAGAAATCTCCACAATGTTCTCCATAGTGGGTGTACTAGTTTGCATTCCCACCAACAGTATAAGAGGGTTCCTTTTTCTCCGCACCCTCTCCAGCATTTATTGTTTGTAGACTTTTTGATAGCAGTCATTCTGACTGGCATGAGATGGTACCTCATTGTGGTTTTGACTGATAATGAGTGAAGCTGAGCATCTTTTTATGTATTTGTTAGCCATCTGTATGCCTTCTTTGGCAAAATTTCTGTTTAGTTCTTTGGCCCATTTTTTGATTGGGCCATTTATTTTTCTGGTATTGAGCTGCATGAGCTGCTTGTATATTTTGGAGATAATTCTTTGTCAGTTGTTTAATTTGCTATTACTTTCTCCCATTCTGAAAGCTGCCTTTTCACTTTGCTTATAGTTTCCTTCATTGTGCAAAGGCTTTTAAGTTTGATTAGGTCCCATTTGTTTATTTTTGCTTTTATTTCCATTACTCTGGGAGATGGGTCATAGAGGATCTTGCTGTGATTTATGTCAGAGTGTTCTGCCTATGTTTTCCTCTAGGAGTTTTATAGTTTTTGGTCTTACATTTAGATCTTTAATACATTTTGAGTTTATTTTTGGGTATGTTATTTAAAAGTGTTCTAGTTTCATTTCTTTACAGGTGGTTGACCAGTTTTCCCAGCAGCACTTGTTAAAGAGATATTAAAAAAAAATATTAAGTCAGCTAATTCCCTGACAACTACCTGATATATGTTCTAGTATTATCCCATGCTGGGAAAGATTGAGGGCAGGAGGAGAAGGGGACGACAGAGGATGAGATGGTCGGATGGCATCACTGACTCGATGGACATGAGTTTGGGTGGACTCCGGGAGTTGGTGATGGACAGGGAGGCCTGGCGTGCCTGTTCATGGGGTTGCAAAGAGTCGGACACGACTGAGAGACTGAACTGAACTGAACAGATGGGAAAACTGAGAAACAGAAAATTAAGTCATCACTAGGGTAAGCTGCGGAGAAGGCAATGGCAACCCACTCCAGTATTCTTACCTGAAAAATCCCATGGACAGAGGAGTCTGGTGGGCTGCAGTCCATGGGGTCGCACAGAGTCGGACACGACTGAAGCGACTTAGCAGCAGCAGCAGCAGCAGGGTAAGCTGAGTGAGGGGTCAAGCTGGAATTTGACCCCAGATTCTGGGCTCACAGCACGATGTCTGCTGTCTGTATAAAAGTATGTAGTGGGACTCCAAGAAATTTTTAACCTTTTTCACATATTAAAACTTTAATATTTTATTCAAATAGTTTTATAAACACGAACTATTTATTCATTTGAGAGGAAATAAAATATTATTCAGCCACATGCAATTAGACTAGTGACTTAATTTAGTCATTTAACAAGCATTTACTGAGTTCCTACTATGTGCCAATCAGCATGCCAAGAAGTTCGCATGCGTTATCTCATTCAATTTATGGACTGTTTCTCTACTGACTTATCATTGCCTGTATTTCACAGATGTGGCAGTGAGAACCTAGAGAAGAAATAGCTTGCCCAAGTCAATGCAAGAAGCCTGTGGTAAAAGCGAAATTAACCCATAACTTCCTAGACTGGTGCCACAACATAGAAATAGAACATAGGTCAAAGGTACAATTTCAAACTTGCTTAGAGCCACATTTTAAAAGTAGGAAAGAAACAGGCGACATTCAAATCAATGTATTTGATTTAACCCACTATATCCAAAACATTATCATTTCAATATGCAGTCAGCATTTTCAAAATTAATCATGAAATAGTGTACAATCACTTTTACCAAATATTTGAAATGCAGTGTGTATTTTGCACTTGCAGAATCTCTCAATGTAGACACTAAATTTTCACAGCAAATGATCTATCTTTATTTAGAGCTAATAAACTTTACCATTGAAATGAAAGTTTCACAAGATACTGCAAGCACATATGAAAAGTTTTTTTGATAACTGAATTGTGCATCAGATTTTAAATTTAGCAAAATTTAAAGTTCCATTCTTCAGTTGCACTTGGTTGTGTGTGTGTTACACTCAGTTGTGTCCAACTCTTTGCGACCCCATGGACTGTAGCCTGCCAGGCTCATCTGTCCGTGGGATTCTCCAGGCAAGAATACTGGAGTGGGTTGCCATTTCCTTCTCCGGGGGATCTTCCCGACCCAGGGATCAAACCTGGGTCTCCTGGCATTGCAGGCAGATGCTTTACTACCTGAGCTCCTAGGCCACATTTTAAATGCTCAAGAGCCATGTGTGGCTGCGTGTGAGTGTGTGTGTGTGTTAGTTGCTCAGTCGTGTCCAACTCTTTGCAACCCCACAAACTGTAGCCTGCCAGGCTTCTTTGTCTATGGAATTCTCCAAGCAAAAATACTGGAGTGGATTGCCATTCTCTTCTCCAGAGAATCTTTCCAGCCCAGGGATCGAACCCTGGTCTCCTGCATTCCCTGCAGATTCTTCACCATTTGAGGTACAGGGAAGAGCTAGAGTCATGTGTGGCTAGTGGCTACCATATTGGACAGAGGAGATCGGTATTATAAGCATCATACAGGATGGGACCTATTTGTCTTCTTCACCTAGCAGAGAGCATAAAATATAGTAGGTGCTCAATAAATACCAGGGGAATGGAAGAAAGGAGACAGATTTAAACCAACCTATCATAACTTTGCTTGCTCTTCTTTTGTAAATTATAGCCAATTCAGTTGGTATACTAAAAAAGGGAAAACCCCAGAAGATAAATGCTTTAGTATTTACTGGAGCATCTACTCAGAGTTAAGGACTATGACCTCTGCAGTTATCTCATCTTCAAATCCAAATCTTACCTCCACCACTTGCTAGCTGGGAACTTTTCTTAGCCTCTCCTAGGATGACAATGATGATAACTCTTCCTCAGAGAGTTAATATTCAGACTGATGTCAAGTTTGGGCTTTCCCAGCGACTCAGTGGTAAAGAATCCACCTGCAATGCAGGAGCTTCAGGAGACTTGGGTTCAGTCTCTGGGTCAGGAAGATCCCCTGGAGAAGGAAATGCAACCCACACCAGTATTCTTGCCTGGAGAATCCCATGGGCAGAGGAACCTGGCAGGTTAGAGTCCATAGGGTCACAAAGAGTCAGACAAACTGAAGCAACTTAGCATGCACACGTGATGTCAAGTTCCCCACACAGAGCCTGGCACATCACATACATTCAACAGGGAGAATTCAGCTCCCTAGAGAGGTGGGAAAATATACCTACACTAGCCTCAATTTGTGTCTCCTTTAGACCAGTGTCTCTCGATCTTTTTCTTTCATTATCATTCCCCTAAAGAGTCTTTAGTTAGACTTTGTTTATTCCCTAATCAACACCCTCCATGAAATTTTAATACCACAGATACACTGTATATTTGTGCATTTATCATATACATATCTGCACTTTATGACTAAGAAGAATAAGATTTTTCACCACACAAGACTATTGAGTGCCCCGCGGGGCACCAGATCTCTCCCGTCAAGAACGTGTAATTTAGTGACTTCCTTGGCTGTCCAAGGGTTAAGACATTGCCTTCCACTGCAGGGGGTGCAGGTTTGACCCCTGGTCAGGCAGCGAAGACCCCACACGCTTCAAAGTCAAAAAGAAAAAAACCCCATAAAACAGACGCAATGTTGTAAGAAATTCAATAAAGATTCAAAACAAAATCTTAAGGAAATAAAGAATGTGTGAGTTAAACCAGTGGTCCTCGGCTGGTCCCTTTGGCAACGTCTGAGGATACCCTGGGTTGTCACGACTGGAGGTGGGTGTCTTACTGCCATCTAGTGGGTGGAGGCCAGAGATGCACTAGGCATCCTACAGTGCACGGGAAAGGCCTCCGCAACAAAGAACGCTACATTCCAAATTCAAACAATGCGCAGGCTGCAAACCCCAGTTTTAGGCCAGTTCTTACCGCACAGTCGTGGTTGCTCAGTTGCTAGGTCCAGCTCTTTGTGACCCCACGGACTGCAGCACACCAGCCTTCCCCGTCCTTCACCATCTCCCAAAGTTGACTCAAATTCATGTTCATTGAGTCGGTGATGACATCGAACCATCTCATCCTCTGTCGTCCCCTTCGCCTCCCGCCTTCAATCTTTGCCGGCATCAGGGTCTTTTCCAATGAGTCAGTTCTTCGCATCAGGTGGCCAAAGTATTGGAGTTTCAGCTTCAGCATCAGTCTTTCCAATGAATATTCAGGACTGATTTCCTTTAGGATGGACTAGTTTGATCTCCTTGCGGTCCAAGGGACTTTCAAGAGTCTTCTCCAGCATCACAGTTTGAAAGCATCAATTCTTTGGCTCTCAGCCCGCTTTATGGTCCACCTCTCACATCCATACATGACTACTGAAAAAACCATAGCTTTGACTATACAGACCTTTGTACTGTATGGAGTATGGACCTATCCAATGGCTACCTATCATGGCCACTGGACTCGTCACCAGGCAGGCAGCATGGATACAAAAAAAGTCATCCTCCCCATAATCTTTCACGAAAATACAATGGAGAGTGGATGGGGAGAACCAGTATCCCAGACCCTTTTCTTACATCCATGTCCCTGGCTTGCAGCTCAGCGGGGAACACAGCCTGTTTGACAACTGTAAACTTCTTGTCAGTGCTGTGAACAGTTTCAAAGCCTCTCCAAGACAGAGGTGTTATCTGAAGGAGAAACATCCCAGCTGGGAGTCAGGGGGGACAGGCAGCTCCTCCCTTCCCCTGCCGTCCCCCTCCCCCCACCCCTCACCCCGCGCCAGTGTGATTCAAACACTTGGCTCCTTCCTGGAGCAAAGCCTGACCTTGCAAGGACCGGCAGCTTGGTTGAAGGGGGAGCAGCGTTGATTTCTGAAGACTGTCAAGCGAGAGCTACCTTGGGCTGAGTTGTAGGGAACTGGAGATCTATAAACCTTTTTATGTGCGGGGAGAGAGAAGCCAGCATTGTTTCCAATGAGTTACCCGGAAGGGGGCGAGTGGGAGGAGCAAGAGACAAACCAAGGCTGAGTGACAATCAGGCGAGGAGCAAGTTTTCCTTTTATTAACAGGCTCATAAAGCTACTTAAAAAAAAAATAAAGCTAGAAAAATGTCCTCGGATTTACTGCCAGAAGGAAAAGGTGATGGGGCTGTGATGATCAGCCTGACTTTGGCATCTGCAGGGACACACGCCTGCAAGATCAGCTAGATGTCCACAGGCTACAAAGCACATCCCAGGGCGAGTTGCTCTGAGCTTTGGCCCCTCATAATTAACACAGGCAGCCTGTAGCCTCAGGTGTGTCCCAGGACAGGCGCTCACCCGCAGATCCTGACAGCGAGATCTAGGGAACGCTGAGAGTTCACCCCTCCCACTCAACCAGGAGATGAGCTGAAGACCTGTAAATCACCATGACAACACCCCTTGCCCCTTCTCCAACCCTGGTACCCACCCTGAGATGCCAGATAATCTAGATGCAAACCCTGAATCCTGGCACCAAACTGATGCTTCCACCAATTTTCTTGCCTTTCCTCTCCTCTTCCTCTTCCCCATCCACTAGTTTCCTTTGTCTTTTCTAAGTTTTTTTCCCTCCTTCCTTCCCTAATCCCTTTCCTTCTCCTCAAAGAATCCCTGTTACCACTGCGTAGGGTAAGACAGCCCCCACTTCTCATGTGGACATACACAACCACATCACTCCACCATTTGTCATCCTCACTGGTTCCCCACTAAGGCCAACCAAGTCCCCTGGCATGGGAAACATGATAGCCTGACCCCTGCTGACTGTTCAACCTCACCCCCTAATTGTCATTGCTGTTGTTCAGTTGCTAAGTTGTGTCCGACTCTTTGCAACCCCATGGATTGCAGCACACCAGAATTCCCTGTCCTTCACTGTCTCCCAGAGTTTGCTCAAATTCATATCCATTGAGTCAGTGATGCTATTTAACCAGCTCTTCCTCTGCCACCATTTTCTCCTTTTGCTTCAATCTTTCCCAGCATCAGGGTCTTTTCCAACAAGTCAGTTTTCATATCAGGTGGCCAAAGTATTGGAGCTTCAGCATCAGTCCTTCCAATAAATATTTAGAGTTAAATTCCTTTAGGATTGACTGGTTTGATCTCCTTGCAGTCCAAGGAGCCCTCAAGAGTCTTCTCCAGCACAATAATTCAAAAGCACCCCCTAATGTCACCCTGTATAAACACACTCCACTGTCTGCCATTCCCAAGCTCAGCATATCATTTTAAGCCTCTACTCTTAATTATAATAACCTAACAATTAACAAGACGCTTCCCTGGTGGCTCAATTGTAAATAATCTGCCTGCCGAGTGGGAGACGTGAGTTCGATTCCTGGGTCAGGAGGATCCCCTGGAGAAGAAAATGGCAACTCACTCTAGTATTCTTGCTTGGGAAATCCCATGGATAGAGGAGCCTGGGGGGCTAAAGTCCATGGGGGGTCACAAAAGAATCGGACACAACTTAGTGACTAAACAACAACAACAACATTTAACATTAAATGTTAATGTTAACACTAAATGGTTCCCTTGATGCCAGAATCTTTGGATTAACTCATTGAGTTATCGCGCAAAGCCAATGAGGCTAATTCTGTTATCATCCCCACTTTCCTAGTGCAGAAAAGGAGGCGTACAGAAATTTAAACGACTGTCAAAGATGACGTCATGCTAGAAATACTGATTCCACTTATACAAGGGACCTAGAAGAGTCAACTTCATAGAGTGAGAAAGTATATTGGTAGATGCCGGGAGCCTGGGTGTGGGGGTAGGGGGAATGGGGAGTTAGTGTTTAAAGGGGACAGAGTTTCAGTTTAGGAAGGTGACAAATTCAGGGGATGGATGATGGTGAGAGTTTCCCAACACTGTGAATATACTTCGTACCACTGAACTGTAGTTAAATATGGTTAAAATAGTATGTTTTACTTTATGTGACTTTTACCACATAAGTTTACTAAAAAACTATATATATATTTTTAAAGATGATGTCATGCTAGAAATGAGACTTGAATGGAGGCAGATCCTGCCACTCAAATGCAATGGCCCTGTTGCCTCCACCCCTGTGTCCCTGGACCTGCCTCATTCTCCTCCGAAAAAACCCTAACTCCTTCTCTAGGTGCAAGACCATTTGCCTTTTCTGTATAAGCCCACTCGGGTGTGTGTATGTCCTGAAACTGTTTCCTTTTTAATTTTATTTAGCGTATTTATTGAATGCCCAAAACTGTGATAGCCCCTGGAGATACAATAGTGAATAAAAACCAACCCCCAGGGACTTCCCTGGTGGTCCAGTAGTTAAGACTCCTATGTCCCAAAGCAGAGGGCTGGGGTTTAATTGGTCAGGGAACTAGATCCCACACACCACAACTAAGAGTTTTCATGGGGCAACTAAAGATCCCACATGCTACAACTAAGACCCAGCACAGACAAACAATTAAAATAAAATAAAAATATTTTTTAAAAGAACCTCCAAAATAAGCCCCCAAGTTTGAAGTTGTTTGAAGCCAGGCACCAACTCTGTCTTGTTTGCTGGGTTTCTGCAGTCCAGTCCAGCACTTGCTATAGAGAAAGTGTTCAAAATCTATTTGATTCCAAAAAAAAGGAAGAATGAAAGAATTAGGGCAAAGTCAGACAGAGGTGGCCTCTTCTTGCTTAGATTCTGTCTTAGAAATAACCACAAGGGCAAATTCTCAGGACTGTCACATAGCTGCATCCATTACTCCCACTGATGACATCATTCATTCATTCAACAAAAGTTTATTCAGTTCAGTTCAGTCACTCAGTCCTGTCTGACTCTTTGCGACCCCATGGACTGCAGCACGCCAGCTTCCCATTACCAGGTCCCATTACCAACTCCTGGAGCTTGCTCAAACTCATGTCCATTAAGCCATCCAACCATCTCATCCTCTGTCATCCCCTTGTCCTCCTGCCTTCAATCTTTCCTGGCATCAGGGTCTTTTCCAACGAGTCAGTTTTTGCATCAGGTGGTCAAAGTATTGGAGTTTCAGCTTCAGCATCAGTCCTTCCAATGAATATTCATGACTGATTTCCTTTATGTTTGTTGGGCTCCTGTTAAACATGATGCTTTCTAAGGGAGGGGAGAGTGTGTGTGTACAGAGGGAGGTAGGATTTAATGAAGACGGATATGTTCCAATATCAGTGGCCCTGAAATACCAACTCAGAGTTCAGAAATGGAGCATTTCCTGCCATATCAATAAACAAGGATGCCACAAATCATCAGAAGCTTCCAGCCCTCCAGGGCAACCAGGAAGGAGAACAATACCTGCTATCCAGCAGCCATCAGGCTGCAGCCACTCCCTACAGTGAGCACTGAGGGAAAACACAGGATGCTGGCCCCAGATAGCGGAGATGCCTATTGAGTGAGCCCAGACTCCTGCATCTTTCCACACAGAGAAAAGCGCTAAATTCCTTAACTTGGAAAATCTGGTTTTCTTTAATTCACAATAATCTATTTATGTTCAGACCTGCCCTTTGTTGCAAGTTTCTAAATAATGTAATCTCTTTACCTGCCCTTTGTTGCAAGTTTCTAAATAATGCGACTCCTCCGTGTGACCTACCTCCTCAGAGCAGATCTCTCAGGGTCACTTAAGATGCTGTCTCCCATGCTTGAAGTCCTAAAACTTCACACCAAATAAACCACAACTCTCAACTCTGAGGTTGTGACTTTTGTCTTGAGTCGACAGAGTGGATTCCGTTCTGCTGTAGGTAGGCACCTACTGTCTGAGCTTCTGCTGCTCTGGGCAGCATGAGGAATAACTTTTAACTGTAGGCTGAAGGAGACGGGGCCAGAAGGAAGCCAGTGTGGCAGCCCTATTTGAGGGACCAGAGCTAAGGCAGTGGTGCTGAGTATGGAGAGAAGGATGGGAGCAGGACCCACTGCTGCTGTCCAGTAACGGACCTGGTAAGCGACTGATGGGAGTGAGGGGAAGAAGCCAGAGTGACCATCTCAGAATACTCCTCCCTGCCCCCAGGGGACACTTGTCCTCCACTGTGCTCATCAGTAGGAAGGGAGACCCCTGCGTGTCCGTTTTTAGACCAGGAACCACCCAGCACTGTGTATTCCAGGAACCAATATCAATGTCCATAGCAGCACTATTTATTATATAATAGCCAAGACATGGAAGCAACCTGAATGTCCATCAACAGAGGGATGGATAGAGAAGATGTGGTACACATATACAACGGAATATTACTCATAGAAAGGAATGATATTGGGTCATTTGTAGAGACATAGATGGACGTGGAGGCTGTCATACGGAGTGAAACAAGTCAGAAAGAGAAAGAATGTATATTAATGCATATATGTGGAATCTAGAAAAGTGGTACAGATGAACCTTAAATGCAGGGCAAGAATAGAGACGCAGACGTAGAGAATGGAGAAGTAGACCCAGTGGGGGAAGGAGAGGGTGGGATGAACAGAGAGATCTAGATTGACATATGTACCCTACCGTGTGAAATAGATGGCTAGTGGGAAGCTGCTGTGTAGCACAGGAAGCCCAGCTCGGTGCTCTTTGACGACCTAGAGAGGGGAAGGTGGTCCAAGAGGGAGGGGATATGTGTATACACACAGCTGACTCATTCCATCAGACAGCAGAAATTAACACAACATGGTAATACAACTATCAGCCATCGTCATCCATCACGTGCTCAGTTGTGTTGACTCTCGAGACCCCCATGGACTATAGAGCTCACAGCCATGCAGACTATAGAGCTTGCGGCCCTGTGGACTATAGACCACCAGGCTCCTCTGTCCATGGGATTTCCCAGGCAAGAATATTGCAGTGGGTTGTCATTTCCTTCTCCAGGGATCTTCCCAACTCAGGGATCAAACTTACTATGCCTTAAATTTAAAAAAAAAAAAAAAAGAGTTCATTTCGGGCCTACAAAGTCCTGCTCCCTCTGCCTTGCCTGCCCCTCTGACTGGGACTTCTACCCCCACCCCTGTCCCAACATTCTCACCATGCCCCAGCCTCACCAGCCTTCTCTCTGCTCCTCAAACACTTCAAGGGCGTTCCCACCTCGTGCATTTTTCCCTTGTTCCTCCTTCTGTCTTAAATGCAATTTTCAAATTCCTTACAAGCTGCTTTCTTCCCATGATTCACATCGCAGCTAAATCTTCATGTCTGTAGAGAAGTTTCCCTTGAGGTCCCCCACCACCACCCCCCAGTGACCCGGAGAGAAAGGAGAAGGAGGAGGGGAGGACTGTTCTGTCTGATAATATGGGAAAACCCTGACTGCTTTAAGAATGAGCATCCTACATATTACAAGGACCAAGTAAAAAATGCCATTTCCATGTAAATGACCCAGACGATCAAAACACTGACTCACCCCAAGAAACATCTACCTGGGGAAAAAAAATATTGTTTACATGAACAATGCCAGGTGTTGGGCCAGAATGCCCTGCCTTGACATTTGAAGGCTACCAAGGGAGCTGTGGGAACCGGCAAAGGCAGAGGAGTAGAACTGGGTTCATTTAGAAGTGACTTTACATATTAAGTTAATTCCCAGTATAATTCAAGGGTCTGATGGGGGATAGAGGAATAATGGAAAGAGAGGAGTCCTTTAAAAGTGCCGAAGAGAGAGCAGGACCCGTAATTCCATCTGCAAGTAATGGTAGTTGAAATTGGTTGTCCCTGATTTGAATAATCTTGATGGCATCGTTATTTTTAATTGTGATTAGTGGTCGTAATGTGCTAATAAATAAGACTCGAGACAAGGTACAACCTTGCCTTGTCCCACTAACGATTTGGAATCAGGCCTGCCTGAGGCCTGGCTGGCTTTGGACAGGAAGCCAAACCAGGAGAGGCGCCAAAAGATGACTTTTGTGAACTTTAGAGAAGGAAGGCTTAGGAGTAAATTTCCTCCACCCCAGGGTCAAGCAATGCCACACACACATAAGGAAGCATTGAGCTGTCTTTTCCTTATGGTAGCTCTTTCGTTGAAGCATCTCATTAGAAAGTGTCCCTCAGAGCATCTTTTCCCTGGTTTGTTAATATCCTCCAGCCCTGGAGCAAGGCACCATCATAGTGGCCCATTGGAAAGTTCTCCTCTAGGCCTTGTGAAGACAGTCTTAACGGTAGGAAAGTTTTGAGGTGGTGATAAAGCAGGTAAGTAAGAGACCAACTCCAGAACCAAGATGGCAGGCAAGCCAAGACCCCAACATCAGCATTGTGTGGGTAAAATTCTGCCTGAGGGGAGTGTGTTAATTTCCTAAGGTTACTGGTGTCTCAGTGGTAAAGAACTCGCCTGCCAATGCAGGAGACACGGGTTTGCTCCCTGGGTCAGGAAGATTCCCTGGAGAAGGAAATGGCAACCCACTCCAGTATTCCTGCCTGGGAAATCCTATGGACAGAAGAAGCCTGGAGCATGAGGTCACAAGAGTCAGACATGACTGGGCAACTAAACAGCCATAACAAAGTAATACAAACTCTGTGATTTCAAACGATAGGAATGTATCCTTTCACAGTTCTGGAGGCCAGAAGTCTGATGTCAAGGTATCAGCAGGGTCATGCTATCTTTCTAGCTCTGAGTGGTTGCCAGCAATCCTTGGCATTCCTTGGCTTGAAGCCATAAAACTCCTATCTCTGCCCCCATTGTAACATGGCATCCTCCTTTCTGTGTATGTCTGTCTCTGTGTCTCTGCTTCTCTCCTTATCAGGGCGCTTGTTGTTGTTTAGTCTCTAAATCATGTCCAACTCTTTTGCAATCCCATGGACTCTAGCCCTCCAGGCTCCTCCATCCAAGGGACTTCCCAGGCAAGAATACTGGAGTCGGTTGCCATTTCCCTCTCCAGGGGATCTTCCTGACCCAGGGATCGAACCCCCATCTCCTGCATTGCAGGCAGATTTACCACTGAGCCACAGGGGAAGCCCATAAAGACACTGTGCTACACCCCTTCAGTCATTTCCAGCTCTTTGTGACTCCATGGACTGCAGCCCGCCAGGTTCCTCGGTCCATAGGATTCTCAAGGCAAGAATATTAGCGTGGGTTGCCCTTCCCTTCTCCGGGCCATAAGGATGCTGGTCATGTCAAATTAAGGGTCCACCCTACTCCAACCTGACTTCTGTGCTCAGTCGTTTCAGTCATGTCCAACTCTTTGTGACTCCATGGACTATAGCCTGTCAGGTCCTCTGTCCATGGGACTTTTCAGGCAAGAATATTGAAGTGGGTTGCCGTGCACTCCTCCAGGGAATCTTCCCAAAGCAGGGATCAAACCTGCATCTCCTGCATTGCAGGCAGATTCTTTAGCACTGAGCCACCAGAGACTTAACATATCTTAATTATATCCACAAAGATCCCATTTCCAAAGGTGGTCACGTTCATAGGTACCAGGGGTGAGACTTCAAGGCAGCTTTTGGAAAAGACATAATTCAAGCCATTACAGGAAGCAGATTGTTAAAAAGGCTAGTTGCAGAAAAGGAGAGAAGTCAAGTGAGGAGGGAGGGATGAGAGAGGGAGGGAGGAAAGGAAGGAGGGAAGGAAGAAGAAGAGATAGTGCAACATGGAAGGGAGTTCAATTTATATAAAATTTTGCAGACATTTACTACTTTGACAATATATCTATTTTCACCAAGGACTGAGGAATTCAAAATTGGCAAGTCCTATGGGTTTCTGTCTTCTTAGCCCTACCTAAGATCCCTGACAATGATGGGAACAGGCCACCTCAATTCACCCCAACTGAGGTTCAGAGAGGTTAAGTGGTTTGACCAAGGTCACATGGCTAGCCTACAGCAGAGCCAAGATTTTAATCCAAAGGTATGCTCTTTCAACGACACTGCAATGCTGTTCTAAACGTTTATTTCAGTGAATGAATAAGGGAAGGAAGGAACTAGTCAGTCACACATATAGTAGCCTCTAGGGTTTCCTGGAAATGTTTGGGAGTCTGGAAAAACACAGAAAGACTGCCTCACTCACCCATATGTTCCAGGTCTTGGCAGAAATACAATCACAGTGCTCTGAGCTAGGATCCAATCTCTTCAAGTGTCAAGCCACCTGATTAAAAATAGTCCTTCTGTCCTATCCTCTCCTTCTCCCCCAAACAGCTGTCGGGGCTCAGCCTCGCCCCGTGACTCATCTAATTCGCCTCCTGTCATTCATCTGCTGTGGCTGGTCCACAATAATATTCTACTTTTAGGACCAGAGAAACCTGGGCTGCCATCAAGAGAAGAAACTATGAATAAATGGGCTAATGTGTATAACACAGCAGCCCACATGTATAATATAGCCAGTCCCCAAAAGATAATGCTATTAACTATTGCTCAGTCATGAAAAAAGAACAAAATAATGCCATTTGCAGCAACATGGATGGAATTAGAGATTGTCATACTGAGTGAAGGAAGTTAGAGAAAGATAAATATCATATGATATGGCTTATATGCGGAATCTTAAAAAAGGAGGGGGTATAAATGACCTTATTTACAAAGCCGAAGTAGAGTCACAAATATACAAAATAAACTTGTGGTTACCAGGGGATACAGTGGGGGAGGGATAAATTGGGAGTTTGGGATGACAGATGCACACTACTGCATTGTTGTTCAGTGGCTGTCGTGTCTGACTTTGAGACCCCATGGACTCTAAGCTCCTCTGTCCTCCACTATCTCCTGGAGTTTGCTCAAATTCATGTCCTTGAGTTGGTGATGCTATCTATATACCGAATAAAATGGATCACCAACAAGGCCCTACTGTATGGCACAAGGAACCCTGCTCAGTGTTAGGTGGCAGATGGGAAAGGAGTTGGGGGGAAATGGATACATTTTTATGTATGGCTGGGCCCCTTTGCTGCCCACCTGAAACTGTCACAGCATTGTTAATTGGCTGTACTCCAATATAAAATAAAAAGTCAAAAAAAACTAGAAAGATGGTACTGATGAATTTATTTGGAGGGCAGCAATGGAGAAACAGACATAGAGAACAGGCCTATGGGCACAGCAGGGCGGGGGGCGGGGAGGGAGGAGGGGAGGGGAGGAGGGAGAGGGTGGAATGTATGGGGAGAGTAACTTGGAAACTCACACTACCGTATGTCAAGTAGAGAGCCAATGGGAATTCTCTGTATGGCTCAGAACTCAAACAGGGGCTGTGAGACAATCCAGAAGTGTGGGATGGACAGGGAGACGGGAGGGAGGTTGGGGAGAGAGGGGACATGGGTGTACCTACGGCTGATTCTTCTTGATGTTTGACGGAAAATAACAAAATTCTGTAAAGCAATTATCCTTCAGTTAAAAAATAAAGTAGCAAAAAAAAAAGTTAAAAAAAAAAATAGATCACCAATAACAGCTGGCTGTATAGCACAAGGAACTGTACCCACTACTCTATAATGGCCAATATGGGAAAAGGATCTTAAAAAGAAAAAAAGAAAAAAAGAGTGTGTATATATATATATATAAACTGATTCACTTGGCTATACACCTGAAATTAACACAATATAGTGAATCAACTCTAGTCCAATAAAAAAAGTTAAGAGAATGCTATTAAGAGTAGCAGAAGTATTTGTATTTACTGAAATAATATTACTGTTGTATTAGTTTGCTAAGGTGCTATAATACAGTACCACAGACTACGTGGCTTAAGCCACAAATACCTATTTTCTCCAAAAGCTGGAAGTCCAAGATCAAGTTGCCTGCAGGGCTGGTCATAAAGGAAGGATTTGTTCCAGACCTCTTCCCTGGCCTGTAGGGAACCGTCTTCTCCCTGTATCTTCCCGTTTGTGTCTCTGTCCAAATTTCCTCTTATTTCCTTATTCCTGTTAACACAAGTTCATGTGCCAGACACACGGTGAGGCCAAATAAACTGAAACGTCGACATTTGGAGCAGAGAAAGGTTAACTGCAGGGTCAGGCAACGAGATGGATGGCTCAAACCCAAATAACCCTGAACTGCCTGAAGAGTTTCAGCAAAGCATTTTAAAAACGAGGTTGGGGTGGGGTGGGGGCGGTGGTCACTGGAACTGTGATCGGCTTGTGCGGGATTCCCTAACTGGCTGATGGTGATGACACAGGGGTTCAGGTTCTCAGTCCTTAGGTTCCTGGAGGCCTGGGGCTGTATGCTCGGGGTCAACAAGTAGCTAACATCTTCCATTTGTTGTGGAGATGGGAGTGGGGAGTTCACACCTGCAAAACAACTCAGTAAATGTGCCTCAAGTACTATCATCTAAGTAGTTCAGAGAGGAACTAAGCAGAGGACATGGGGGAAGGCCTGTCCCCAGGAAGGGCCCCATCAGGTCCCGCTCTGTTACATTTCCTTCTAAGGACATGAGTCAGATCGGATGAGGGCCCATCCATCTGTGAAGACGCCACTCCACATGTACTCACACCTGAGTTACTGAGGGTGTTACGACTTCAAGATATCAATGGGGCAGGGGGCAGGGAGAGAGAACACTATTCAATTCATCCCATATAACTCTGTTGTTTCTATTGGCAATATGGGGATCCCAGGCAAAGATTTTGAATCAAGAAACAACTCCATTGACTCAGCAAACTTTAGCTCCATTCATTGGGATCCCTGGAGCCTCTCTGGGCTCAGATTCCCCTCTATAAAAGTGAGGAATTGGGGGGTGGATTGGGAGTTAGGGATTAGCAGATCCAAACTAGTATACATAAGATGGATAAATAACAGAGTCCTATGTGAAGCACAGGGAACTACATTCAATATCCTGTAGGGAATTCCTCGGGCTTCCCTGGTGGCTTAGCAGGAAAGAATCTGCCTGCACTGCAGGAGACGCAAGAGACTCAGGTTCAATCCCTGGGTCGGGAAGATGCCCTGGAGAAGGGAATGGCGATTCTCTCCAGTCTTCTTGCCTGGAGAATCCCATGGACAGAGGAGCCTGGTGGGCTACAGTCATAGGGTCACAAAGAGTCAGACTCGGCTGAAGTGACTTAGCATGCATGCAGGGAATTCCCTGGTAGTCCAGTGGTTAGGATTCCATGATTTCGCTGCCAGGACCCAGGTTCAATCCCTGGTCAGGGAACTGAGATCCTGCAAGTCACACAGTGTAGCAAAAAAAATTTTTTTATTTAAAAAAAAAAAATCCTGTGATCAGTCCAAATGGAAAAAAAAATATGAAAAAAATATATATGTGTGTGTAACAGAATCACTTTGCTGTACGGCTGAAATTAACACAACATTGTAAATCAACTATACTTCAATAAAATAAATTTTTTAAAAAATAAATAAAAGTAAGGAGTTTGGAAGGAAAGAATTTGAGTCAGTTGAACTGAGGTGGATGAACCTAGAGCCTTCTCTTTCTGAAATAAGTCAGAAAAACAAATATTGTATATTAGTGCATATATATGGAATTTAGAAAAAGGTACTGATGAACCTATTTGCACGGCAGGAATAGAAACGCAGACGTAGAGAATGGACTTGTGGACACAGCATGGGGAAAGGGAGGGTGGGACGCATTGAGAGAGTAGCATTGAGATATGTACATTAGCATACGTAAGATAGAGAGCTGGTGGGAAGTTGCCGCATAACACAGGGAGCTCAGCCTGGTGCTCTGTGATGACCTAGAGGGGTGGGATGGGGTGGGAAGTGGGAAGGAGGTCCAAGAAGGAGGGGATGTGTGTGTGTGTGTGTGTACATGTGACTGATTCATGTTGTGGTATGGCAGAAACCAACACAACATTGTAAAGCAATTGTATCTCCAATTAAAAATAAATTTTTTAAAAAGTAAAGGAATTTGGGTTATAGAAGTTCTCTAGGAACTGGAGACTCCTGCTCACACATTACCCACAGTCTTAGACAAACTCTAAAGTCTACTCCTGTCCCCAAGAGTATATTCAAAGTCAAGGTACACAAGAATGTGATGGAGAAGTCTGGCTACAGGAGAGTCAGAGGGCTCTGGAGGATGGGTAACACTGAGGCAAACGGAAGAGAGGTGGAAATGTGTACCAAATGGAGCCAGAACGTGAACAAAGGATCGGAGGAAGAAAGTCCACTGTTCCCTCTGTCTGTGCTGTTCTAGCACATTCTCTACTCACAGATGTACCCAAGGAAATACTCATCATTCTGAGTGCACCATTCGGATCTGCTTTGGGATTCTGAGCCCTGAGAGACGCAAAGGTACCACATGCCTTTGTGAGGCACCTCTCCATCTACCAAGCGTGTGTTTCCTATTCCCAAGTGTCTGTTCTTGCCAATTATCACACTACGCTAATGGAGGGGAGTTAACAGGAAGTGTCAGGGAGCTTTATAAAATTACCATGTCAACTCTCTTCCTGTCACTGTGCATAAAGGAAGAAGACAAGAAAATGATATTGTCAGTTAATAGTTCACTTTAGATCTTCATCTCTTATCACTCATCATTACTCCATATTAATTACTTTGCATTGGCAATCTCTGGCTGTCAGTTACTCCGTAACGAATCTTGCTGAGATCCTGGCTGGACAGTTTTCATTAGGAAGCAATTTGAATCAAATTTAACGTGGGCAGATTAACGGGGGCCACCCCCCACCTCCCACCAAGGTGCAAGCAGCAAGGGACAGATGGGGAAAACGTAGACTCTGAAGATATGTGGACCCTGATATAGCCCCTACCCCATCCAGTCACACCTAATGTACATCTCACCTCTTGGAGTCTCAGCTTCCTAATTAGCAAAATGGACCAGCACAATCCTCTTTGGAGCATTGCTATAGGGTTAGAAATGTATGGCAAATATTTGACATGGTCTTTGGCACAGAGTTGGTGCCAATAAGTGACACAGATTAATATTTTTAATTAATTTAAGCCAATTCCCTGGAGAAAGGAATGGCAACCCACTCCAGTATTCTTGCCTGGAGAATTCCATGGACAGAGGAGCCTGGTGGACTACAGCCCATGGGGTCAGACACGACTGAGCCCCTAACACTTGGCACAGAGTTGGTGCCAATAAGTGAGACAGATCTATATTTTAAGTAGTATAAATGGAATGAGAAAATTCCATGGGTCACCTAAAAGGACAGATGGTGAGAATGAAGTGGAATCAAATCTGTAGAAGTACTTGAAACCTCTCAAGTCTGTTCATTTGCAACACAAGCTGGCCCCTGTCCAGAGAAGGCGAGGAAAGACCAAAGAGAGAGGCAGACCACTCCAGATCGGGGGTTGTTGTTCAGCTGCCAAGTTGTATCTGACTGTTTGTGACCCCATGGACTGCAGCTCACCAGGCCTCTCTATCCTTCACTGTCTCTTGGAGTTTTCTCAGATTCATGTCCACTGAGTCAGTGATGCCATCCAACTATCTCATCCTCTGTTGCCTCCTTCTCCTCCTGCCCTCAATCTTTCCCAGCATCAGGGTCTTTTCCAATGAGTTGGTTCTTCACATCAGGTGGCCAAAGTATGGGAGCTCCAGCTTCAGCATCAGTCCTTCCAAAGAGTATTCAGCCTTGATTTCCTTTAGGATTGACTGGTCGGATCTCCTTGCAACTCAAAGGACTCTCAAGAGTCTTCTCCAGCACCACAATTCTAAAGCATCGATTCTTTGGTGCTCAGCCTTCCTATGGTCCAGCTCTTACATCCATAAATGACTACTGGAAAAACTACGGGAACTACTGGAAAAAGCTATGGAAAAACCATAGTTTGGACCAGACGCACCTTTGTTAGCAAAGTGATGTCTCTGCTTTTTAATACGCTGTCTAGATTTGTCATTACTTTCCTTCCAGGGAGCAAGCATCTTTTAATTCAATGGCTGCAGTGACTTTGGAATCCAAGAAAATAAAATCTATCACTGTTTCCACTTTTTCCCCTTCTATTTGCCTTGAAGTGATGGGACCAGAGGCCATGATCTTAGTTTTTTGAATGTTGAGCTTTAAGCCAGATTGATTGATGATAATAAACAAGGGAACTTGCATCCAAGGCTTATCTCAGGTGCCTGCGGAGTAAGCAGAGCTCTGCACCTGACCACAGAATCTTAGCAGTGTGTAGAGACACGTCTAAGGGGTTCAGTCACTGCCCCATCCGGGTGGTTTCAGCACCTCCCTCTCTCATGGCTACACCCTTGGAACAGCTCCCACTGCGGGAACGATGTGTGGATTATACATTTCACGGATGGGGGAGTGGGTGAGGACCATCCAATGCACCAGGTCCAGTTTGTGGATCAACCCATGGCCATGTCCTCTCAAGGACCACCTCCAGCATCTTTTCTTTTCGCCACTGCTGTATCAGCACAAAGGCATTTAAGAGTAGTGGAGGTAGTTTCAGTTTGCAAACATAGAGTAGACCCTGCAAAGTTCCAAGCTCTGGCTTTGCCACCTCGACTACGAACAAGAGCAGTAGCGATGCTCCCGTGTGTGGATCTCCTGAAGTGTTCCAGGCGCTGCGACTTGTCCTTTCAACACAACGTCCCCTTAATCCTCGTGCATGCGTACTCTGTCACTTCAGTCGTGTCCGACTCTTTGCGACCCCGTGGACTGCAGCCCGCCAGGCTCCTCTGTCCATGGGATTCTCCAGGCAAGAATACTGGAGTGGGTTGCCATGCCCCCGTCCAGGGAATATTCCTGACCCAGAGACTGAAGCTGCGTCTCTTAAGTCTCCTGTAGTGGCAGGCGGGTTCTTTACCACTAGCACCACCTGCGAAGCCCTTTATCCTCTAAACAACCTTATTAACTGTGTTCAAGTATTTATCCCCTTTTCACAGATGAGAAAATTGTACACCAGGGAGTTAAAGTGACTTAACTATGGCCATACAGAGAAGTGGAGGAGCAGAAATTGCCTTCTGATCTCACGGAATCGTGGCTTCCCAGGTGACGCTAGTGGTAAAGAATCCACCTGCAATGCAGGAGACCCAGGTTTGATCCCTGGGTCAGGAAGATCCCCTGGAGGAAGAAATGGTTACCCACTGCAGTATTCTTGCCTGGAAAATTCCATGGACAGAGAAGCCTGGCAGGCTACAGAGTCACAGAGTCGGACACGCCTGAGCACAGAGCACTCACTGAATGAAGTCCATGCTTTTATCCAGAATAAAAAGCAAATAACCCTTTTTTTTTCAGCAGGCCAATGATTTTTTTTTTTTTTTGAAAACTCCATATATTAAAATGGTCAGTAAGCATAGGGAAAGTGCTGAACATCAAAAGTCATCAGGGAAAACACATTAAAACTAAACGAAGTACCACCAGGACCACCATTCACTCCCACCAGAATGACTAAATTTGAAACCAACAAACAAAAACTGACGCCACCACATCTTAATGATATCGTGGGGCAATGGGAACTCTTAAATGTGACTTTGCAGATACACTGTTTATACAGCTCCTGTGGCAAGGACTGGTGGGGGGAAGCCTAGCAGTTTCTTAGAAAACTAAGCATATACTGACCCCACGATCCAACAATTCCATCCCCAAATATCTACCCAGGATCAGGAAAACATCCATTCACACAAGGTCTTGTTCCAAAAAAAAAATGTTTCATAACAGTTTTATTGGTAATAGCTGATAACTGAAAATATCCCAGATGTCTCTCAATAGAAAAAGGCATCTGCAAACTGTGGTATATCTACATAATGGAATACTACTCAGCAAGAAGAGGGGAAAACCTGCTGATACATGAAGCAACATGGATGGCTCTTAGAAGCATTACACTGAGGGAAGTAATCATAGACAAAACAGTATACAATGCGTGACCCAAATTCTGTGAAGTCTTAGTACAGAAAGAACTATTGATGATAGAAAAATCATCATCCAGCGGGCAAAGCAGAAACTACTGGGAAGGTGCTTGAAGGAGCTCTCTGAGGTGGTGACAATATTCCATATTAAGATAAGGATTTGGGGTACACCTTTATCAAGGTTCGCCTAATATACATTTTAAGATTCATGCATTTATTTCACTGTTTGAAAATTTTGCACCAAAACAAAAATCTGCAAACCAAAAGTTGGGAAAAATAAAATATAACAAATACTGTTTTATTAATTTTTATTGGAGTATAGTTGCTTTACAATGTTGTGCTAGACTTACCCTCTTTTTTTTTTTTTTTAGCTGCGCCGCACTGCATGGGGGAATCTTAGTTCCCCAACCAGGGACTTAACCTGCGTCCCCAGCATTGGAAGCACAGAGTCTTAACCACTGGACCAGCTTAAAGACTGATGACTCAAAGGAGGGCTAATATTTTTATGGTTCTTCCCTTTGTCTAATGTGTGTGTGCTTAATTGCTTTTTGTGACCCCATGGATGTAGCCTGCCAGACTCCTCTGTCTGTGGAATTTTTCAGGCAGGAATAGTAAACTGGGTTGCCATTTCCTCCTCCAGGGGATCTTCCTGATCCAGGGACTGAACCTGCATCTCCTGTGTCTCCTGCATTGCAGGTGGAGTCTTTACCCACTGAGCCATAATGGAAGGCCTTCCCATGGTATGATAATAGCCATCAAAAGAACTGTCCCAAAAATATCTCAATGACCTCCTGGAATGACTAGAGTTTCAGAAATGAAAATTCATCTATTTGCAACAGTAAGTCCTAAATCCAGGAATAAAACCATCTGGACACAGAGGTCTCCCTCCTGACCACCACATCGCAGGGCCCCAGGGGCTCTCCACTGCCCCATCCCCACCCTCTTCCCAAGTTCCCGGTCTGGCTCACAAGCACTTCCCTGGCACGTGCAGCCACCTTGCCCTCTGGGCGCCCAGCCCACACCCCCAGCACCTGCTAATTATAAGAAACAGCATATGGCAGGCAGCCTGACTGCAGACCCCGCCGGCTCTCCTGACGTGCAGCCCAACCGCGGAGGCAGGTTGCCCCGCTGAGCTGCTGGGATCAAAGAGGTGTCATTAGAAAATGATCTATACCCCTCGGCCTTAATGAGGACTCACACCCGAGGGCTTCCAATTACCCAATCGATGGCTGCAGCGCTGCTCCCGCCAGCAGCCTCTTGGTCAACATTCTCTTCTTCAGTAAGATTAGCAGGAGGGTCGGCTGCATGCTTCCTCTCCTTTCTGTGGCCTCCACCAGCCTGGGGAGGAAATCAAACCAGGACACCATCTCGGAATGTCCCTTGGTTCCGATGGATGAATCCTACCTGGCTGAGATGGAAGACACATAACTCCAGATAAAGGTCGTGCCTAGAGAGAGGGGCCAGTTCTGTGAGGTGACATCTGACCTGGGACCAAAGGATAGGAAAGGACCGGTCATTCAAAGACTGGGCAAAGAGTAATGTAAAAGTGTGAGGGCCCTGGGTGTCCACCAACACCCATCAACACGTTCTGTCCCGGCAACAGACTCGTAGCAGAGACACGACTGCCCCGCCTGGGACTCAAGCTGCGCGCATGCTCAGTCGCTTCAGTCATGTCTGACTCTTTGCAACCGGGTGGACTATATACCCCGCCAGGCTCCTCTGTCCATGGGATTCTCCAGTCAAGAATACTGGAGTGGGTTGCCATGCCCTCCTCCAAGGGATCTTCCCCACCCGGGGATCAAACCAGCACCTGTTAGGACTCCTGCATTGGCAGGTGAGTTCTTTACCGCTAGTGCCACCTGGGAAGCCCCTGGGATTCATACACTACATTCTATAGCCCCTCGGGAAAGGGGTGGAAGTTCTCACCAAGAGAATAAAAGTGGATGTGTGCATGCTTGTGTGTGCGTGCATGTGTGTATGTGTTTACAACTCTCAACCCTGCATTACCTCTTGCGAGTGTGACCTTTCGATATTTATGATTCATTACCGGGAATGACAATATGGCCCCAGGAGATGGCACAGCCACTATTAAGTACAAAGAATTTGAGACCACGAATGATTGTGTGACCCAAGCCACCTACCTGCCTGGAACATTCCCCTTGGAGTCAATCAGCAGAGAGAATTTTCAACATTTTGTTGTTTAAGCCTCTGAATTGGGGTGAGGGTACCTCTTTGTGATACTGGCTTAACCCACTCCAAGCAACAGCAAATATTTTAGCTTCCATGCATTTCAATGTCTTCATCTACCAGAAAGAATTCCTTCCTTCTGTGGATGAAAAATGTCCCCTGCCATATCAGTAAACAAAGGATGTTGTGACCATCATGCTCTCAGCCACTGCAGCCGTCCCCCAACTGTGCACCCCAAGGGGATTCAAGGATCCTGAGCCTAAATAGCTGAGGTGCATATCAAAGGAATGATTTCAATGCGCCCAGACTCTTGCATCTTCCAACACATAGAAAAGTGCTTAATTCATTTACTTGAGATATCTGGTTTTCTTACATTAATAGTCATGTTTTGATGCCCCAGCTACCTGGCTTTCTGTTGCAAAAACTCATGATATATCCTGGCTCCTCCTTTGTCTCTCCGGAGCAGTCCCTCAGAGAAATCTGAGAGGCTGCCTTTGGACTTCAGTCCTCAGTTTGTCTGCAAATAAAACATAATTCTCAATTTTTAGGTTGTGCATTTTTTCCCAGTTGACACTCCCACGGCTCTTAGGATAACTAAGTGGGCTGATGGCAACAAAGGGCCCAGCACTAACTCGGGGACCTCCCAGTGTCCACCAGCCTGGCTCAAACCACCTCTCTGCAGGCCTCCAGTCTCTGGTTGGCCCCTTCCCCACCTCTGCCCCCAAGGCCCACCGCCTGGCTGATTCCTCCTAGCTGATTACAGTGGAGACCTGGCCTGTCATCTCACACAGAACTCTGCATCTCTGCTGCCATATAGTCTTTGGCTGGCCACAGCAGCAGCAGGACAATAGATCTTTTTGTTCCAGCACGGTTCTCCCCCAAGACCCAGAACTCTTTGTTGATTTCACTATATCACTGCTTTCTGGAACCCAAGTGGAGTTCATACAACTTTTGAAGGACCTCCTTACAAAGTGCTTTGTGAGTTCAGCCTGTGTGTGTGTGTGTGTTAGTCTCTGAGTCGTGTCCAATTCTTTGTGACCCTATGGACTATAGCTGGCCAGCCACTCCTGTTCATGGGATTCTCCAGGAAAGAGGAGGAGTGGGTAGTCATTCCTTTCTCCAAGGTATCTTCCCCACCAAGGGATCGAACCTGGGTCTCCTGCATTGCAGGCAGATTCTTTACTGTCTGAGCCACCAGGAAAGCCCTAGGTTCAGCCCAGTGCAGTAAATATTAAAATGTGCAGAGTGGGTAGAATCATTGCCCACAAAAGCATGCAGGAATATCCCAACCAGAATGTCTCTTCCAGCCCCTTGGTAAATACAAATGGAGAGACTGAGGTCCAGAGAGGAGAAATCTCCAAGCCAAGGGACCTAAAGACAATGTCAGCTTCCTCTCTGTCAGTAAATGGGGAACAGAACTGTTTGAAGAGCTTGAACTCCTTCAAATTTAGTATGAGAACATTCCACAATGCCTAGTATCATGTTGGCCATAAGTTCGCTCAGTTAGTGAGTAGGTTGTTCAACACAGTTCATGGTAAAAATGAGAGATGTGTCTTTTATTTGTATTTCAAACTGAACGAAGTTTTTGGCCAACCCAATATTTTCTGCATTTATGTCCATGTTGCAGTAGGCACTCAGAAAGCTTAAGGAACTCTGAAAATGGGCGGGAGGCAAGGAGTGGATTTCAATTCACTTTTTGCTGTGATAGGTTTCTCAGGTCTCCATCTGAGGCATTGGAGGTTGAAGTTCAAGGTTAAATAACCCCAGTGTGAACACAATAGAGTTGGAACACAATGCCAGCGATATGACAGCAAGGACTTTTTCCACTACGTGACACCATTCCATCCTTAAGTGTTAGGCGCAGGCCTGAACCATGGTCCAGGTGGCTGTTTAAGGCTGATTTGGGGATTCTTGGTCTTGGGGCTCTTACTCTATTGGCTAGTTTTGTTTCTTTAGTGAGCACCTCTCCCATGGTCTTGAGAAATAAATTTCCAGCTCCAACATGACCCTATGGAGTCCCACTGGCCGGGTCAGTCTCCCCCTCCTCCATAAAGGGGACATTTGGGGAGCACAGGTCAGCTTTTAGTAGCTCATTCATTTCTTCACCTTGGGATAAACTCTGCATTTGGCAAGTACACACTCACAAATGAGCTTCTGAGCTCAGGGGGAAAAGAAAAAAACAAATAAGTAAAACTCTTGCCATTAAACCGGACAGTAAGAATCATAATTAAAAATCCCCATTATGCCATTTCGACAGGAACACTCCAGCCGTCATTAAGCGAAAACAGAATTCCTTCAGGGAGAAATTATTTCTCGTTGGATTTCTGTCAGAATGGCTTTGACTTTGCGGCTACATCTACAAAATGGTGTCTCCGGGCCCCGCCTACGCAGCGGTGCTCAAACAAAGGAGACGTTTGCTCGGAACAGATGAAACCTGATTAAAGATTCATTTCAAATGAACTTGCCTTGCTTATTTCTCTTTTGTAATCTTTATTATTACTTGAAGAGGGGAGGAAACATAGAAAGAAAGTGAGCAAATCTCCCTGGATCCACACATAAATCTTCACAGTAGCCACTGCACGGTATCATTTACTCCCTCTGAATATTGCAACCATGCAAAGCAACAGACACTTATGCAACGGCAATTTATCGGGAAATCAAGCCAATCTATTTTTCGATGTTATTTTGTTCAAGTGAGAGGGGGAAAATTACTGGTGAGATGGATGGAACAGAGAAAGAATGTAATGTTCACAAGTCCTAATGTTCTGTCTTCAAGGTCATGATAGACGAGGGGTAGGAGGAGAAAGAATTAACCTCTGAGTGCCTGCACAGTGCTGTGAGCTTTATAGAAGGGGTCTTAGGTGGGCAAAGCTGGGCATCAGAGTGCTTCTGGTGGGTGCTGGGGGGAAGGCAGTCCTAGCTATTCGCAACTTCATAGAAGCCAAGGAGAAAGTTTAAAAGGGTTCCAATTAACAGAGGGATCCAGGAATATCGCACATCTGATCAGTGAGGGTGCAGTATCAGGGGTCAGATTAGAGGAAGGACAAAGGGACTCCTGGGAAGACGCACTGAGGAGAAGACAGAATCTAGCTTTGCAAGTCAGATTCAACAGCGAGGAATAAGCATCAAGAAGAATTTGGTCTTCCCTGGTGGTCCAGTGGTTAAGACTCCCTGCTTCCATTGGAGGGAGTGTAGTTTGGATCCCTGGTTGGGGAACTAAGATCCTACATGCTGCAAGGCCAAAAAACTAAATAAATGCAAAAAAAAAAAAGTGAATTTCTTTTAAAAAGAAGGCAAATTCCTACTGAGAGGGAGAAGATGTGTGTTTCCTGAGGCTTCAAGAAAAGGACTTGTGGGCATTGGTCAATGCAGTAATACTTTGACTCTCAAACCATTTAGTCATGTGACACCCCAACCAAGCAGTTGTCACATTTTCTGAGTTACCATCTATGTCTCTGTGCTGGCAGTTCCAATCCACCAACACTGAATGTGTCCAGGCTCTAGGGTCGCTGCCCCTGAGCACCAGTGATGTGACGGGAACCGAGTACCAGTCTCCGCGTGGTCCCTCAGTGAACACTTGGGCCAGAAACCATAAGTGGGTTCCTGGTCCACTGAGGCACGGGAAAGGGTGCGAAAGTTTTATTACCAAACCTGGTGACATTTGGACTTCCCTGGTGGCTCAGACGGTAAAGCGTCTGCCCGCAATCACAATGCGGGAGGCCTGGGTTCGATCCCTGGGTCAGGAAGATCCCCTGGAGAAGGAAATGCAACCCATTCCAGTCCTCTTGCCTGGAAGACCCCATGGATGGAGGAGCCTGGTGGGCTGCAGTCACGGGGTCGCAAAGAGTCGGACACGACTGAGCGACTTTACTTTCATACTTTTGTGACACTTGGAGCTCAAGCCACAGACTGTGGGGGCCACCTATCTTTGCAGCACAAGAGCATCCTCCTTCTCACTTAGCAAGAGTTAAGACTCTGTTCTTTGGCATTGGGCTTCAGAAGGGGCATTTCCGGCTTCTAAAGGGCATTTCCAGTTACCTCAGCGTTGAAGAGTGGCACAGGGCCGTTCTGCTGAAACCCAGACATTGGAAAACTATCATCGAGAATGTGGGCCATTTGAAGCGGCAGCATCATGTGACGCTCAGCTGGACGGGCAGTGAGAAAAAACAACTCTGATTTCTGGACCCCTGTGGATACCAGGAGGATTCATGAATTTATTGGGAGAGGATTCTTGCCATAGTCAAGAACTCAAATTTTAATTTTAATGTGATTTCTCTTGGTGCCTATGAACAGATGCAACCCAAAACATACTCTACTTAATACTTAGAGAATCCTGAGAAAAGGGTGTTATTGATTTCTAATTTAAATTTAATTATTAATTTGAAATTTTAATTTAAAATAAGGGATGTTCATTCACATTTACAAAGCAGAAACAGACTCACAGACTTAGAGAATGAACTTACAGTTGCCAGGGAAGAGGATTGGGGGAAGGGATAGTTAGGGAGTTTGGAATGGACCTGTACACCGTGTTATATTCAAAGTGGATGACCAATGAGGACCTTTTGTATAGCACAAGAGGCTATATTCAGTACCTTATAATAACCTAAAATGGAAAATAATGTGAAAAAGGATAGATAGAAGTGAAATTACTCTGTTGTACACCAGAAACTGACAAAAACATTGTAAGTCAATGATACTTCAATAAGGAACTGGCCAAGAGACATGCAAAGATCCAAGAGAACTAGATGTCATCCTGGTAGTAATATTTCAAGGAGGAGACAGACTCAACAGTAGCAAACCAGTAAACAGGGTCAAGCATGGTAAATTAACTGGACCTAAGGCATGTCTTTGAGCAGTGTCAAGAGCATCCCTGGGACCCTGAGAGGAGAAGCCTAGTTATCATGATTTGAAAGGGAATAGAGGTGAGAAATGGGAGAGAAAAAGAGACAACTTTCAAAGATGTTGGGTGAGAAATGAAAGGAGACTGGATAAAAAGCCATGCAAGGAGGAGCCCGTGAAAGGAGACATTGTTTCTGACAAGGCAGAAACAAAAGGAAGGGAGAAGCTGAAAGTCTGGGAAAAGATGATGTATCTTATAGAAGAGCTCCCTCATTTACTCAGCCTGGAGGAAATAAGAGAGTGATGGGTAAATATATCTTCAGGAAGATGGAGAAGCAGGACCTGTTGACCTCAATTTTTTCCATGAATCTCAGAGTCAGAATAAACTAAATATTGCCATGAAAGTGAAAAGTGAAAGTCACTCAATCGTGTCCAACTCTTTGCAACCCCATGGGCCATATAGTCCATGGAATTCTCCAGGCCAGAATACTGGAGTGAGGAGCCATTCCCTTCTCCAGGGGGTGTTCCCAACCCAGGGATCAAACCCAAGTCTCCCTCATGGCAGGGAGTTTCTTTACCAGCTGAGCTACCAGGGAAGCCCTAAATATTCCTGTAAGAACTATATGAGCCCAGTACCTCAATGGCTTGAGACAACAGAGCTTATCACTCACTCACTCTGCATATGGCGATTGGGTCAGCAGAGGTCTATTCTCATCATGGTCATTTGTGAATGAAGGCTGATGGGCTGTGCACTCTGACACTTAAATGATTGACACAGCAGCGAGAAGGGAATGTGTTAATTCTGCGCCTGTTCTTTTGTTGCTGTTCTTGTTTTCTTTGATTTATTTATTTATTCTTTAATTGGAGGAAAATTGCTTTACAATGTCGTGTTGGTTTCTGCCATACAACGCAGCTCAGCCATTGTTACTTGTGTATCACTTCCGTCTTAGCCTCCCTCTCTTCCTCGCATCCCACCCGCCTCGGTCATCACAAAGCACCAGGTTGGGCTCCCTGCTTTATGCAGCAACTTCTCCCCAGCTATCTCGTTTATACACGGCAATGTATGTAAACTGAACTGAACTGAACTGAATGTATGTATGTCGATGCTACTTTCTCTATTCGTCTTTCTCTCTCCCTCCCGCACTGTGTCCACAAGTCCATTCTCTGCATCTGCATCTCCATTCCTTCCCTGCAAATAGGGTCATCAGTACCATTTTTCTAGATTCCACATATATGCATTAAAATACAATATTTGTTTTTCTCTTTCTGACTTACTTCACTCTGTATAACAGGTTCATACACCTCGCTAAAACTGATTCAAAGCTGCTACTCACATTTCACTGGCCTAAAGTGAGCCACATGAGCGAACCTAACCTCAGGCTGAGTAGAACTGTGCAACCCTGACATCTATCCACAAAGGAAAGAGCCAGGAATATTTGGTAAAGGGCCCACCGGATTATTATGGCGAGGTGCGATCTCTACAAAGAGTTAGGGACGTTGGATGAGGTTTGGGAGAGCCTTTAAGGGAATTAGGAGAGAAATGATTTATAACAAATGAACAGATCGATAGCTCGCCTTGATAGCCCAGTTGGGTTTGACATCCATAATTTGAAACAGTGCCAATCTCAGTACTTGCATGACCTTTAGCAAAAACCATCTCCTCTCTGAAGCTCTTGTCTTTTGATCTGTGAAACAGGAGAGTTGGAGCAAATGGCTTTTCAGTTTCCCTACCGAATTCCAAGATTCACCATCAGCATGGTGAATCTGAGGACTCTGAAATTCCACACAACATAATCACCTCACCCAATGCCTACAACAGGTCTTGGGGGTGGGGGGCGCACCGTGGGATAGAATGTTCAAGACTCCCTGGGTGGTACCCACAAGCTGTATCAGCGTTGGCATCATGGGGTGCTGCTATGTTTAATGAGTAGAGAAGAACCATTCCTTTCCCACTTTAACAGATGTACGGTGGGTCCAGAGGTCAATGGACTTAGTTTTCTATTTTTTTCTTTTCTTTTGTTTGCCCCCATGGCTAGTCCAGTTCTCTGCCTCCAACTCCCTGCTGGTGAACGGACTCATGCCGTGGGGGTGGGTGGAAGCGAGAGTGGGAGGCGCGGGAGGAAGGAGGGACGGAAGGAGGGGGGAAAGCGTTAATAGAACAGAGGCAGGCAATGATGAATTAAGGGAGCGGCCATTAATTTTTCATTTTGACAGATTATCGTCTGTCAGAAGGCAGAGGAGATGGCTCTTGTGCCCAGAGAAGAGACACTTGCTTTTTGTAATGCAGGCTTCTGCATTTTTTTTTTTCTGAAATTAGGTAGTGGGCACCCAAAGAATGAAAATTTTATGACAATCTATAATTTACATGCTAGAAGATAAATAATGAACTAAATCCTGTCATTAAATTGGCCCTTCGTTTTTTTTAATCCCCTGGGTGATAAATCTGATTTTGCAACAGCATTTAGTATAAATTGATTTGGTGGGGGGAGGGGAGGGCGAAGTGGAGAAACTATTTTAAATGCTTTGGATATAAATAGATGGTCCTGGGCATTGCATCACCCAGGACCTCATGATACAATGGTCTTATTAATGTGGTTTTACATTAAGACTGGCATTAATTAAGGGAGGATGTCACCGAGGCATTCCGCAAACCAACACTGATTCCGTAAAGCTTTTAAGTTTAATGAATGGAAACTTGAAATGCCAGCATGGCAGTGCAGCTAGCTAGCTACCATAGAAGAACTGGAATGGTTGACTTTGGGAGGTACCATAAAGATGCCTTCTCTGGAGGCTGATTAAGGAAAGGCATCACATTTTAGTCCCTCTATCTCCTCATCTGTAAATCAAGGATAGTAGTGATTTAAAGGAGTCAATTTGATCATATACATAAAATTAACATTGACACGGTAGAGGTCATTAAGTGACATTTGCTATCATTACAGTGCTGGGCCCGCGGTGGATTACGTCATAGTGAGCAATTATCGAGCACCTATTGTGTTCCTGCCCCTGTTTAAAGCCTTTTACCTGCATTAACTGCTTTCATCCTCACATCCACCGAATGAGGTGGATATTTGCATTTTCTCAGTTTTACTATGGAGGAAACTGAAGTGAGGAGGAAATAAGTAATTTACCGAAGCACGTGGGCAGCTACTAAGTGACAGAGAGGAGAAGCTGAGATTACCCATGGAATGAATTATTAGGAATATGCCTACCTTGGTCCAGGCTCTTCCAGGAGTGGAGATACAGTGATGGATAAACAGGAAGAGAAAAAAATTCTGTATTCACAGAGATTATATTCAAGTAGAGCGAATGAAGGCAATAAACAAAATAAGCAATGCCATATGCAACCTGTAAGAAGGTGATAAGTGTTTAGGAGAAAAACAAAGCTGAGAATGGGAGGAAGCAGGGAGGCATGGGGGAGCCAGTAATGCTCCAGGTTTAGTATTGGTCATTTTTAATAGATTAGAACGCGAGGCGTCTTTTTCTAAAACTGAAAATCATAATCACTCTCCTCCATGGGTTTGAGAATCAGAGCTAGACTTTGAATCCCATCTCTATCTTGTACTCTCCTGGAGAGATTGGCTTAATCTCTCCAAGTCTCAGCTTCTCTCTGCAGGATGAAAATATCACCTGTGATGGGGCTGTTGAGAGGATTCAGAATGATGGAAATGAAGGTAAGACCACATGGTTTTGTAAGGCCTCTGTTTCTTTATGGGTACCACGGAGGTCATAGCAATGCCTACCACTTAACTTTGCTATGTAGAGTAAGGGTGATCATCTATACTACAGCAAATAAAAAAGAATGTCTAGGTAGCCCCAGGAGCCCACCTGAGTTTGGCATCCATTACTTCTCGTGACCAGCTATCACACATTGTGAGCATGACTGTTTTCTCCTGTATCAAACATTGGAGCTGGATCCAATGGCTGTGAGATGACGAGAAAAAAAAAGAAAAGAAAAGAAAAACTATAATGCAGTAGCATAAAGAAAGCATGAAACAGTCTGCCGGGCACCTGGTAATAAGTAATAGTAACAGCCAGTTCTAAAGAGCTTTCTCTGCACTGAGAGCTGGGTTAGCCACTTGGCAAGCACTTTCTTCTCTAGACCTCATCATAACCCCAAATGAGATGATACGGTTGTGCTCAGTTTACACACCTGCAAACCCGGTTGTCGAGTTTAAGAACTTTACTGCAGGGACTTCCCTGGTGGCCCAGTGACTAAGACTTCGCCTTCCCGTGCAGGGAGTGCAGGTTCGACTCCCGGTCAGGGAACTAAGACCCTACGTGCCTTGGGGCCAAAAAACCAAAACATAAAACAGAAACAATATTGTAACAAATTCAATAAAGACTTAAAAAATGGTCCACAAAAAAAAGATATTGAAAAAAAGGAACTTTGCTCCACATTTACCTTGCCATCAAGAAGCAAGGATAGTCTTTTTCTCCAGAGTAATTTCCTTGCCTGAGAAGTTTGATGTCATGAAGATAGTGCAAGGGACATAGTGTGTGTGTGTTGGGGGGGGGGGGGGGCTAGGAGGGAGGGGTGTACTCAGTCGTGTCCAACTCTTTGCAACCTCATGAACTGTAGCCTCTTCTGTCCATGCGATTTCCCAGGCAAGAATACTGGAGCAGGTTGCCATTTCCTTCTCCAAGGGATCTTCCCAACCCAGGGATCGAAACTGCATCTCCTGCATTGGCAGGTGGATTATTTACCACTGTGCCACCTGGGTCATAATAAGTGTTCATTAAATGTTTCTTAACTAAGCCATCCTTTTCTTCCATGACCAGGGCAGCTACGTAGAAAGTTGAATTTGGTGTCCTCAAAGGGATCAGTCTTTTTTTAAACAACCCCCACGCACAGAAACCCTGGAGTTACACTATATTGCCTGACATGAAATGTTCCTGTGGAATTTACAAGACTGCTAATGCAGGATTCCGTTAATGTCTGAACGCATCCCCTTCTCTCTCTTATTCATGACGAATCCATCCTAATGATCCACTATCAAAGATTGGTGAGTGGAGATGACAGAATTCAGCACCTCCTTTGCCTCCTGGGTACAGAGTGAAATCGGGGTGGGGGAGGGGAGGAGGCGCTAGAAACCTCTGTAGAATTACTGAAGATTGAGGCCAGATGGTATCTGGCAGAATTTTTTAGGACTTGGCTGTAACTCAAACACACGCGGGTTTTTAACCTGCTGGAATCGATAGAGAACACACAGCACAGTGAAATGGGTCCATGGGAATCGCTTGGTCCAGCATATAGACGGAAAACTGAAGTTCAAGGACAATGTGTCTTAGCCCAGGGGGTCTTTCTACCATAATAGCCCCCACTGCACACATCAGAGAACCAGTGTAGGGTTCTGCCCGCTGCTGAATATACCTGTCTTGGAACTGGGGATAACCACAGGGTGTTTGGGGGACACAATGGACCCCATGTGAGACAGACCTGAGCTGACAAACCTTGATCACATGACCTCCATAGTCCCCCGACTCTTACTGGAGAGCCCAGTGACATTTTGGTCTCCTGGAATCAAAAGCATTTCAGAGCCAAGAGATAGCCCCCAAAAGATCTCTTTCCTTTGCCCCAGGGTTGCACAGCAACCCTGATAAAAGGCCACAGATCTTTTGGGTCAAGCTGGGAGAAAGATACACAGTATGAATTTTCAGTGTACCAGGTCCTCCCTTGGGAAGATCCGACCTTCCCTTTATTTGAGGGGCTTTGAGTCTGTAAACTTGCTCAAGGCTAGGTCATTGATTATTGAGGGAATGTTATTCTCTGATTTTATGGTTTGAGTTCCACTTGTGTTTACTTCACCTAAAACTTTTCTGCTTATACAGATCAGGTAATAATTAGTAGGCTTCCTACCTATTTCACTTCCAGGAACACCATGATTGTTTCTTAAATTTGATGTAGCTTTTTTTAACACCAAAAACATTCTGTGTTGGGGTATAGCCAATTACCAATGTTGTGATGGTTTCAGATGAACAGTGAAGTGGGAGAAATGCCGTGATTAACTAGCCAACACCACGGGTCTATATGAGTCACAGCATCTTGATTTCTGCTTTGATCCTGCTCCCCATTATGTTAACCATGCTCACTTTGTCTTTGGTGGTTGTGTTGTAGGAAGAGGGACCCCCTTCCAGGGCCTGAGAGTGGGCTCTTGTCTAACACTTGGAAATGAATTTTCCAAGAAGACATACATGCCGAAGAAGCAAGAGACTTTATTAGGAAGAGGTGCTCGGGAGGAGAGCAGGAGGGTAAGAGAACCCAGGAGAACAGCTCTGCTACGTGGCTCGAAGTCTTGGGTTTTATGCTGATGGGATTAGTTTCTGGGTTGTCTCTGGCCAATCACTGTGACTCAGGCTCCTTCCTGCTGGCTTGTGTATCACTCAGCCAACATGGATTCCAGCAAGGAGGATTCTGGGAGGTTGGTAGGACATGTGGTCCGGCGTCTCCTCTCCCCTTTGACCTTTCCTGAGTCCTTCCGACTCGTGGTAGCTTGTTAGTTCCATGTTCCTTGCCAGGACCTCCTGCTGTAAGACAGCTCATGCTCATGGCTACTATCTTGCCCAGCCAGGGTGGGCTGTTTCGGTCAGTGTTTCCTGTAAGAGCTGAGTGCTGCCATCTGGCCCTTGACACCAACACCCAACTACTCCCACTGCCTTTAGGTCTTCCAACCAAGTGGCTGTGTTTCCCTCTGTAGGCTCTGGACCACAGAGCAGAGCCACCACGAAGCTCGTCAAGGATGCTCTGGCTCCCCTCACAAGTTGATTTCTTAAAATATTGGTAACAGGTCTGTCCTCAGTGTGAGTGAGTAGGTCTTAAATGATAAATCCCCTCTAACATTCTCATCTTCCTAAGTCTGTGGATCCAAAAGAGATGGGGCATTTCCAATCCGCTCATCTTTTGATCCACATTTCAACCAAATAAACAAACAGAATCTTTTCTTACTCTCTGAGCTACAGCATTCACAGTAGACTCTCTACTTCCTGTGCCCATATCAATCAATTCGACCTGATCCAACTTTATCTTCCCTCCATCATCCTACCACACGCTTAATACCCATCCCCACATATGTTCCCCATATCTATCTCCTGTAAATGAGAAAACTCAGTTTGTTGCTTTGGAGTATAACACACCTCCCCATAGGTCACACTGCAAACCTTACCTTTAGGAACCTGTTGGGATTTGCATCTAGTTATAGGTCTAGATGCCTTGCAACCCTTTGGACTGTAACCCCCGCCAGGCTCCTCTGTCCATGGGATTCTCCAGGCAAGAATACTGGAGTGGGTTGCCATTTCCTCCTCCAGGGGGATCTTCCTGACCCAGGGATTGAACCCACATCTCCTGCATCACAGGCAGATTCTCTAGAAGTTCCAATACCTTGGCCACCTGATGCATAGAACCGACTCATTGGAGAAGACCCTGATGATGGAAAAGATTGAGGGCAGGAGAAGGGGGTGACAGAGGATGAGATGGTTGGATGGCATCATCAACTCAATGGACATGCATTTGTGCAAATTCAGTGAGACAGTGAAGGACAGGGAAGCCTGGCATGCTGCAGTCATGGGTTGCAAAGATTTGGACACAACTCAGCAAGTGAACAACAACAATAGGTCTAGAAGCCTAGAGGTGTGGAGGGCGGGGTCTGGAGGAGAATCAACATGATCTTTCATGCCAACTGCCTCAGGGGAGGCCACCACCATTTTCCCAGGCAATGCAGGGTCAAGTCTGGGAAACCTTGGGGGCATGGAAAGGTTCATGCCCCTGTAGGTGGGGAAGCCACTGCCATGGAGGGTGTGCCAAGAGGAAGTGACCTCTTCCACTGGCAAAAAAGGACTTCATCAGAATTTAAGGTTCAATGTCGCCAATTTCATCTGGGTCTTCCCACACATCCCATCCCAACCTATTAGATCCCCTTCTTTTCCAATCAATGGCTGTCACTTTAACAGTAGACACCCTGGGAGGCTGGGAATTCAACTGGCTTTATAATTCAGCCAATTACAGGATGAGGGCCTGTATTTGATTCTCAGCAATTTCAGCCCTGCAGCTACAGGAGCTAACTCTTTCCCTCAGGGCACACCTAGAAGCTCTCGGTCATTCATGTGGGCTTGAGCTGGGAATTGGAATCCCTGAGCTCATCCTTTTCTCTCACCACTTTGTCCAGCAATATTAGGAGAAACCAACCAACGTCATTATATTGCTTAGTTTTCTAGAAAGATTCAAAGTATCGTGCACAGAGGTACTGAGCTTCTTGCTTCTTACAAGTGGTTGATTAGGTGCAGCCAATGTAGATACCGTGTGTCTCTATAAGCAAGAATGGGGCTTCCCAAGGAGGCTCAGTGGTAGAGAATCCACCTGTTAATGCAGAAGGCGTAGGTTCGATCCCTGGGTGGGGAAGATCATCTAGAGAGGCAAATGGCAGCCCACTCCAGTGTTCTTGCTTGGAAAACCCCATGGATGGAGGAACCTGGCAGGTTACAGTCCATGGGGTCACAAAGAGTCAGACATGGCTTACAGACTGAACAACAACAACATAAGCAGTTCAAGCCATGGGCTACCCTTGTTCTCTTTACTACTAGAAAAAAAGAGTCATTAGCATCTTTAGAGAATTCCCTGGTGGTCCAGTGGCTAAGACTCTCTGCTCCCAACGCAAGTTTGATCCCTGGTCAAGGAAGAAGATCCCACATACCCAGACTAAGACCCAGCAACCCCGCAACTAAAACCCAGCACAGACAAATAAATAAATATGTATAGATTTTAGAAAATATATTAGCATCTTTAAATCTAATCAGATTAGAGGGCCCATTCCAGAAAACACGAACCAGTTCAGAAAACTCATCCTTGAAATCCTGTTCTTCTAGGACCATGTGTGTGTGTACACTTAGTCGTATCTGACTCTTTGCGATCCCATGGACTGTAGCCCGCCAGGCTCCTCTGTCCATGGGATTCTCCAGGCAAGAATAAAAAAAAAAAAAAAGAATACTGGAGGGGGTTGCCATTTCCTCCTCCAGGGGATCTTCCCAACGCAGGGATGGAATCTGCATTTCCTGCACTGCAGGCAGATTCTTTACTGCTGAGCCACTGGGAAAGCACTAGGACCATTGTCAGCACCAGAATCTGTATCAATCAGGGTTCTCCAGAGAAACAGAATCAATAGGA
Source organism: Cervus elaphus (assembly GCF_910594005.1). Taxonomy (NCBI): domain Eukaryota; kingdom Metazoa; phylum Chordata; class Mammalia; order Artiodactyla; family Cervidae; genus Cervus; species Cervus elaphus. Next base: position 22,078,494 of record NC_057824.1, read on the forward strand.
TATATATAGAGAAAGATAGAGAGACAGACAGACAGACAGACAGTTATGGAGTTACCTGCAAGCTGAAGATCCAGAAAAGCCAATGGTATAATTCAGTCCAAGTCTCAAGGCTTGAGAACCAGCAGAGAGCCCATGGGTATCATACTTAATCTAAAGTCAAAACCCTCAGTACCAGGGGACAGGGGGCAGGGACAAAAGTGATTCCAGGAGCCTGAAAGCCCAAGAGCCAGGAGCTCCAGTGTCCAAGGGCAGGAAATGATGAGAGTCCGCTTCAAGAAGAGAGAAGATAATTCAACTTTTCTCTACCTTTTTGCTTTCCTCGGGTCCTCAGTGGATTGGACCATGCCTACCTGTACTGGTGAGGGAAAATCTTTATTCAGCCTACTGAATCCAAAGCTAATCTCTTTCAGAGACACCCCCAGACAGACACCCCCAGGAACACTGTTTTACCATCTCTCTGGATGTCACCTTGTTGTTGTTTAGTCATTCAGTCATGTCCGACTCTTTGAGACCCTAGGGACTGCAGCCTAGCAGTCTGCAAGCCCAGCCTAGTCAAGATGACACATAAAATTGATCATCACAGCTAGTGATGAGTCCTTCCTCATCTCCTAACATTGGGATATACTCCCTCCTAACAGTCAGAAGCACAGTGATGGTTGGAAGACTGGAGTTGTTTCCTAGGTAACCTAAAAAAAAAAAAAAAAAAACTGATGCCCATGGGGCATCCTAGGATCTGCTCAGCTTACCTACCAAAGGCAAGTATGACCTTCTCAACGTCAAGGTCAGGAGGAGCAGCATTTTCCTTCCCTCCATGATCTCAGCCAGGGCCATGGCTCCCTATGACCTCCACACCCTTGCGTGCGTGCATGCAAGGCTGTTTCAGTTGTGTCTGACTCTTTGCGACCCCATGGACTGTAATCTGCCAGGCTCCTCTGTCCATGGGCTTCTACAGGCAAGAATACTGGAGTGGGTGTGCCATGCCCTCCTCCAGAGGATCTTCCTGACCCAGGGATCAAACCTGCATCTCTTCTGTCTCCAGCATTGGCAGCCCAGTTCTTTACCACTAGCGCCATCTGGGAAGCCCCCTCCACATTTCAGTTCAGTTCAGTTCAGTTGCTTAGTCATGTACGACTCTTTGCAACCCCATGAATCGCAGCACGCCAGACCTCCCTGTCCATCACCAACTCTCGGAGTTTACTCAAACTCATGTCCATCGAGTAGGTGACGCCATCCAACCACCTCATCTTTTGTCATCCCCTTCTCCTCCTGCCCCCAATCCCTCCCAGCATCAGGGTCTTTTCCAATGAGTCAACTCTTCGCATGAGGTGACCAAAGTACTGGAGTTTCAGCTTCAGCATCAGTCCTTCCAATGAATATCCAGGACTGATCTCCTTTACAATGGACTGGTTGGATCTGCTTGCAGTCCAAGGGACTCTCAAGAATCTTCTCCCACACCATAGTTCAAAAGCATCAATTCTTCGGCGCTCAGCCTTCTTCACAGTCCAACTCTCACATCCATACCTGACCACTGGAAAAACCATAGCCTTGACTAGATGGACCTTTGTTGGCAAAGTAATGTCTCTGCTTTTTAATATGCTATCTAGGTTGGTCATAACTTTCCTTCCAAAGAGTAAGTGTCTTTTAATTTCATGGCTGAAATCACCATCTGCAGTGATTTTGGAGCCCAAAAAAATAAAGTCTGACACTGTTTCCACTGTTTCCCCATCTGTTTCTCATGAAGTGATGGGACCAGATGCCATGATCTTTGTTTTCTGAATGTTGAGCTTTAAAGCCAACTTTTTCACTCTCCTCTCTCACCTTCATCAAGAGGCTTTTTAGTTCCTCTTCACTTTCTGCCATAAGGGTGGTGTCATCTGCATATCTGAGGTTATTGCTATTTCTCCTGGCAATCTTGATTCCAGCTTGTGTTTCTTCCAGCCCAGCGTTTCTCATGATGTACTCTGCATATAAGTTAAATAAGCAGGGTGACAATATACAGCCTTGACGTACTCCTTTTCCTATTTGGAACCAGTCTGTTGTTCCACGTCCAGTTCTAACTGTTGTTTCCTGACCTGCATATAGATTTCTCAAGAGGCAGGTAAGGTCCACATTTGGGTCACTCCTGAATGTGTCCATCCAGCCAGATTCTCCCTTGACCTGCAGACTAGACTCACCTAGTCAATTGCCTCTCCATAATAACACTTGGAGTTCTTTTTGGTATCTCAAGTTCAGTGTGTCCAAACTCAAACTCCTGATTTACCCCTTTAAAAAAAAAAAAAAAAAAACTGCTCACAAATAAATTGTTTTTTTTCTAATTTCCAAGGAGGTAATTTGTAGTTGGATTATTCTATAAATCAGTGTGTTTCTTGGCAGCCTGCCATTACCCATCCTGGCCACCCAGAAGGAAAAGATCAGTGCCTGACAATCGGGAGTATCACTAAGGTCTCTAAGAGACTCCCAGGGTATCTGCAAGATGAACATTTTCCTGCCCATCCATCCCAGGTGAAAATTCTGCTTTCAGGACCAGGACAGATAAAAGGCCTCATGTAGGATCTGCCCTCAGGTCTCATTCCTCAGAGGTAATCAGCCCTGAGCGCTCTCTGAAGCAAAAAGAACCAATTTCGGTTGCAACAGTGAGAAGTTTTACCTAAAAGGCCAATTAAACCATGAGAGATTATTTGCAGATAGACTGTAGAGGAGGGCGTTCATCTAGTTCCATTCCTGTTGTTGTATTTATTTCTTTGGGGATTTTTTTTTTTTTTTAGACCTCATTAATCACTGGAATTTAACTCTAATGGAAATAAAATAAATATCAAAGAGCTTTGCTGGAAATTACTGATGGCTTTTGTTTTGGAGAAAGGTTAGAGGATTTCTAAGGAATGAGACTCGAGAAATCCTGCCCCATGCCAGAAACTTTCTCCCAGACTCTCTCTCTCTCCCAGTAATTCTGTGTAAATCTTGGGAAATTGTTCTCATTGGTCCTTTCAGTTCAACCCCTACCCTTTGGGCCAATCATTTTTGCCAAAGGATGGGGCCCTCTGATTGGCTAGTCACTTGCATGGAATGATACTATCTGTTACTAGAAAAGGAATGGGAAATACCTACTAGCTTCCACCCCTCTGCTAATAATTCCTTTGGTGATGATGGTGGTGATGATGATGATAGCTGCCATTTACTGCCCATGTGCCCTACTCTGTGCAATCACTTTTCATGTGTGATCTCATTTAGACCTCACGGCAATCCTCTGACGTGGGTACCATTTACAGATGAACAAGGTTTAGAGTAGTGAAAAGATGCCAAGTCACCCTGCTAGGAAGGAGAACAGTTAGAAAATCACTACTTTAATACTTGCATTTGTTATCTCTCACTAGATAACAAATTGTCCAAATCTCAGTGTCATTCAATGACATTCATTCAATGACAAACATGTACTATTTCAAAGTTTCTGTAGGTCAGGAATCTAGGTATGGCTCATCTGGGTGCCTCTGCCTTTAAGTTTCTCGGAGTCTGTCATCAAGCTGTGAGTCAAGGCTGCAATCTGAGCTGAAGCCTCAAATGCAGGACACACTTCCAAGTTCAAGTTCATCCATGTGGTTATTGGCAGGCCTCAGTTTCATGTGAGCTGCTGGGTGGCGGTGGTGGGGAGGGAGGTGTTGGTAGGCCTCGGCTTCTCACTGATGGTTGGCTGGAAGCCTTTTTTCATTTCTTGCCATAGAGTCCTGTCCCTGGGGCAGCTCTCAACATGGCAGCTGGCTTAATCAGAACAGAAAGCTAGAGGCAAAGAAAGAGGGTCCAAGATGGAATTTACCATTTTCTTGTGACCCAGTCTCCAAAGTGGCTTCCCATACTTTTTCCTTATTCTGTTGGTTAGAAGTAAATCACTAGGGTGAGTAGATTACACTGGGGCTATCTCAGAGGCTGCCTGCTGCAGTGCTATCCTTTTAAATAAGCAGACTGCTTTCATGTACCGACCATTTAGTATTGAAGCGAGGTCCTCTCCTTTAGCTCTCCAAACTCACTCGCTGGATTTATCATTTTGCCCCATCCTCGGGGGACCTCCTGATATGTTCATTTCCGAGTCTAGCCACACTCTTCCTTGGCTGCATTTCTCTCTCCTCCCATCTCTCCACCACTCCTGAAACATCTGAACCTGAGAGGCATCACATCCTGTAATTATCTGGGGGTGGCTAATCCAATTCCCTCATTTTGCAAATGAGAGCGCAGAGGCACAGAGAAGGGACGGGCCTTCTGGAGGTCCCACGGGAAGCCAGAGGCAAGGCTGGGACGTTGAACCTCGTATGCTTCCAATATGCTGCACCTCCCAACACACCAGGATCCTTGCTGGGAAATCAATCCAAACCAGGCACTTGAACTCTGGGGAGACTGCCGACATTTCATCAACATACAAATGAGGGAAACATTTAGGCAGTGCTTCTCCCTGTCTCCCCATCCCTTTCTTCACAGGGGGCTGACTTCATTCCCTCCTGGGAGCAGGGGAGGACTTACTTGTTAACTGAGCAGTGAACATGCCTTTTTGTGTGAAAATCTAAGGAGCTTTCACACTGCGCCCGGTGTGTTTTCTAGGTATACAATGCCCTCTAGTCCTGACTCAGGGTACTTCCAAGAGGAATGATTTTTAAAACAATGGGGAATCAAGAAATATACAAATTCCAATGTCAGTAATTATTCCCAGGCTCCTTGGGGTCCAGGAACTCCCAAAATCCCAGGTGAATTATTGTTTAATGCAAAATTTTCTAAGGAAAGCATCTTTGCGTGTGTGTGTGTGTGCTCGGTCACTTCAGTCGTGTCTGACTCTTTGCAGCACCATGGACTATACCCTGCCAGGCTCCTCTGTCCATGGAATTCTCCAGGCAAGAATACTGGAGTGGGTAGCCATGCCCTCCTCCAGGGAATCACCCCAACCCAGGGATCGAACCTGAGTCTCCTGCCTTGCAGGTGGATTCTTTATCACTGGACTACCGGGTAAGCCCAAAAGAGTCTATAGTTCCCACTGAATTTTAAAAGAGTAGCTATGTCACTAAACAAAAAGACTGGGACCCACTGATTTGGACTTTCAGAGTATCTAGAACACCTTCGATAGTTTAAAAGAAATATCCCAAATAGCAATCAGAGCCTGAGCTTTTTAGACATACACCCCAAAGACCCTGAGGATTTAATATCACATGTTTTCCCACTTCAGCCCATTATGTCTTGCAGATTTTTATTTGGAAGCTACTATTCCAGGGTTCTTTTTTTAATTTAATAGATGTTTGCTCAATGCCTGTCCTGTTCTAAGTTCTGACGATACAGAAATGAGCCACAGGGACTTCTCTGGTGGCCCAGTGGTTAAGTCTTTGCCTTCCAATGCAAGGGGTGCAGGTTTGATCCCTGGTCAGGGAGCTAAGATCACATATGCCTCACAGGTAAGAAAACCAAAACATGAAACAGAAACAGTCCTGTAACAAACTCATCAAAGACTTAAAAATGGTTCAAATCCAAAAAACCTTTTTAAAAAAACTGAAAGAAAGAAATGAACCACAGTGGGCGTTGTTTAATTCTTATTGTTCCATATAGATGTCCCATTCTTTTGGCAACACTATCCCAATTTTCTTCTGAAAACCAGCCATTTTTCTGTTCCTAAACCTTGGGGTCCATCTGAATCCCCCTCAGCACCAGGGTCAGCAATTCAGGCACCCCCCATCCTCTTGCTCCTGAAGAGGGTTTCAGAACTAACCTTGGGACTCGAGCTGGGCCTCACAGGAGAGAAGACCATGCTTTCACTCAGCACTGGAGCTGACCTGAGAGGATGGAGGATAAATCTGCAGGAAGAGCTGAGAAAACAGAGCCAAAATCTGGAAAGAGAGAACTGAGTCCTCCATGGAGCCGTATCTGAAAGTTCCTTAGTCTCTAGATAACTGGTTGGTTGGTTGGTTTTTTCCCCTAATGAGAGTGAAGCTGACTTTGTATCACTTGCAGAGTCTTAGTAGATACCCTGCCCTTGAGGAGCACACAGTCCAACATGGTCATTTGTTAATAATGCAAAATGTTGTACAAGTGCCATAGTAAACACAGTCACACACAATATATGTGTGTGTGTGTGTGCGTTTGCGTGTGCATGCTCAGTCATGTCTAACTCTTTGCAACCCCATGGACTGTTGCCCACCAGGCTCCTCTGTCCATGGGATTTTCCAGGCAAGAAGACTGGAGCAGGTTGCCATTTCCTACTCCAGGTGATCTTCCCAACCCAGGGATCGAAGCTGAGTCTCTTGCATCTCCTGCTCTGCAGAAAGATTCTTTATCATTGCACCACCTGGGAAGCCCATATGTGTATACATACATGTATATATACAATATATATAACATATCATACATATATATGTATACACATACACACACACACACACACACACACACACACATATATATATATATATATGTATGATGTGTTCCCTGTAGAATCATAAAGAATCTGCCTGAGATGCAGAATTCCATGGACAGAGGAGCCTGGTGGGCTACAGTCCATGGAGTCGCAAAGAGTCAGACACGACTGAGCAACTAACACACACACATAATGTGTTCAGAAGAAGATGCAGACAATATCTGAATCCCCAGTAGAAGTAGTTTGCACTCTGCCTTGATAGAAAAGAAGAATTTGAGTAGGAAGCCATGAGTCAGGATCCAAGAACACTTATTGGAGTATGACCATGCTTCCAGCCAGGTTGTCATGGGAAGGTCAAGAATTCCCCTCGAGATAGTGACTTGCCATGTCATAGAGCCATCTCAAACCTCAGCTTCTTGGACCACAAAATTAGATCACCTTTACTTTTTTGTAATTTTTTAATTAAAAATATAATTCACATACCATAAAACTGACCCTTTTAAGGTCTACAGTTCAGTGGTTTTTAGTGCATTTGCAAAGTTGTGCTTCCATTACTGTTATATAATTCCAGAACATTTTGTATGGTCCACAAAGAAACCCTGTACCCTTCAGTAGTCATTCTCCAACCCCTCCTGCTCCCAACCCCAGGCAACCACGAATACACTATCTAGGTCTATAGATTTGACCAATACAAATGGAATCATAAAAAATGTGGGTTCGTGTGACTTCTTGCATTTAGCATAATGTACTCAAACTTCCTCCACATTGGGACATGTATCAGTACTTCACTCCTTCTTGAGGCTGAATAATGTTCAATCCTATTTATAGACCCCATTTTGTTTTTTCATTCATCATGGACATTTGGGTTGTTCCCACTTTTGGGCTACTGTGAGTAATGCTTCCATGAACTTTCACATACAAGTTTTTGTGTGTGTGTGACCATATATTTTCAGTTGTCTTGGGTGTATTCATGGGCATGGAGTGGCTGGATCCTGTTGTAGCTCTATGTTTAACCTATAGAGGAACTGCCAGTGGTAAAGAACCCACTTGCCAATGCAGGAGACTCAAGAGACACGGATCTGATCCCTGGGTCACGAATATACCCTGGAGTAGGAAATGGCAACCCACTCCAACACTCTTGCCTGGAAAATTCCATGGACAAGAGAAGCTTGGCAGGCTACAGTCCATGGGGTTGCAAAGAGTTGGACACAACTGAGCACGCATACGTATAGGAACTGCCGGACTGTTTCCCAAAGCAGCTGCATCTGTTCACGTTTCCACCAGCAACATAGTAAGGTTCCAGTTTCTCCACATCCTCACCAACATTTGTTAATTGTCTGTTGTTCTTATCGAAGCCATCCTAGTGGGTGTGAACTGGTGTCTCACTGTGGTTCCAGTTTGCCTTTCCCTGATGGCAAACACATTTCCTTTTAATGATCAAGTTATGGTACGTAGAGCTTCCCAGGTGGTGCAGTGGTAAAGAATCCGTCTGCCAATGCGGGAGATGCAAGAGACAAGGGATTGATCCCTAGGTTGGGGTGATCCCCTGGAGTAGGAAATGGCAACCTTAATCCATGGCTGATTTATGTCAATGTATGACAAAACCCACTACAATATTGTAAAGTAATTAGCCTCCAACTAATAAAAATCAATGAGAAAAAAAAACAACAAAACACAAGCAATATAAAAAAAAAAAAAAAAGGAAATGGTAACCCATTCCAGTATTCTTGCCTGGAAAATCTCATGGACAGAGGAGCCTGGCAGGCTACAGTCCCTGGGGTCAAAAAAAGTTGGACACAACTAAACACACATGCACAATGGTAAATGTTTCCCCCCAAGCTTGATTGTTGGAAACTAACTCCACTTAAAGTGACCTCTAGTGAGGAATCTCCACCTGAGCCCACAAACCAGCAATTTACCAAACTCAACATGGCTATTCCTCCTCTCATTTTGCAGATGACAGTGATCTGCACCCACCGCCCACAAACCCACGTGGGAAGACTTCCTTGCAGCCACAGCTCAATGTTCATGCTGAAAAGCCTCTCCCCAGCAGCCCTGTGGCTTGCAGACCTGCTGGGTTCAGGAAGAAGGGGACAGTGCTGCTCTGTTCCATTGAAGTCACTCAGGCGAGTCCGACTCTCTGCGACCGCATGGACTGCAGCCTACCAGCCTCCTCTGTCCCTGGGATTCTCCAGGCAAGAATAGTGGAGTGGGTTGCCATTTCCTTCTCCATTTCTGTTCCATTGGGAGGCAGAAAATCACTCTTCTCCAATTCCAGTGAGGGACAGGGAAGCCTGGCATGTTGCAGGCCACGGGGCTGCAAAGAATTGGACACAACTGAGCGACTGAACAACAACAGCCAATTCTGGGGGTAAATCCAGCTCCGCACAGAGTCTGAAAATGCTCTAAAGAAATGTTCTCAGGACTTCCCTGATGGTTCAGAGGTTAAGACTTGACGCTTTCACTGCCATGGGCCTAGCTTTGATCTCTGATCGGGAAACTAAGATCCCACAAGCCAAGCAGCATGGGCAGGAAGAAAAATGAAAGGAAGGAAGAAAATGAAAACAGAAATGTTCCCTAAGCTTCTGACCATCTCTCCACTGATGAACAGTGTTTATAGAGCCAGACAAGTAATGGAATATATCTAGTTGACCATCCTCCGATACTCTTGTAAGCCTCTTCCCAAAATCCATCCTTCTTCTAGTTCAATGTTACACATGTTAACATAATTGATTGAGAGTGTCCACTGAAGCCCTAGATTGAGACAAGCCCTGAGCCTGGGCCCATCGATTAGTGATGTCTGCCGTGAGAAGGGAACGGAAGGTTGTGGGATGCATGTAATGGGTTTCCCACCCACACTCTAATCTTTCATTGAGCAGACATGGACCAAACACCTGAACACCAGGAAGACATATCCAGTTCGTGCTGCAGGAAAACATGTGAGCATGCATGCTCAGTCCCTCAGTGGTATCTGACTCTTTCTACTAACCCTATGGACTGTAGCCCTCCAGGCTCCTCTGTCCATGGGGATTCTCCAGGCAAGAATACCAGAGTTGGTTGCTATTCTCTTCTCCAGAGGATTGTCTCAACACGGGGATCAAACCTACATCTCTTGCATCTCCTGCATTGGCAGGTGTAATCTTTACCACTGAGCCACTTGAGAAACCCAAAACATGTGAGGAGAGGTTGTAAAACTAAAATATGGTTTATCATAGAGATACAAACACAGTGCTATGGCAAGACAATAAAGGAAATTAGGAACTTTGTCTGGGCAGTCAGGGAAGAGTGTAGAACAAATTAAATAAGAGTTTGAACTTGAAGAATGAATAGGAGTTTTCAGGTGAATGAAGGGGGAAACATATCTGAACAATAAAGGATAACATGCATAAAAGAGAGAAAGGGTTTTTGGGAATTTGGTTAAAAATAAAAATGTTGGGACTTCCCTGGTGGTCCAGTGGCTATGGCTTGGTGCTCCTAATGCAGGGGGAGCCAGGGTTTGATCCCTGGTCACTAGACCCCATATGCCACAAATGAGATCTGGCAGCCAAATAATAAAATAAATAACATAAAAGACAAATTAAAATGTTAACTGATTGAAACACAGAGTATATCAGGTCTGGTGGCAGGAGGCATAGCTACAAAGGTCACCAGCAAAGAACCAAAGTTCTTTTTAAACAACTGAAACACACAATCAAAAACAAAAACCCACAGAGAGAGAGCACCCACGCATGTGTAGGTGAGAGAGAATGGGGAAACTAGAGGAAGGAACTAATGACAAGCAAACTTGAGGGACTTCCTGGTGGTCCTCCATGCTCCCAATGCAGAGGGCCTGAGTTCGATCCCTGGTTGGAGAACTAGATCACACTTCCCACGACTAAGACCTGGTACGGCCAATTAATATATTTTTTGAAAACCTTGGAAAACATGGAGGGGGGAGCCTAAAAACTCTCTCATCCAAAAAAACAAAGAAGTCAACGGGTGCTCAAACCTGCCCTCCCATGCCTTAGCGGTTTATGAATCCTCAGACTTCATAAGGACAGTAACCACACGGTGTGTACTCAGCAAACGAAGGGATGCTGGTTTTCTTGGTACTCCGTCTCTCTCATCGGCCAGGTACATATAAAGGTTCCTACTTAATTCTCACAACAGCCCTACAAATCTTTCTCAGCCTCTATTTTATAAATAAGAAACTGAGGCTCCCAGAGGCTTCGCCTTTTAGAGCCCATGCTGTGACTCAGGCCTTTTCAACAAGTACCTTCAACCCAAGGATGGAACTCTTACCCTGTGAATCAAATCATTGGTCTGAGGAAAGCATGTGAATGGAATGAAAATGCAGAAATCCTGGGGGCATCGCCTCGGGTCTGACCACAGGGCTACATAAATGAGATTAACAGCTGTGTCCTTAGGGCTCCACGAAAATCAAAAGTGAAGTTGTTTATTTTTTAAATAACTCAAAATAAATAAAGACGAGTGATTGTTCCAGCATCCGCTGGATCTGTGTGGAGTGTCGGCATGGGGATGGGTTTTGATGTGGGGAAGAGTTAAGCCTTGAGTTATTATCAGAATTAGGGTGCTTTATTGGTTCACATCGTCCAATCTTCCCCAGCCATTATGGTTTTGCCGAAACATTAAACTACTTTAAACTTTCATTTTCCTCTTAAAACTAAATTAGTTTGGAGGAAATTGTATTTTCCAAGCTCTAGCACCAGCCTCGGGCAGAGGGAGTTACAGTACAACGCACAGATAAACAACAATCGGGGCCTAATTACTAAGTGGTAAGAGCAGTGTTTCTCCAGTTACATTTGCTTTAGAGTTTCTGAGATCCTGGAGGAAGGTAGCCCTCCTGAAGATTTGCTCATGGAGCTCTGTGTTTTTTAGATGGTGGTCTTCCTGCATCTCTGGCTACAGGAAAAGAGAGAAGCAAAGGCATTTATAAAGCACCTACTATGTGCCTGCACTGTTAGGTTCTAAATGTAAATTGCTCAATCCTTACTACAGGTATTATGAGATTCCCATTTTATAGATAAGGATCCCTGAGGTTAAGGCCAATGGATAGAGGACAGTTGGTTTAGGACCTATTTCTATGCCAGAAAATATGCAGGGATCTTTTGAAAAAAAACAACAACGATGGCAGAAATCTATTACTTCTCTCTGAAGCACCTTCCTTCTTTGGAAAAATAACTGCTTTTATTTCAACCATACATACACTCCCCAAGAGCAGCCATGTGATTAAAGCTGAGCCAATCACAGGATCTCAAACAGTCTTGTCATTATAGCTGAGCCAATCACGGGACCTCGCCACTCTAGCCACAGTGATTGACACAAGGGGTGAGAACAAGGTGAAAGCCAAATTAATCATCACTCTTCCCCAGGATATCTCTACCTGGGGCTGGAGGTAGAGTTCTACCCTCTCTGATGGAGAAGCTACAAAAATGTCACATGGAGGCAAGGGAAACCATTCTCAGAAAGGCAAAAAGGTTGGCAGACATAGAGGGAAAAGCTGAGAACTGGAAAAAGAAAGAACCCTGGCTGTATTCCCATCCTACCCAGAGTGAGGCTACTCAAGCCCATAACCCACCACCACCTTCTGCCCTCCACAAGTTTAGACAAGAGTCCTGATGACAACCTCAGTGCCCTAGCTCACATTGACTGGACCCGTACTATATGCTGGGCACTAATCTAAGTGCTTCAATATTGCTAAATTCAAACAACTTAATGAGGTAGGTACCAGTAGTCATCTCATTTTACATTTAAGGAGTCTGCATGCTAAGTCACGTCAGTCATGTCCGACTCTGTGACCCCATGGACTGTAGCCCACCAGGCTCCTCTGTCCATGGGATTCTCCAGGCAAGAATACTGGAGTAGGTTGCCACGCCCTCCTCCAGAGGATCTTCTTGACCCAGGGATTGAACCTGCATCCCTTCATCTCCTGCATTGGCAGGCGGGCTCTTTGAAAGCAAGGCACAGAGATATCAGAGTTGCTTGTCCAAGATCCCAAAGCTAGAGCTTCCAAAATGACGAACATGGAACAGGGAGGGTTCTCATCCATCAATGCTCACTTGCAAATTTGGGGGTAGGGGCTAAGAATCTCACGTCTCATCTCTCTCAGAGGGGGAAGACAAGTCTCAGTGTTTAAGGAAGAGTCTCAATGTCATGGAGCCCAGATTTGCACCCAACTCCAGAGCTAACACACTCATTTCCTACCTTCAATTAACTCAAGACAAAATCTTCCTGTTGAACCTGCTCGGATACCTTATCAGTTCACTGCCCTTCACTGATCTCTTTTTATTTCTACAAACAGAAACATCTTTTTGTGTTTTCTCTTTCTGATGAATCTAAAGATGCTACATGCTACCCGATGTTATTCTTATCAGCAGCCTACAGAGGGTGAGGGCTTCCAAACTTCCCAGGCTGACTGCCCCTGGCAGAAGCTGCCCCAGACTGACTGGAGTGTTTGATACTGCCCGAGCATGTCAGGGCTGCCCAGGCATTTGCTAGTCCCTTTTAATTTTGAGAGCAAGTGAGAGAGTCTGGATGTGTGAAACAGAAGGAAAACAAGACAAGGAGAGAGAAGGGCAAGGTGAGATGATATAGTGCTTTTGCAAAGCAGTGATCAAGAGAAAACTGGTATCATGAGGGCTCCTTCCCCCACTAGGTTACTGGTGGACGGGACAAGCAGAGATGCTCTTGAACCTGAGAATCTGACCAAGGTAACCTTTCACACAAAGACACTCCATTCAGACTTCCCTGGTGGTTCAAGGGTTAAGACTCCCTGCTTCCAATTCAGGCAGCACAGGTTCCACCCCTGGTTGGAGATTAAGATCCCACATGCCACCTGAGATGTTGCCAAAAAAAATCAAGAGAAGTGAATAAATTTCTTTTTTTAATTCTTCATTCACCGAGGAACCCAGGACTCTTCCTAAGAGGGCATGGCAGTGGGCTTGGTGTGAAAAGATTTCCTTATCTTCCCATTAAACCTTGTCATTCAACGATGTCGATTCACGTGAACAAAGATGGAAAACTCTCCAGGACGGCATCCCCTTTGTAGGAAAAGAATGACGCAAACTTTCAGGCACACAGAAACCCTGCACCCTCTTCTGTCAAAGGAAGGATACTCTCTCCAGTCGTGGGTGTCCTCTCAGGCCACTGTGTGGTCACAGAGCCAACAGGGGCCATGGTGGGTCCACCAGGATGTTGGTTCAAAGGAAACGTGACTGTCACATCAGAGGTTGCAGTGAGGTGTGGGGACACCAGGATGCAGCTGTGGGGTGTTGGTGTGTCCCGAAATGCAGGCACTCCTGAACACCCAGGTTGCATGAGTGGGTTGGTGCAAACTCATGCTGGCTGCATCAGCAGAGCATCTGTCTAATGGAGTCTAGGGTTCTCGGCTCTCAGTTGGAATGGATCAGCCGGGGCCAGGGCCACAGGTCCAGATTCTTGGACCGTGGACAGGATGCCAGTGGGACATCATTGCCCCTTGAAGAGCTTCTTCAGGCTGTGGGCAGGCTGTGTGTAAGTGTTCAAACATTCTCCCATTCAGCTGAAGCTCTGGGTGCATAACAAGCTTTAAAAGGCTCGAAAATGGGGTTGGCTTGCCTTCTTATCTCAGGTTGGATGTCACAATTACAGTCACTAAGAAAGGTTCCTGTTTCTTTCTACTGTATGTTTCTCTTTGCATTTTCCCTCTCTCTTTCTCTTTCTCTTCTCTCTCTCTCTCTCTCCCTGATTATACATGTGCATGCATGCACACACACATCTCTCCCTGTATGTGTGTGTGTGCCTACCCCTGTGTGTCTGAGTATCTGTTTCTCTCTTTGGGCATTTCTGTGCCTCTTTCAATTGTCCTCAGGACTCTGGTCTGAACGCTCTCATCTTTCTCTCTTTTTTGATTCTGCCCCTTGATTTGTCTCCCATTTCTGTCACTCCACGTCAGTCTCCCTCCTTCTTGCGTGTGCCTTTGATCTTCCTCTCCTTCTTCCACTGTCTGCCAAGGAAGAGCGAGAGAGAAAAGAGAGCACCCTGACTCTCTTCCGCTTCCCTTTTTTCTCTCTCCATCAGTCCCAGAACCTGAGTTCACGTCACAGCCCTGCCACGCAACACCCTGCAGCCAGAACTCCGGGGGCCAAGAGTCAGCCCTAAGCACAAGGGAAGCACACCCAAGCTGCTGATGGATTTGGTAGGACCGTCACTATTTTTAAGGAAGTTGCAGTGTTTCCACTGGGACTTCCCAGATGGCTCAGTGGTAAAGAACCTGCCTGCCAATGCAGGAGACTAAAGTTTGATCCCCAGGTCGGGAAGATCCCCTGGAGAAAGAGATGGCAACCCACTCCAATTATTCTTGTCTGGGAACTCCCACAGCCAGAGAAGCCAGGCAGGCTACAGTTCATGGGGTCTCAGAGACTGAGCAACTGAGCATCAATAAATAACTTCCCAATTTCTTTGATTCTTTCCCCAGAAGAGCAGAGACCACCAGGCTTCTCCATGTCCCCGTCCAAGTGCCACGAACCAGCTTACAGTCAGCAGTTTTACTGTGAACTTTCTCCATAAAGAAACTCTTCCACTTGAGAGCTGTTTGGGAATGAGGCTGGGAGAAAAAAAGAAAAGAATCATTGTGTACCCAGCTCTTGTCAGCTGCAGACTCTTTCCTCCCGCTTTATGTATCTAGTCATAATCTCACACACATAAAACTTAAGCACCACTGCATTGTTAGCATTTTGCAAAGAGAAATTTCCTAATACAACCCCACCAATTTACTTGAAAGCAGAGCTGGGGAGGGTATTTACAGCTAATGGGCCAGGTTTTGCTTATAACGCTGCTGGTGAACCGGATGGCAGGTGTCACTGGTTTTCCTTTATTCCGTTCTTCATCCGTGTGAAGTGTGGGCTTATTATGAACGTGCTGCTTCTCTGCCAGGGACAAAGCCCCACGCTCAGTCTCTTGTTACGGAAGATGGCAAAGGTACTGAGGGGAAATATTGGACTTTGGAGCCCCCCCAGAGCTGGGATTACGATCTTACTCCTGCACGTACTGTCTTGGCTACTTTCAGCAAATCACTTAACCCTGATGAGTTATACTGCTGATTCCGTAAGTGCAAAATAAGGATAATGATCCTATTTCTAGGCTGTTGTAAGGATGGCATGAAATGTTCTATCTACATGTCCCCAGCACATATATTATACACACACTGCGCATATAAGTTATAAAACAATCAGTGTCCATTCTCCTGTCCCTTCTAGATCAGGGTATGATTCTAGCAAACCGAGTTGCTCAGTCAGTGGTTAAAAGAGTGCTTGGGGGCTTGGGTGGGCTGTGGGTGGGTGGGATCAGCCTCCCTGATTTTGGCAGGCGACAGGGCTCCATGGAGGTCTCCAAGTTAAGATTTTTTAAAGCCCCTTTCCTCCTCCTGCTTCTAAAGTCTTTCCAACTCAGGCATTTTACAACTTTAGAGCTCCAAGAGCAGACTACTGGAGATAGAATTATAGGAGTCAACAATTTTCTTTCATGACAAAAGCCCATATCAAATTGCCTTAAGCAGTAAAGGGTACTATTGGACTACCTAACTGGCTATTCAAAGGATGGCCTCCTTCAGGCATGGCTAGATCTAGGGGTCAGTAATGGCTCTTGGAGTTTGTTCTCTCTGACTTGTAGTTCTATTTTCCTCTGAGTTGGCTTTTTAAAATATTTATTTGGCTTCATCGGCTCTTAGTTGCGGTGCTTGGGATCTTTAGTTGCAACACGTGAACTCTCAGTTGCAGCCTTCGGGATCTAGTTCCCTGAGTAGGGATCAAACCAGGGTCCCCTGCAGTGGGAGCACAGGGCCTTCGCCACTGGTTAGTCAGGGAAGTTCCCTTCTGAGTTGGTTTTCACAAGGCAGTTCTTACATTCCTGCTTTCCAATGGTTTTAGTTTAAAACAGAAACTGGCAACAGGCCAAATCCAGTAGCCTGCCTGTTTTTGTAAATAGTTTAATGGGAAGACAGCCACACCCATCCATTTTTGTATTGTCGGTGTATTATATTGTATTTTTCATTACAAGAGCAAGCTGAGTGTCTGCAACAGGGATGGTATAAGCCTAAACACTTAACACTTGGATCTTTACAGAAAACACTCATCACCCTCTGATCTGGCAGGAAGAGTCCTGCCTTTGTCCTGTGCAGGTATAAACCCCCAAGGGTCACACTTGGTCCCGGTCCTCTCCCTGAATCACTTGCTGTGGCTGGAGATGGAGAAAGCTCCGGCTGGCCAGCCTGCATCACGGGCCTGCCCGTGGCTGGGGGTGGAAGGGGCACACTCAACTGAAAGCCCCCCTGAGGCCACAGGGAACGGAACACTGACGCTTCTCCTGGGGAAGAGCCACGGACTGTCACCTAAAGAAGAGGGAATTCACTCTGTGCAGGCAAAACCAAGGGTTGTTGTTGCTTCTGTTCAGTTGCTAAGTCGTGTCCGACTCCTTGCGACCCCATAGACTGCAGCACGCCAGGCTTCCCTGTCCTTCAGTCTCTCCCGGAGTTTGCTCAGACTCACGTCCATTGAGTCGGTGATGCCATCCAACCATCTCATCCTCTGTCACCCCCTTCTCCTCCTGCCTTCAGTCTTTCCCAGCATCAGAGTCTTTTCCAATGAGGCAGCTCTTCACATCAGGTGGCCAAAGCACTGGAGCTTCAGCTTCAGTCTCAGTCCTTCCAATGAATATTCAGGGTTGATCTCACCCAAGACAAAGATATGAATGAATCAAAATAGGTATCAAGCCCGAGGTAATGGGCACAGATGGAAGACTCCCTGCCTTTTGAAATAGGTCTCCAACAACTCACTTTGATACAAGTTTGAGTCAATAAGCAGATGCTTTTTTTTTTGGAAGAAGGAATATCACAGATTCCTATGATCAAGAATTCTAGGGCTAACCGGTTCTTACCACTGATGATGAGTCAGCGGAGGAAAGAGAAAACAAAATAAAACACTATTGATCCTTGAGTTCAAGATATTGCCAAGGGCAGAGGCTGAATTGCTCAAGCCTCTTAAACCAGAGCTATCATCTGAAGCTGGAAATGACCCTTCAGACACTGCCCAGCAGCCCCTCAGCGCTGGTTAAAAGAGCTGGAGGAGCTAGCGCCTTACCCAGAGGGGCTATGAAACTAGCCAAACAATTTAGATGGGAATGTAAATACATGGCCACCACCTCCCCCTCCTGCCAAGAACGTGGAAGACACAGCCAGCCTATCACAGAGTTCTTTACCCCCTGAGCAACAGAGCAGGCATGCACTCAGCGCCAGTTGTAGCAGTAAATTTATTTATCTTTCCTGGTTAGCCAGATCCCAGATTCCTCATCTGGCCACAAAGAGCCTCTCCCTTCTAAACTCCTGCCCATCCCCTCAATCCCCCCAAACACTTTTTTCCATGAATGTCCAGACATAACAGTCTTTTGCTCAAAAGTGCTAAGTAACAAACCAAATGTCCATCAAGAGGCAAATGGAGGGATTAGCATGGTGGTCCAGTGGTTGAGAATCTGCCTTGCAATTCGGGGAATGCAGGTTTGATCCCTGGTCAGGGAACTAAGATCCCACATGCCACGGAGCACCTCAGCCCATGCGCCACAAGTAGAGAGGCAGTGCTCCACGACGAGGATCCTACGTACAGCTCCTACGACCTGCCACAGCCAAGTAAGCAAATTTTTTAAAAGAGACAAGTCAATAAACACAATGTAGTATATACATATAATGGAACATTATTCAGCCTTAAAAAGGAAGGAAATTCCGACACACACTACAACATGGATGAACATTAAAAATTTTATGCTGAGGACTTCCCAGGTGGTTTAGTGGATAGGAATCCATCTGCCAGTGCGGGAGACATGGGTTCAGTCCTTGATCCGAGAAGATCCCACATGCTGCAGAGCAACTCAGCCCGTGTGTCCTAACTATGGAGGCTGTCTATGCTGTAGGGCCTGGGAGCCAAAACTACTGAAGCCCGTGTGCCCTAGGGCCTGTGCTCTGCAACAAGAGAAGCCACTGCAATGAGAAGCCTGCGCCCCACAACTAGAGAGAAGCCCCACTTGCTGCAACTAGAGAAAAGCCCAAACAGTAACAAAGACCCAGCGCAGCCAAAAATAAACAAATAAAGCTTTTTTTTTAAATTTATGCTGAGAAAAATAAGCCAGATACAAAAAGCCAGATATTATATGATACTACTTCTATGAATTTCATAGAATAGTCAAATTCAATGAGACAGAAAGTAGAATGGTCATTAGCAGGGCCTGGGGGAGAGAGAATGGGGAGGTAATGTTTAAGGGGTGCAGAGTTTCAGTTTGGGAAGATGGAAAGATCTGGAGATGGATGTTGGAGATGGTTGTGCAGTAAAGTGAATGTACTTAAATGCCACCGAACTGTATGCTTTAAATGGCTTAAAAAGTAAATTTTATGTTTCGTATTTAAAAAAGCAAATGGCTTTGCATTACCAGAGTGATATTTAGCTTCTTCACCGTCTCCATCCATGATTCCAGCTTATTTCACCTATTTTTCATATTTTTAAGGCTCCTACCACAGGTTGCTTTCCCAAGACGTCCTTCGTGTTTGCTTTTATCACCATCCCTAAGTCAAGCAATTTCCCCGAGCTATGGGGAGGACTGTGATAGCTGTATTTCTTTCTGCCTGGGACATACATCCATTCCCCCACCCTTTGTACTTCCTTTTGGGGCCCCTCTTTCACTCCATGTGACTTCAATATCCTGCAAATCTTACTCTAAACCCACCCTTCTTTCGCGTGTGTGTGTATGCTAAGTTGCTTCAGTTGTGTCCGACTCTTTGTGACTCCATGGACTGCAGCCCGCCAGGCTCCTCTGTCCATGGGGTTCTCCAGGCAAGAATACTGGAGTGGGTTGCCATTTCCTCCTCCAGGGGATCTTCCTGACCCAGGGATCGAACTCACATCTCTTATGTCTCCTGCATTGACATTTGGGTTCTTCACCACTAGCACCACCCCAGTGGAAGGGAAGTCCTTCTTCTTTCATACTCACTTGATTTCTTCAAGGCAAGTTTCGTCCCTTGCCAATGTCTGTTTCCCCTAGACCTCAGGCTCACGGTGCCCCTGCCTTTCTCCTCCACCTTTTCAAGTTAATCATGCAGAGTCACACCGAGTTCGGGGGTGCATGACCCTTGAGAAACATGTCCCTGTCATGCCTGTAAAGCAAGGACATCTATTCTCCAACATTCTCGTGCATCAGCTCACCTGAGAGTTTGTATTAAAAGCAGACTCTGGACCCCTTCCCCTCTCCCCAGAAATTAGGTTCAGTTTCTCTAACACAGATGAGCCAGGGGCCACACATTAAGAAACATAGGAGAAAGCTGTGATATGTACCTAGGTGTAACATTTCTCTACATTTCCCTCCATCTTTATTTCCCCTTCAATCAATTTCTTATTTAGGTTTGTGTAATGACTGTTAGATGCCACTAGGTACTATCATGCCTTCAGTCGTTGAAAAGACCTTGATACTGGGAAAGGTTAAAGGCAAACGGAGAAGGGGGCAGCAGAGGATGAGATAGTCGGATGGCATCACTGACTCAAAGGACGTGAGTTTCAGCAATCTGCGGGAGACAGTGGAGGTCACAGGAGCCTGGTGTGTTTGTTGTAGTCCATGGGGTTGCAAAGAGTTGGACATGACTTAGCAACTGAACAACTATCATTTTGTATCAATCTCTGTTTGTGAACTAACAATGGACTTTTTAATATTTATTTTTTATTGGCTTGTTTATTTATTTATTTGGCTACTCTGGGTCTTAGTTGTGGCATGTGGGATCTAGTATCCTGACCAGGGATTGAACCCAGGTCCCCAGCATTGGGAGAGCAGAATCTTAGCCACTGGACCTCCAAGGAAGTCCCAGTCCCATTTTGACAGGACAAAAGTCCCTGTCATTTTGGTAACTTGTCTTTCTACAAGTAGCATAATTAAGAAACTTCCCCAGATGTTGTCTCTTTCCACTCTATTAGTTACACCAGGCTGTTTTAACCACTGAGATGATAAACCACAAGAAAGTACCACCCTCCAAATGATGTGTGCATGTGTGAGCACAGGCTAAGTCTCTCCAATCCTGTCTGACTGAGCAACCCTATGGACTTCAGCCCACCAGGCTCTCCTGTCCAGGGGATTCTCCAGGCAAGAATACTGGACTGGGTTGCCATGCCCTCCTCCACGGGATCTTCCCAACTCGGGGATCAAACTCGAATCTCTTACGTCTCCTGCATTGGCAGGTGGGTTCTTTACCACTAGCGCCACCTGGGAAGCCCCCTCCAAATGATGAGAAGTACCCCATTTGTAGGTACGGTGTATAAGAGGCAACACCCAGCTTCCATTCACTCATGCAACCAATGTCCATGGAGTTTGAGCCATCCCAGCACTGTGCCATGTAATTGTATCCTGGGAATCCAGACAAATACAAGATTGAATAATCTATCAATTAGAAGACCCAAATTGGTAATCTGAGAGGCTTAACTAACAGTGGTTGATAAAGCAGCGGTCCAGACAGACATCCAAGAGGAAGAATGCCTCTCATCCACTAATTAACCATGGTCTTTCTTATTTCTTATTGCCTGCCTCCCCAAAACCCTTAGTCCAAAAAATCCAAGCTTTTGTGTTTGAACCAATCGTGGCAACCAAGGGAGTGAAATATGCCAGGCGTAGATCACCTTTGTTTTTCTAAAAATTTCAAGTCTACGTCATTATTAACTATAGTCACCATGCTGTACATTAGGTTTCCAGTACGTATTCATCTTATAACTGAGAATCTGTACCCTTTGATTTACATTCCCCTTTTACTCCCATCCCACAGCCTCTAGTAACTACTGTTCTACTCTGAGTTCTCTATGAGTTTCAGTTTTTCAGATTCCACATATAAGTGGGATCATGTGGTATTTGTCTTCCCTGTCTGGCTTATTTCACTCAACCTAATGTCCTTCAGGTTTATCCATGTTGTTGCAAACAGCAAAATTCTTTATTATGACTGAATAATGTTTCATTGTATATATAATACCACATTTTCTTTATCCATTCATCCATCAACAGAGTTTAGATTGTTTCCATAGCTTAGCTGTTGTGAATAATGCTACAAAGGACATAGGAATGCTGAATTCATTTCTCTAATTCATTTCCTTTGAGTATATACCCACAGTGAGATTGCTGGATTGTAAAGTAGTACTATATTTAATTTTTTGAGGAACCTCCAGACTGTTCTCTGTAGTGGCTGTCCCAATTTATATTTCCACCAACAGTGCACAAGGGTTCCCTTTTCTCCACATCCTAGCCAATCCTTGTCAACCTTTTGACTTGTTACTGATAGCCTACTTAAAGGAGTGGGAGAAAATATTTGCAGACCATGTATCTGATAAGGAGTTAATATCCAGCATGTGTAAGGAACCATACAACTTCACAGCATCCCTGATGGCTCAGACTATAAGAATCTACCTGTGTGCAGGAGACCCAGGTTCGGTTCCTGGGTTGGGAAGATCCCCTGGAGACTGGAATGGCTACCCACTCCAGTATTCTTACCTGGGAAATCCCATGAACAGAAGAACAGAAGAGCTTGGTGGGCTACAGTGCATGGGGCTGCAAAGAGTCAGACTCAAATGAGCAACAAACACTTTCACTTTTCATACAACTTAATAGGAAAAGAAAAAAACCACACAACCTGATTTTAAAATGAGTAAAGGGCATGAACAGACATTTTCCCAAAGAAGACATACATAATGGCCAATAGGAATACAGAAAGACGCTCAACGTCACTGATCATCAGGGGGATGCAAATGAAAACCACAATAAGCTATCACCTTGTACTTGCCTGTATCACACTTCATTCCTGGGACTTAAAGGTGGGTATTGAGTCAGCCCTACCCCAACTACAAAGGCTGGGAGCCAGGCGGGGGGATTACCCAAAGGAAAATGCCTTGCTGTCATCAGAAGAAGGCGAGGGTTGCACTAATCCCACCAGCCGCCCCTTTCAGCATTATCTCCATTCCCAAAGCCAACTGGGTAACCCTCTTGCTCCTGGGGATCATGACTCCATCTGGGAACCCCCATCACCACCACTCGTCTTTGCCCGCCAGCTTTCTGGGGCTCTGTATCCTGTCCCTGAAGCCTGCCCACTTCATCCTGGCATGACAGGGTGAAGAACTGGGAGCCAGCTACTGGTGGTAGAAGAGACAGGCAGTCTCCGCTTGATCCCATAACAAACGGGCACCTGTCTGAGAGGAACTTAGACACGGCCCCTGAAGATCTCTTGCTGGTAGATTTACATTTTTCCACCGCTCCCTGGTTTGGCTATTAATTAATATTATTATTGTCTTTCACTGAGATGGATGGGAATACTAATTGCTCCTTTCCCACCAATCTCTCCACAGTCATACTTGTCTTTAGATAAATAACAATCTAGGGACAAATGATGGACTCTCTACAGTTAAGACTCCTTGTATGAAATGAACAAGAAAAAGGACAATGAGGTTGAACTTCCACACTTGAGCTTCCTGTGCCAACCTGCCGGTCACCATCCGGGGACCCTCTGCTCTGAACTCTCCTCTCCTCTGCCCTCAGCATCTCACCCTTCTGCCTGTCCCTCTTTCCACAGCCTCTTCCTTCGGTGGCCACACCACTGGTTACTTAGATGGTGGGCAAAGAAAGGGAGAGATCTCTTTGAAATAGAGTATGACCTAGAGGGAGAAAGGAGGCCTATGGAATCAAACACACAAGACCCAAAACTTTAGCTGGGTGACCATGTGAAGTCACCAGTCCCTCCAAGCTGCCTCAGTTTCATGGAAATAACAAAGACCATCCACATAAGAACATGGTCTATTGCCATATATGGTCTGGTTGTTGTCCATTTATCTATTCAGTCTACAGTTTCCCTGATGGTAAGATGGAGATGAAGATAAACCGTAACTCAAAGATGGCAGGGGGCTTCCCTGGTGGCCCAGTGGTAAAGAAACCGCCTGCCAGTGCAGGAGACTCGGGTTCGATCCCTAGGTCGGGAAGATTCCCCAGAGAAGCAAATGGCAACCCACTCCAGTATTCTTGCCTGGGAAATCCCATGGACATAGGAGCCTGGTGGGCTACAGTCAATGGGGTCACAAAGACTCAGACACGACTTAGCAACTAAACAACTAGGAAGATGGTAGGGGAAATAGCAATAAGACATGATCTAAAAATGACTTGAAGGGAACCCCTGTATACTGTCGGTGGGAATGTAAATCGGTGCAGCTGTTATGCAGAACAGCACAGAGTTTCCTTATAAAACTAAACAGAACTGCCATATGATCCAGCAATCCTACTCCTGAGCATATATATGAAAAAAAATGAAAACACTAATTCAAAAAGGTACATGCACCCCAGTGTTCATGGCAGCATTATTTACCGTAAACCAAGACATGGAAGCCACCTAAATGTCCATCGACAGATGAATGGAGAAAGAAGATGTGGTCTATGTATATGTAATATAATAGAATACTACTCAGCCTTAAAAAAGAATGAAATAATGCCACTTGCAGCAACCTGGATGGGCCTAGAGATGATCAAACTAAGTGAAGTAAGTCAGACAGAGAAAAACAAATATCATGTGATAACACTTATATATGGAATCTAAAAAACGATAAAAATGAGCTCCTTTACAACAGAAATAGACTCAGAGACATAGAAAACAAACAATAGGAAAAAGGAGAAGAATGAATTTGGGATTAACAGATACACATTAATATATATAAAATAGATAAAGACCTGCGGTATAGTGCATGCATGCTAAGTTGCTTCAGTTGTGTCCGACTGTTTGCAACCCCGTGGACTATAGCCTGCCAGCCCTGTCCATGGGATTCTCCATGGAATAATGGAGTAGGTTGCCATTTCCTTTTCCAGAGGGCCTTCCCAATTCAGGGATCAAACCCACATCTCTTGCATTGTCTCCTGCATTGTAGGCGGATTCTTTACCCCTGAGCCACCAAGGAAGCCTCCTGCTGTATAGTACAGGGAACTATATTATCTTCTAATAACCTATAATGGAAAGGAATCTGAAAAGAACGAATAGATAGATGGATAGATATGTACAACTGAATCACTTTGCTTATGCCTGAAACACTGTAAACCCACGATACTTCAATTTTTTTTTCATTTATTTTTATTAGTTGGAGGCTAATTACTTTACAATATTGTAGTGGTTTTTGTCATACATTGACATGAACCAGCCATGGATTTACATGTATTCCCCATCCCGATCCCCCCTCCCACCTCCCTCTCCACCCGATCCCTCTGAGTCTTCCCAGTGCACCAGGCCTGAGCACTTGACTTCAGTCCTGGCATTGATTCACGCATTCCACAGAAGTTTTTCAAGCATCTTTTCTTGGTAATGGAGATACTGCAATGGGCAAACAGGAAAGGTTCCCAGTCCCACAGAGCTCACATTCAAGTGGCAATATGCCACGTCGTTATTATTGTTGTCCAATCTTTGCAACCCCATGGACTGTAGCCTGCCAGGCTCCTCTGTCCATGGGTTTCTCCACAGCAAGAATATTGGAGTGGCTTGCCATTTCCTTGTCCAGGAATATGAAACTTGTCAAGCAGCAAACTCTTAATAAACAAAATATTTTCGGACAGTGATATATGCTATGAAGAAAATCAAAGAGGGCCTGGGAGCAGGGTTCACTGGGAAGTGAGGCCAGCTGATACTTTAAAAGAGTGGACAGGAAAAGCCTCAGTAAAGATGGGAGACTTCCCTGGTGGACCAGTGGTTAAGAATCCACCTTCCAATGCAAAGGACATGGGTTCGATCCCTGGTCGGGGAACTAAGATCCCGCATGCCTTGGGGCCACTAAGCCTGGGTGCTGCGGCTACTGAGTCTGTGGGCCACAGCTCGAGAGAAGGCCGCCACAACCAAGAGCCCCTGTGTCCCAACTAAGACCCGATGCTGGCAAATAAATAAATAAATGTGTGGGGTTTTTTTTAATAAAATTAAAGATGATATTCAGACCTGAAGGAGTCAGCCACGCAATGTCCTGGAGGACAGGTGTCGGGTCAGGGGCATTTTTGAGGAGGGAGATGACGGCCAGGGTGGGTGGAAGCTGGTGAACCCTGGGGAAAGGTGAAGACACAGCCTCAGCAAGGCAGACACAGGTCAGCTCACAGAGAAGACTTTGGCTTTTGTTTTAAAAGCAAAGAAGAGTTGCCAGTGGGTTGAAACAGGGTAGGGCCGTGTAAGGTGATCTGCATTTCTAACAGGTCATCCAGAGTTAAGAGACTGTCCTGGTGGTTTGAGCAAGAGAGGGGTGACTTGGACCAAAACAGCAGCAGAGATGGACGGAAATTATTTGATCCCATGTGCATACTAGAGGCAGAGCCAACAGACCCTGCTGATGAGTGGGACTTAGGGAAAGAAAAGGGCAAGACAGGAGGCAGAGTGGTTCCTGGGTGTGGGGAATGGAGAGGTAGCATAATCAGTATCTTAATTGCTATTGATCATCAGTTGCTGGGAAGAGTCAGGAGCGAAGTGTGGCTGGAGGAGTGGCGGGGGAGAAAAAAGCTTCCAGCCCGTCCTGAAAACACATGGAAAGTCCCTCTGTGGTCCAGAGTTCCCCGAACACACAGGCGCCTGCTTTTCTGTCATCTCCCTTCTCATCTTGATGCAGCCCCTCCCTTCCCTTCCGCGGGGAGGAGGGGGAGACCAGTTTCCAGTGGCCAAACTTTCCTAATTACCTTCACAGCGGCTCTCAGGTCCCTGGGCGACTCTCCTGAAAAAGAGAAATCGCCTCTGGATGCGGGCCCCAAGCAGGGAGCAGGCCTGCGATTGGCCCAAGATAATTGGGCTGTTGTCTGGGTC
Source organism: Cervus elaphus (assembly GCF_910594005.1). Classification (NCBI taxonomy): domain Eukaryota; kingdom Metazoa; phylum Chordata; class Mammalia; order Artiodactyla; family Cervidae; genus Cervus; species Cervus elaphus. The sequence continues at coordinate 22,104,710 of NC_057824.1, forward strand.
TCGGTGAAAGGTCTGTTTGGGAACATTAGCTGAGGCCGCGGGCGTCTTGCTGGGCTGGGGCATGCAGAGAGGCAGAATGAACCAAGTGGGGGGTGTTCTGGTCATCAGAAACGCCGCTGGGGCCCAGGGCTGCCTCGGGTCCCCCGGGGGTGGGGGTTGGGGTGGGGGAGGATAGGGTAGGGGTGGGAGAGGACTGAGCCACCAGCCCTGCTGAGGGCTACAGCATCCTCTCTGGTCCCTTCTCTGGACAGGCGTGTTTCACTTCTCTGTTGGCTCTTAAGGGGTGTAGTGGACAAAGCATTGTGTTCCCAGAAGCCCTAAAAGACCTGGAATTCCCCACCTGCTGCTCGATCCAATTCACTCTCCAGAACCCTAGTTTTCTCATCCATAAACTGGAGATGAGGATGCTGCGTTACTGGTTTTGGTCAAAGATTAAAGGAAAATGCTATGGTTTTTCCAGTAGTCGTGTACAGATGTGAAGAGTTGTACCATAGAGAAGGCTGAGTGCTGAAGAACTGATGCTTTCAAATTATGATGCTGGAGAAGACTCTTGAGAGTAGGAGATCAAACCAGTCAATCCTAAAGGAAATCAACCCTGAATATTCATTGGAAGGACTGATGCTGAAGCTGAAGCTCCATACTTTGGCCATCTGATGCAAAGAACCATCTCATTGGAAAAGACCCCGGTGCTGGGAAAGACTGAAGGCAAAAGGAGAAGGGGGTGGCAGAGGATGAGATGGTTGGATGGCATCACCAACTCAATGAAGATGAGTTTGAGCAAGCTCCGGGAGATGGTGAAGGACAGGGAAGCCTGGCGTGCTCATGAGGTCGAAAGAGTCAGGCACAACTTAGCGACTGAACAACACAAGGGGAATGATGAAGGTGTCCAGAAGAGTCTCTGGGATGTCCCATAAATATTATTTCCTCCATTCTCTACTTTTGATGGGGCCACTCTCTTTTAAATATTTATACTTGTTTATTTATTTGGCTTCGTCAGGTCTTAGATTCAGTACACAGGATATAGTTGCAGCATCTGGGATCTAGTTCCCTGTGTGTGTGCATGGAGTCACTCAGCTGTGTCCAACTCTTTGCGACCCATTGGACTGTAGCCCACCAGGCTCGTCTTGTCCATGGGATTCCCCACACAAGAATACTGGAGTCAGTTGCCATTTCCTACTCCAAGGTCCTACTCCAGGGGATCTTCCCAGCCCAGGGATTGAACCCATATTTCCTGCATCTCCTGCATTGACAGGGGGACTCTTTACCACTGAGCCTCCTAGTTCCCTGACCAGGGATCAAACCCTGACCCCTGCACTGGGAACGTGGAATCTTAGCCACTGGCCCACCAGGGAATCCCCTGATGGAGCCACTCTTAAGATGCCTTCTTTGTCCCAGCACCCAGCCCAAACCACAGGAACCCCCAGGCTCTTCCTGGATCCCTCAGTGAGGTTTCTCTCCCCTGTCCCGAGCCCCGCCACCTGCCACCAGTCCTTGGCCAAACTTCCATATTGCCTTCAGGCTCCTACTAAGCCCGCTGACAGGTGATGTACCAGATCCCTGTTAGAACAATATCTAACATCACTCTGTGTTTATAAGGCACCAGGCACTGTGTTAGGCTTTTCCCAGGTGCTACTCCAGGAGGCAAAAGCTATTACCATCCCCATTTCAGCAGTGGGTGTAGGAAATCTGCCATCACCTTCCAGAAAGCCAGAGATGTTTGTTCCTTGGTGTTCTCTCTCCTCTCAGCAGCCTACACATCCTCTCTGGGTGTCCCAAGGCACCATCCACATCCCAGTCTCAGCCACCATCCATCTCCCACCAAACTCATGGCCCTCCTCTGAGAGTCGGAGATCCTTCTTTCTCATTGGTTCACTTCTTCCTTATTAAACCCAACTCTGCCACCGTCTACTGGAGAGCATTCCCAGAGGCCTCTCTGGTTTAAGGATGAGAACATCGTCAAAACGGCCTAATTGCACTCTGGGGAGCGAGCGTGGAGTCTGATCATTGGCTCGCTCCAGACTGAGGAGTGGTAAGTAACTCGTCATTGGAAAAGACCCCGCTGCTGGGAAAGATTGAGGGCAGGAGGAGAAGGGGACGACAGAGGACGAGACGGTTGGATGGCATCACTGACTCAATGGATATGAGTTTGTGCAAGCTCCAGGAAATGGTGAAGGACAGGGAAGCCTGGCGTGCTGCAGTCCCTGGGGTCGCAAAGAGTCAGACACGACTGAGCTACTGAACAGCAACAGGTAACTCATAGGTTTCTCCCAGAGTCCCTGCTCCTGCAGAGTCTGGAGAAGGACTCCTGGTCCACTCCAGAAGTCAGGCAGATCCTCTCCCACTTGAAGAACCCACTGTGCTTTGTCAGCCCATTCATGTTGGCTCACACATGGCATGTTTGAGTGAGTTTGCAGCCCATCTCCCAAGCAACCGAAACACCTACTCACTCTCGCAAGAGGACACCTCACCATCCTCACGCACTGCAACTGGCTGAGACATCAACGAATTTCAGAAAAAATGGGTTCCATGCAGATACAAGTTTCAGTGGGAAGGTCATCCCAGCAGGGGTGTCAAACGAGAGATGAATGAAGTGTTTCCCTGGAAGTGAGTCTGAATTATAGGGAATATCAGAAGACAGAACCAAAGTGATGTATCCACCAGTTCATCTGAGATCAAAGTGAGATCCAAACCAAAGCAGTCTGAGCTGGATTACTGGGGAAACGACAGAAACCAGAGTCCACGTTGGGTCACATGAACAGCTCAGAGAGGTATTTAGGTGGGGAGAAGTACCCATCACCCGCCATGTTGCTCTGTGTTATTCCACGACCTCACCTTGGCAACCTGAGATCAGCCATGGTGGGAGTATACACACCACGGTAATTGACAACCTCTACAAATCAGAATTTTGATTAGTTTTGTTTTGGTTTTTGGTTTTGGTTTTTGCAAGAAGCTGGTTGCTAAAAATTACCAGCACACCAGTGGTCGCATGGCAGAGTGGTTAAGATCACAGGGGTTGTAACCAGACAGACTGGGAAACCTGAGTATGTTATTTAACTTTACTGAGCCTTGATTTTGTAATCTGTAAAAAGGATTGTGTCACTTTAAAGGAATTCATCAGATTAAATGTTCTCCTTGTACAAGACATGGAAGAACTCTAAATGTCCATCAACAGAGAAATGGATAAAAAAGATGTGGTACATTTAAACAATGGAATATTACTCGGCCATTAAAAAGACTGAAATAATGCCATTTGTGGCAACACAGATGGGCCTAGAGACTGTGGCAGAGTGAAATAAATCAGACAGAGAAGGAGAAATATCACATGGCATCCTTTATATGTGGAATCAAAAAAGAAATGGTACAAATGAACTTATCTACAAAACAGAAAAGACTCACAGACTTAGAGAATGAACTTAGGATTGCTGAGGGGAAGGATGGGGGATGGGATAGTTAGGGAGTTTGGGATCAACGTGTAGACAGTGCTACATTTAAAATGGACAACCAACAAGGACCTACTGTGTAGCACATGGAACTCTGCTCAATGCTATGTGAGCAGAGTTCTGTATGTAACTCAGAGATGTATCTGCCTGGATGGGAGGGGAGTTTAGGAGAGAACGGATGCATGTATATGGCTGAGTCCCTCAGCTGTCCACCTGCAACCATCACAACATTGCTAATCAGCTGTACCCTAATGCAAAATAAAAAGTTTTAAAAAATAAAATAAATGTTCTCCTTGTACAAAGCACTCGGTTGATGTCAGGCACTCAGGAAACCCTCTCTGATAATTGTATCACAAATGCCATGCTCCTGGGGCTACTCCAACAGAGTTAAAGGCTTCTTTTCCCCAGTTGCCTTCCACGGTCATGCATGACCAGCTTAAAGGAGACAGGCAGCCCAGAAACCGAAGCAAGTGGAATACACAGAGATGGTTTCAGAAGTGCCAGAGTCTAGAGGACAATGTCTACGTCTCATCTCTGCCAACTTACTTTTTGGGTGTTTGTTTCAAAAAAGAATAGAGTTAGGAAAGCCAAGTCATTCTAGGAGAATTTTTCAATAATTGCCTTTTTTTCCTTCAGATGTTCAGAGGTGATCTCCGCCACCGTCAAGATCCAGATAAAAAGGAAGTCGAGTGCCTCAGTGCGGAGCCCAGCCTGCCTCCTGAGCAGGGAGGTTATAACGAGAAGACAGCTGTCTCCAAGAAAAGCTAGTCAGCCGTTTTCACGTCCAATCTTTATATATCAGGCCCATGTGGCGGAGGTTGAATCACTGTCTCTGAAAACAAATGCAAAAACCTTTCAAGTTCATTCAAAGTCATTACAGCACTTTCCAGAATTGAATCCATTACCGTAACCTCCGTGGGTGTGTAAAATATGAAATTACCAGCACCCTCACATAGCCAGAGAATGGGCAAATTAGCAGAAATTGATTATGGAAGCTTTGGGAGCAGCCCCTGGTGTATTAAGTGTCTCGATGACAAACAGCAATATATTATTTGTGAAATTTTGTTTGATGAAATTGTCTTGTCCGCTAATGGGGCTTCGCCTTGCTGATCACAGATTCTGCCATCTAACAAACTGACGTGGGGGCTGAGCTTACCATGTTGCAACTGATGAAGATGAGAGAGCGCCATGGTGGTGATACGTCCGATATCCGTTTTGTGTGGCAGTCAGGATGATAATGGAATCATTCCAAACAAGCTCAGCATAGTTTCCCCTCCCTCCACCCCTTGGGTCATACTTTCAGAGCAGACTATCATTTAAACTTGTTTTGCCCTGCTCCACACACCCTTCTCACACCCTATTCTTTGCTTTTCTTCCCTCTTTTATCTTATGGATCCGCGTCTGAGCCAACTTTGTTAGTAGGCAAGATCAAGGTACCCTAAAGGATAAGTCAGCCCAATGTAGTTCTTTCTCCTAGCTCCTGGTTTCTTGGTTTATATTTTTTTAATATACATAATTTTAATTATTTTAAATTAACTTATTTATTTTGGCTGGGTTGGGTCTTCGTTGCTGCGCAGGCTTCTCACCGCACTGGCTTCTCTTTTGTGGGGCACAGGCTCTAGGGCGTGCTGGCTTCATAGTTGCAGCTCTTGGGCTCAGTAGTTGTGGGTCCCAGGCTCTAGGGCACAGGCTTGACAGTTGTGGCACACAGGCTTTGTTGATACGCAATACTTGGGATCTTTCTGGATCAAGGATCGAACCCACGTCCCCTGCAAGGGTAGGCAGATTCTTTACCACTGAGCCACCAGGAAAACCCCTGGTTTATGTGTTGATTTGCATCAAAGCTAGTTGGTCTTTGCTGGGAGCGGAGAAGGAAAAACAGCAGTAAGATGAAACCCTCCGACATTCCAACATTAACTTGCTGAGACCTCTTGGGATGTCTTCTTGGCTCACAATAACATACCCTCTGGAAAGAGGTGCGACTCTGTGACCTCTCCTTCTGCCAACTTAGCCATGACTGAAGAACAGCAGGCATGAGCCCCTGAGCACAGCTGGGCACTTTGGCTTCCCTTCTAGGACTTCGCTACTTGGGAGACTAAGTAGGGGCTGTATGTCTCTGAAGCTGAGTCGTGGCACTCTGGGCTTCCTTGGTTGCTCAGCTAGTAAAGAATCCGCCTGCACTGCAGGAGACCCCCGTTCAATTCCTGGGCTGGGAAGATTCACTGAAGAAGGGATAGGCTACCCACACCAGTGTTCTTGGATTTCCCTGGTGGCTCAACTGGTAAAGAATCTGCCTGCAATGTGGGAGACCTGGGTTTGATCCCTGGGTTGGGAAGATCTCCTGGAGAAGGGAATGGCTACCCACTCCAGTATTCTGGCCTGGAAAATTCCATGGACTGTAGAGTCCATGGGGTCACAAAGAGTCGGACACGACCAAGCGACTCTCGCTCACTCACCCATGGCACTCTCAGAGAAGCATCGTGGAACCTTGAGCTCAGGTCACGTGGGGCACATCTGGTTGGCTTATGTGAGCCTAGTTCCCGAATCAGGGATTGAACCTGGGCCCCCGGCAGTGAAAGCACGAAACTCTGGACCCCCAGAGCATTCCCAGTTCTTGCCTTTATTGGTTCTTTGTTATCCACTACTTTCTAGAGTTCCTTATGTTACCACCTAGTTCCTTCTCAATAAAACCCCTCTTTTTTAACTGTTTGTTACAGCTCATTTCTATTGCTTGTAAACCAAATAGCTTTAAATACAGTAAATATAGTGAAGGTATAAACAATCAAACTGGACTAAGCAACTTGGCCAGTGATTTCCACGCTGTTTATGTGGTGAGTGGAAAAGAGTCTGTGCTTTTAAATCAGACCCAGAGTTGATTCTAGCTCGACTGCCTGTTGGCTGAATATTAAAGTTGATTCCTTCATGTCTCTGTGCCTTGATTTCTTCATTTGTAAAATGGGGATAAAACTGCTAAGCTCTTGAGCTAATATCTTTTCATTGAAGTATAGTTGGTTTACAGTGTTTCTCATGTACAGCAAAGTGATTCTGTTTGTTGCTTAAAGGTGCAGGAAAATGGTGCCTAACAGAACCCCCTCTTAGAAAGGTTAGTCCTCTGGATAATAGTATGACCCATGCTGAGAAAGCTGATATGTTCCCCTAACCACCCAGGTGTCCCTTTAGAAAGACATCTGGGCACCTTCAAGCAGGAACCAAAAGCAGAAAGAAGAGCTCAGGTAATGAAACTCAAATCCCTACACACATTCGGAGCCATCAATGACCACCTGAAACCTACATTTCTAGCCTCCCCATCTCTCCAACTTCCACCATACCCTGGAATTCAGCCACATAAAAGCAATACTCCCAGTTCCCTGGTGTGCAAGGAAAGTTAATGGATGTGGGTTAAGTTAGAACACATGAACATTCTCCCATCGATATTTTAAACTTGGGACATGAAGACATTATGAGAAACCACACACAAAAGGACAAGCATTGTATGATCCTATTTGTGTGAAATGTCTGTAGACACAGAAAATAGAATTGAGGTTGCCAGGGCTGGAGGGAGGAGGGAATGGGCTTCTTTCTGGGGTGATAAAAATGTTCTGGAATTAGATAGTGATGACGGTTGGACAACTGTGTGAATGTACTAAAAACCACAGAAGTGTATGATTTAAAGGAGTGAATTTTTTTTTTTTTTTTTTTTTGGCAGTGACACGCAGTCTGTGGGATCTTATTTCCCGAACCAGAGATCAAATCCACACTCCCTGCAATAAAAGCACAGAGTCTTAACCACCAGACTGTTGGGAAGTCACTTTAACAGGGTGAATCTGGTGATATCTGAATTATAAGCCCAATTTTAAAAATTAGGAAAATAGTGGAAAATGGAAAAGAAGAAGGAAGAAAAAAATGGAGGAAAGAAAGGGTTAGACTTAGGCTCTTAGGGTGGTGGTGGTCTTGCAACCCCATGGACAGTATATTAGCAGGCTCCTCTGTCCATGGGATTTCCCAGGCAAGAATACTGGAGTGGGCTGCCATTTCCTTCTCCAGGGGATATTCCCGACCCAGGGATCGAATCTGCGTCTCCTGCATGGCAGGCAAATTCTTTACCACTGAGCCACCAGGGAAGCTTCTTAGGATCTTAGGAGTGGGACTTAACTGTTGGAGTTAACTCTTAGAGTCAGAGTTGATAAGGATGGTGGTTCAGTTCAGTTCAGTCGCTCAATTGTGTCCGACTTTTTGCAACCCCACGGACTGCAGCACGCCAGGCTTCCCTGTTCATCACCAACTCCTGGAGCTTGCTCAAACTCATGTCTATTGAGTCAGTGATGCCATCCAACCATCTTATCTTCTGCTGTCCCCTTCTTCTCCTGCCTTCAATCTTTCCCAGCATCAGAGTCTTTTCTAATGAGTCAGTTCTTCGCATCAGGTGGCCAAAGTATTGGGTGGTGGTTAAGAGTGTGAATTCTGAAGTCCGGCTGCCTGGGTTCAAGTCCCAATGTCTTTGCTTACCAGCTGTGCATTTGGGGCAGGTCACTTCACTTCCTTCAGCCTCACTGCCCCGGAAGTAATATAGAAATCATTTGGGGATTATTGGGAGGATAAAACTAGATAATCCATGTAAAGTGCCTAGCGCAGTACTTGGCACATACTCAGAGCTTCAGGACATATTTATTCGTTTCCTTAGAAATGGAGGAAATCATTGAGTTGAAGGGAGAGGAGAAGTGAGGCAGAGGAAAAGAAGAGGGAAGATGAGTTGGGAAGCAGGAAGGGAGGAGTTCAGGGCTCTCTCTGAGGGATAGAGAAAGTCTGGGGAAGAAGCTTGCTCGGCCAAACAGACTGGTGCCCGCAAGAGAGATCAGGGCAGCCCCAGTCCAGACACCGCAGTCAGAGCTCCCACCTTCCTTCTCCTGCTTGAATGAGATGCTCAAAACCCAGCCCTCCAGCAAGGACCCTAGCCCTCCAACGTCAGCTCATGTTTTCCAGACGGCTTGCAGCCCTGGTGAAGCAGGAACACAGAATGTCAGTCCTCTCCCTCTCCAAAGGCAAAGCTGGGTCGGAGGTGGGAACAGAAGAAGATGGCAGTGTCTACTGAGCTCTCATCAGCCA